>NC_141006.1:559327-960688 GCF_052327205.1 Somniosus microcephalus | reverse complement strand
CCCTCATATGGTTGCCCAGCCTCCCCTTAAATGCATCGATACTATTCACCTCAAACACTCCGGCCTAGAAATTCAGTGGCCTGCGCCACCAGTTTGCGCCCAAAGAGGGCTTTTGCGCCACTGGCCACAACCACCGCGATATTTAGCGGGGCGCTAATGGCGGCGTTAGCCTGTAGCGCTGCGCCGCCACCGATGACGTCATCGGTGTGCGCAGCGCCCCGCTATCGCCCCGAGCGCCATACTAGGTCGCAGCCGCCTCTTCCGCGCCGGCCGCAAACAGCGACCGGTACACGGGGCCTACCTGTGGCGGTAGTGGGGCGAGTTAAGGTGGAGGTGCGGCCGGCCGTTTCTCCGGCGGCCGCCTGCCCGCACCTCCGTCCCCGGCCTCCTACACCCCCCCCCCCCCGCCCCGCGGCATTGCCGGCTGTTTCCAGAGAGCCCGGCACTTCTCCTTGGTGCCGGGCTCATTTGCCGGCACTCGCGAGCGGGGATTGCGCTGTTGCAGGCACCTCCCCCTTAACAGTGGGAGGAAGGCCTGCAGTACCGCAGGCTGCCGTGCCGCAGAGGGTGGCGCTGCGGCACTTTACACGCCGATATTCAGTTTCAGCGCCCGAAAGCCTTGTTTAGCGGCCGGCTTCCACTTGGGGCGCTGAAACTGAATATCCCGATGGCGCAAGTGGCTCCGCGCGCAGCGGTAATTCCAGCGCCCAGGCGAGCTGGGCGCCCCTAACTGAATTTTTAGCCCTCCGTGTTAGCGAGTCCCACAGTCTCATGACTCTTTGGGTAAAGAAGTTTCTTCTGAATTCCCTATTGGATTTCTTGGTGACTATCTTATATTGATGGCCTCTAGTTATGCTCTTCCCCACAAGTGGAAACATTCTCTCTCTATCCACTCGATCAAAACCTTTCATAGTTTTAAAGACCTCTATTAGGTCACCCTCAGCCTTCTATTTCCAAGAGAAAAGTGCCCCAGCCTGTTCATCCTTTCCTGATAGATACACCCTCGCATTTCTGGAATCATCCTTGTAAATCTTCTCTGCACCCTCTCCAGTGCCTCTATATCCTTTTTATAATATGGCGACCAGAACTGTACACAGTACTCCAAGTGTGGTCTAACCAAGGTTCGATACAGGTTTAGCATAACTTCCCTACTTTTCAATTCTATCCCTCTAGAAATAAACCCTAGTGCTTGGTTTGCTTTTTTATGGCCTTGCTAACCTGTGTCGCAACTTTTAGTGATTTGTGCTCCGAGATCCCCTTGTTCCTCTACCCCACCTAGTCTCGCACCCTCCAAGTGATCAGTGACCTCCCTATTCTTCCTACCAAAATGTTATAGCAGACATTTATCTGTGTTGGACTTCATTTGCCAATTATATGCCAATTCTGCAACTTTATTAATGTCCTCCTGTAACTTGTTGCAGTCCTCCTCAGTATTGACTATCCCCCCAATTTGGTGTCATCCACAAATTTAGAAATTGTGTTTTTGATTCCAAAGGCTAAATCGTTAATGTAAATTGTGAACAGCAGTGGTCTTAGCACTGATCCTTGTGGAACACCACTACCTACCATCTGCCACTCTGAATAGCTACCCTTTACTCCTACTCTCTGCTTTCTGTCTTGAAGCCAACTAGCTATCCAAAAATACTGCGAATGCTGGAAACCTGAAACAACAACAGAAAGAGCTGGAATCACTCGGCAGGTCAGGCAGCATCGAGGAGAGAAAACCAGAGTCAACGTTTCAGGTCAAACCCTTCGTCAGAACAGAATCCATTCTGCTACTTGTCCCCTGACTCTGCATTCTCTGACCTTGTTCATCAGTCTATTATTGGGTACCTTATCGAAAGCCCTTTGAAAATCCAGATAAATTACATCTACTGCATTATTTTTATCTACTCTCTCTCTCAATCTTCAAGTAATAGAGAGAGCAGACAATGGCTTTGATCTTCCCGATATACAAGTGGAATAAACTGCGGCTCATCAGGACTGGATGTCAGACAAGCAACAACAACAACAACTTGTATTTATATAGCACCTTTAACGTAACAAAACATCCCAAGGCGCTTCACGGGTGTATCATAAGACAAAAAAATCCGACACCAAACCAAATAAGGTGAAATTATGGTAGGTGACCAAAAGCTTGGTCAAAGAGGTAGGTTTTAAGGAGCGTCTTAAAGGAGGAAAGAGAGGTGGAGAGGTTTAGGCAGGGAATTCCAGAGCTTCGGGCCCAGGCAGCTGAAGGCATGGCCACCAATGGTGGAACGATTATAATCAGGGATGCTCAAGAGGGCAGAATTAGGGGAGCGCAGAGATTTCGGGGAGGGAGGAGGGGGTGGGTTGTGGAGCTGAAGGAGATTACAGAGATAGGGAGGGGTCAGGCCATGGAGGGATAGAAACATAAAAGATAGGAGCAGGAGTAGGCCATTCGGCCCCTCGAGCCTGCTCCGCCATTCTATGAGATCATGGCTTCAGTACCCTGTCCCTGCCTTCTCCCCATATCCCTTGATCCCTTTCGCCTTAAGAAATATATCTAACTCCTTCTTGAATATATTTAATGAATTGGCCTCCACTTCTGTGGTAGAGAATTCCACAGGTTCACCACTCTCTGGGTGAAGAAATTCCTCCTCATCTATGTCCGAAATGGCTTACCCCTTATCCTTAGACTGTGACCCCTGGTTCTGGACTCCCCGGCCATCAGGAACATCCTTCCTGCATCTAGTCTGTCCAGTCCTGTCAGAATTTTATAAGTTTCAATGAGATCCCCTCTCATTCTTCTAAACTCCAGCGAGTATAAGCCCAATCGACCCAATCTCTCCTCATACGTCATTCCTGCCATCCCAGGTATCAGCCTGGTGAATCTTCGCTGCACTCCCTCCATGGCAAGAACATCCTTCCTCAGATAAGGCGACCAAAACTGCACACAATACTCAAGGTGTGGTCTCACCAAGGCCCTGTACAACTGCAGCAAGGCATCCTTGTTCCTGTACTCGAACCCTATTGCTACAAAGGCCAACATACCATTTGCCTTCTTAATTGGAATACAAGGATGAGAATTTTGAAATCGAGGTGTTGCTGGACTGGGAGCCAATGTAGGGCAGTGAGCACAAGGGGTGATGGGTGAACGGGACTGGGTGTGAGTTAGGACACGGGGCAGTGAGCACAGTGGGGGGGTGGGTAAACGGGACTGGGTGTGAGTTAGGATACGGGGCAGTGAGCACAGGGGGTGATGGGTGAACGGGACTGGGTGTGAGTTAGGACACGGGGCAGTGAGCACAGGGGGTGATGGATGAACGGGACTGGGTGTGAGTTAGGACACGGGGCAGTGAGCACAGGGGGTGATGGGTGAACGGGACTGGGTGTGAGTTAGGACACAGGGCAGTGAGCACAGGGGGTGATGGGTGAACGGGACTGGGTGTGAGTTAGGACACGGGGCAGTGAGCACAGGGGGCGATGGGTGAACGGGACTGGGTGTGAGTTAGGACACGGGGCAGTGAGCACAGGGGGCGATGGGTGAACGGGACTGGGTATGAGTTAGGACACGGGGCAGTGAGCACAGGGGGTGATGGGTGAACGGGACTGGGTGTGAGTTAGGACACGGGGCAGTGAGCACAGGGGGTGATGGGTGAACGGGACTGGGTGTGAGTTAGGACACGGAGTAGTGAGCACAGGGGGTGATGGGTGAACGGGACTGGGTGTGAGTTAGGACACGGGGCAGTGAGCACAGGGGGTGATGGGTGAACGGGACTGGGTGTGAGTTAGGACACGGGGCAGTGAGCACAGGGGGTGATGGGTGAACGGGACTGGGTGTGAGTTAGGACACGGGGCAGTGAGCACAGGGGGTGATGGGTGAACGGGACTGGGTGTGAGTTTGGACACGGGACACTGAGCACAGGGGGTGATGGGTGAACGGGACTGGGTGTGAGTTAGGACACGGGGCAGTGAGCACAGGGGGTGATGGGTGAACGGGACTGGGTGTGAGTTAGGACACGGGGCAGTGAGCACAGGGGGTGATGGGTGAACGGGACTGCGTGTGAGTTAGGACACGGGGCAGTGAGCACAGGGGGTGATGGGTGAACGGGACTGGGTGTGAGTTAGGACACGGGGCAGTGAGCACAGGGGGTGATGGGTGAACGGGACTGGGTGTGAGTTAGGACACGGGGCAGTGAGCACAGGGGGTGATGGGTGAACGGGACTGGGTGTGAGTTAGGACACAGGGCAGTTAGCACAGGGGTGATGGGTGAACGGGACTGGGTGTGAGTTAGGACACAGGGCAGTGAGCACGGGGTGATGGGTGAACGGGACTGGGTGTGAGTTAGGACACGGGGCAGTGAGCACAGGGGGTGATGGGTGAACGGGACTGGGTGTGAGTTAGGACACGGGGCAGTGAGCACAGGGGGTGATGGGTGAACGGGACTGGGTGCGAGTTAGGACACGGGGCAGTGAGCACAGGGGGTGATGGGTGAACGGGACTGGGTGTGAGTTAGGACACGGGGCAGTGAGCACAAGGGGGTGATGGGTGAACGGGACTGGGTGAGAGTTAGGACACGGGGCAGTGAGCACAGCGGGTGATGGGTGAAAGGGACTGGGTGTGAGTTAGGACACGGGGCAGCGAGCACAGGGGGTGATGGGTGAACGGGACTGGGTGCGAGTTAGGACACGGGGCAGTGAGCACAAGGGGGTGATGGGTGAACGGGGCTTGGTGTGAGTTAGGACACGGGGCAGTGAGCACAGGGGGCGATGGGTGAACGGGACTGGGTGTGAGTTAGGACACGGGGCAGTGAGCACAGGGGGTGATGGGTGAACGGGACTGGGTGCGAGTTAGGACACGGGGCAGTGAGCACAGGGGGTGATGGGTGAACGGGACTGGGTGTGAGTTAGGACACGGGGCAGTGAGCACAAGGGGGTGATGGGTGAACGGGACTGGGTGTGAGTTAGGACACGGGGCAGTGAACACAGGGGGTGATGGGTGAACGGGACTGGGTGTGAGTTAGGACACGGGGCAGTGAGCACAAGGGGGTGATGGGTGAACGGGACTGGGTGTGAGTTAGGACACGGGGCAGTGAGCACAGGGGGTGATGGGTGAACGGGACTGGGTGTGAGTTAGGACACGGGGCAGTGAGCACAGGGGGTGATGGGTGAACGGGACTGGGTGTGAGTTAGGACACGGGGCAGTGAGCACAGGGAGTGATGGGTGAACGGGACTGGGTGCGAGTTAGGACACGGGGCAGTGAGCACAGGGGGTGATGGGTGAACGGGACTGGGTGTGAGTTAGGACACGGGGCAGTGAGCACAGGGGGTGATGGGTGAACGGGACTGGGTGTGAGTTAGGACACGGAGCAGTGAGCACAGGGGGTGATGGGTGAACGGGACTGGGTGTGAGTTAGGACACAGGGCAGTGAGCACAGGGGGTGATGGGTGAATGGGACTCGGTGTGAGTTAGGACACGGGGCAGTGAGCACAGGGGGCGATGGGTGAACGGGACTGGGTGTGAGTTAGGACACGGGGCAGTGAGCACAGGGGGTGATGGGTGAACGGGACTGGGTGCGAGTTAGGACACGGGGCAGTGAGCACAGGGGGTGATGGGTGAATGGGACTGGGTGTGAGTTAGGACACGGGGCAGTGAGCACAGGGGGTGATGGGTGAACGGGGCTTGGTGCGAGTTAGGACACGTGGCAGTGAGCACAGGGGGCGATGGGTGAACGGGACTGGGTGTGAGTTAGGACACGGGGCAGTGAGCACAGGGGTGATGGGTGAAAGGGACTGGGTGTGAGTTAGGACACGGGGCAGTGAGCACAGGGGGTGATGGTGTGAACGGGACTGGGTGTGAGTTAGGACACGGGGCAGTGAGCACAAGGGGGTGATGGGTGAACGGGACTGGGTGTGAGTTAGGACACGGGGCAGTGAGCACAACGGGGTGATGGGTGAACGGGGCTTGGTGCGAGTTAGGACACGGGGCAGTGAGCACAGGGGGCGATGGGTGAACGGGACTGGGTGTGAGTTAGGACACGTGGCAGTGAGCACAGGGGGTGATGGGTGAACGGGACTGGGTGTGAGTTAGGACACAGGGCAGTGAGCACAGGGGGTGTTGGGTGAACGGGACTGGGTGTGAGTTAGGACACGGGGCAGTGAGCACAAGGGGGTGATGGGTGAACGGGACTGGGTGTGAGTTAGGACACGGGGCAGTGAGCACGGGGTGATGGGTGAACGGGACTGGGTGTGAGTTAGGACACGGGGCAGTGAGCACAGGGGGTGATGGTGTGAACGGGACTGGGTGTGAGTTAGGACACGGGGCAGTGAGCACAGGGGGTGATGGGTGAGCGGGACTGGGTGTGAGTTAGGACACGGGGCAGTGAGCACAGGGGGTGATGGGTGAACGGGACTGGGTGTGAGTTAGGACACGGGGCAGTGAGCACAGGGAGTGATGGGTGAACGGGACTGGGTGCGAGTTAGGACACAGGGCAGTGAGCACAGGGGGTGATGGGTGAATGGGACTGGGTGTGAGTTAGGACACGGGGCAGTGAGCACAGGGGGTGATGGGTGAACGGGACTGGGTGTGAGTTAGGACACAGGGCAGTGAGCACAGGGGGTGATGGGTGAACGGGACTGGGTGTGAGTTAGGACACGGGGCAGTGAGCACAACTGGGTGATGGGTGAACGGGGCTTGGTGCGAGTTAGGACACGGGGCAGTGAGCACAGGGGGTGATGGGTGAACGGGACTTGGTGCGAGTTCGGACACGGGGCAGTGAGCACAAGGGGGTGATGGGTGAACGGGACTGGGTGTGAGTTAGGACACGGGGCAGTGAGCACGGGGTGATGGGTGAACAGGACTGGGTGTGAGTTAGGACACGGGGCAGTGAGCACAGGGGGCGATGGGTGAACGGGACTGGGTGTGAGTTCGGACACGGGGCAGTGAGCACAAGGGGGTGATGGGTGAACGGGACTGGGTGTGAGTTAGGACACGGGGCAGTGAGCACGGGGTGATGGGTGAACAGGACTGGGTGTGACTTAGGACACGGGGCAGTGAGCACAGGGGGTGATGGGTGAACGGGACTGGGTGTGAGTTAGGACACGGGGCAGTGAGCACAGGGGGTGATGGGTGAACGGGACTGGGTGTGAGTTAGGACACGGGGCAGTGAGCACAGGGGGTGATGGGTGAACGGGACTTGGTGCGAGTTAGGACACGGGGCAGTGAGCACAGGGGGTGATGGGTGAACGGGACTGGGTGTGAGTTAGGACACGGGGCAGTGAGCACAGGGGGTGATGGGTGAACGGGACTGGGTGTGAGTTAGGACACGGGGCAGTGAGCACAGGGGGTGATGGGTGAACGGGACTGGGTGTGAGTTTGGACACGGGGCAGTGAGCACAGGGGGTGATGGGTGAACGGGACTGGGTGCGAGTTAGGACACGGGGCAGTGAGCACAAGGGGGTGATGGGTGAACGGGACTGGGTGTGAGTTAGGACACGGGGCAGTGAGCACAAGGGGGTGATGGGTGAACGGGACTGGGTGAGAGTTAGGACACGGGGCAGTGAGCACAGCGGGTGATGGGTGAACGGGACTGGGTGTGAGTTAGGACACGGGGCAGTGAGCACAGGGGGTGATGGGTGAACGGGACTGGGTGTGAGTTAGGACACGGGGCAGCGAGCACAGGGGGTGATGGGTGAACGGGACTGGGTGCGAGTTAGGACACGGGGCAGTGAGCACAAGGGGGTGATGGGTGAACGGGGCTTGGTGTGAGTTAGGACACGGGGCAGTGAGCACAGGGGGCGATGGGTGAACGGGACTGGGTGTGAGTTAGGACACGGGGCAGTGAGCACAGGGGGTGATGGGTGAACGGGACTGGGTGCGAGTTAGGACACGGGGCAGTGAGCACAAGGGGGTGATGGGTGAACGGGACTGGGTGTGAGTTAGGACACGGGGCAGTGAGCACAGGGGGTGATGGGTGAACGGGACTGGGTGTGAGTTAGGACACGGGGCAGTGAGCACAGGGGGTGATGGGTGAACGGGACTGGGTGTGAGTTAGGACACGGGGCAGTGAGCACAGGGAGTGATGGGTGAACGGGACTGGGTGCGAGTTCGGACACGGGGCAGTGAGCACAGGGGGTGATGGGTGAACGGGACTGGGTGTGAGTTAGGACACGGGGCAGTGAGCACAGGGGGTGATGGGTGAACGGGACTTGGTGCGAGTTAGGACACGGGGCAGTGAGCACAGGGGGTGATGGGTGAACGGGACTTGGTGCGAGTTAGGACACGGGGCAGTGAGCACAGGGGGCGATGGGTGAACGGGACTGGGTGTGAGTTAGGACACAGGCAGTCGAGTTTTGGATGACCTCAAGCAGTGTGACAACACAGAGGCAGTGGACAGGCTGAGGGAGGTGGTGGATTGGTGGGCAAGGGAAAGCAGCAGATGAACGGGTAGTCTCTCCCTAGTCTCCACCTTGGTGATGAAGGAAATCTTCCTTGCACAGGACGGTGGAGTGGGCAGGGAGAGGGGTTTAGGGAGACGGCTGATAAAAGTTATCTTTGCTCTCCAGGACGAGCCTGGAATAACGGGTACTGTTACAGGAGACTGAGGCCAGACAGAGCTCCATCAAATCTCGCCGGTTCAGACGATGAATACTAAGCCAGAGTGCATGCTCGAGTCTGCACACCTTGCATTTGAGGGAGCGAGGATAGTGCCAGACCTGGGAGAATAACAAGTGGTATCGCAAGGGACGAGGGCATCAGGGGTGCAGGCGAGGCAGTGAGTGAGAAAATCAACCGCTGCAGGAATAGACAGTAAAAGGCCAGGCAGTTAGGAGTTAGCTGTAAGTGAGAAGAGTCAGCTTTACTCTGTATCTAACCCGTGTTGTACCTGCCCTGGGAGTGTTTGATGGGACAGTGTAGAGGGAGCTTTACTCTGTATCTAACCCATGTTGTACCTGCCCTGGGAGTGTTTGATGGGACAGTGTAGAGGGAGCTTTACTCTGTATCTAACCCGTGCTGTACCTGCCCTGGGAGTGTTTGATGGGACAGTGTAGAGGGAGCTTTACTCTGTATCTAACCCGTGCTGTACCTGCCCCGGGAGTGTTTGATGGGACAGTGCAGAGGGAGCTTTACTCTGTATCTAACCCGTGCTGTACCTGCCCCGGGAGTGTTTGATGGGACAGTGTAGAGGGAGCTTTACTCTATATCTAACCCGTGCTGTACCTGCCCCGGGAGTGTTTGATGGGACAGTGTAGAGGGAGCTTTACTCTGTATCTAACCCATGCGGTACCTGCCCCGGGAGTGTGTGATGGGACAGTGTAGAGGGAGCTTTACTCTGTATCTAACCCATGCTGTACCTGCCCTGGGAGTGTTTGATGGGACAGTGTAGAGGGAGCTTTACTCTGTATCTAACCCATGCTGTACCTGCCCTGGGAGTGTTTGATGGGACAGTGTTGAGGGAGCTTTACTCTGTATCTAACCCGTGCTGTACCTGCCCTGGGAGAGTTTGATGGGACAGTGTAGAGGAAGCTTTACTCTGTATCTAACCCGTGCTGTACCTGCCCTGGGAGTGTTTGATGGGACAGTGCAGAGGGAGCTTTACTCTGTATCTAACCCGTGCTGTACCTGCCCTGGGAGTATTTGATGGGACAGTGTAGAGGGAGCTTTACTCTGTATCTAACCCGTGCTGTACCTGCCCTGGGAGTGTTTGATGGGACAGTGTAGAGGGAGCTTTACTCTGTATCTAACCCGTGCTGTACCTGCCCTGGGAGGGTTTGATGGGACAGTGTAGAGGGAGCTTTACTCTGTATCTAACCCGTGCTGTACCTGCCCTGGGTGTGTTTGATGGGACAGTGTAGAGGGAGCGTTACTCTGTATCTAACCCGTGCTGTACCTGCCCTGGGAGTGTTTGATGGGACAGTGTAGAGGGAGTTTTACTCTGTATCTAACCCGTGTTGTACCTGCCCTGGGAGGGTTTGATGGGACAGTGTAGAGGCAGCTTTGCTCTGTATCTAACCCGTGCTGTACCTGCCCTGGGAGTGTTTGATGGGACAGTGTAGAGGGAGCTTTACTCTGTATCTGACCCCATGCTGTCCCTGCCCTGGGAGTGTTTGATGGGACAGTGTAGAGGGAGCTTTACTCTGTATCTAACCCGTGCTGTACCTGCCCTGGGAGTGTTTGATGGGACAGTGGAGAGGGGGCTTTACTCTGTATCTAACCCGTGCTGTACCTGCCCTGGGAGTGTTTGATGGGTCAGTGTAGAGGGAGCTTTACTCTGTATCTAACCCGTGCTGTAACTGCCCTGGGAGTGTTTGATGGGACAGTGTAGAGGGAGCTTTACTCTGTATCTAACCCGTGCTGTACCTGCCCTGGGAGTGTTTGATGGGACAGTGTAGAGGGAGCTTTACTCTGTATCTAACCCGTGCTGTACCTGCCCTGGGAGTGTTTGATGGGACAGTGTAGAGGGAGTTTTACTCTGTATCTAACCCGTGTTGTACCTGCCCTGGGAGGGTTTGATGGGACAGTGTAGAGGCAGCTTTACTCTGTATCTAACCCGTGTTGTACCTGCCCTGGGAGGGTTTGATGGGACAGTGTAGAGGGAGCTTTACTCTGTATCTAACCCGTGCTGTACCTGCCCTGGGAGTGTTTGATGGGACAGTGGAGAGGGGGCTTTACTCTGTATCTAACCCGTGTTGTACCTGCCCTGGGAGTGTTTGATGGGACAGTGGAGAGGGGGCTTTACTCTGTATCTAACCCGTGCTGTACCTGCCCTGGGAGTGTTTGATGGGTCAGTGTAGAGGGAGCTTTACTCTGTATCTAACCCGTGCTGTAACTGCCCTGGGAGTGTTTGATGGGACAGTGTAGAGGGAGCTTTACTCTGTATCTAACCCGTGCTGTACCTGCCCTGGGAGTGTTTGATGGGACAGTGTAGAGGGAGCTTTACTCTGTATCTAACCCCGTGCTGTAACTGCCCTGGGAGTGTTTGATGGGACAGTGTAGAGGGAGCTTTACTCTGTATCTAACCCCGTGCTCTACCTGCCCTGGGAGTGTTTGATGGGACAGTGTAGAGGGAGCTTTACTCTGTATCTAACCCATGCTGTACCTGCCCTGGGAGTGTTTGTTGGGACAGTGTAGAGGGAGCTTTACTCTGTATCTAACCCATGCTGTACCTGCCCTGGGAGTGTTTGATGGGACAGTGTAGAGGGAGTTTTACTCTGTATCTAACCCGTGTTGTACCTGCCCTGGGAGTGTTTGATGGGACAGTGTAGAGGGAGTTTTACTCTGTATCTAACCCGTGCTGTACCTGCTCTGGGAGTGTTTGATGGGACAGTGTAGAGGGAGCTTTACTCTGTATCTAACCCGTGTTGTACCTGCCCTGGGAGTGTTTGATGGGACAGTGTAGAGGGAGCTTTACTCTGTATCTAACCCGTGTTGTACCTGCCCTGGGAGTGTTTGATGGGACAGTGTAGAGGGAGTTTTACTCTGTATCTAACCCGTGCTGTACCTGCTCTGGGAGTGTTTGATGGGACAGTGTAGAGGGAGCTTTACTCTGTATCTAACCCGTGTTGTACCTGCCCTGGGAGTGTTTGATGGGACAGTGTAGAGGGAGCTTTACTCTGTATCTAACCCGTGCTGTACCTGCCCTGGGAGTGTTTGATGGGACAGTGTAGAGGGAGTTTTACTCTGTATCTAACCCGTGTTGTACCTGCCCTGGGAGTGTTTGATGGGACAGTGTAGAGGGAGCTTTACGGAGAGGGAGAGGGAGAGCCAGAGCCAGGACCACCTCTCCCTCTCCCGCTTCTCTCCCCCGCGGTCACCGAGCGGGCAGACCTGGAATTACGAAAAGCCGGTGGCGATTCCCGGTCCCCAGCCCGGGCTTACCTTGTAGGAGATGTCGATACGCGGCCCGCCGCTGTCCCGCTCCATGGTCCCGATCCCCGGTCCGGGCCTCACCACCTCTCCGCCAATCAGCGATCGGCCCGCAAACCCCGCCCACTGGGGCGAGCGGATTCACGGAGGAACGGACCAATGGGGAGAGCGCAGCGCACTGACCCGCCAATCAGAGAGCGCGGGGGCGGGTCCGCAATACCTGTTTACCCAGAAAGTGAGCCGGGTCCTCAGCCCCAGTACACTGACCCCGACCCCAGTACACGGACCCCTGACACCGGGCCACTATACACTGACCCCTGACCCCCAGCCACAGTACACTGACCCCTGACACCCGGCCACTGTACACTAACCCCTGACACCCGGCCACTGTACACTGACCCCTAACCCCCGGCCACTGCACACTGACCCCTGACACCCAGCCTCAGTACACTAACCCCTGACACCCGGCCACTGTACACTGACCCCTAACCCCCGGCCACTGCACACTGACCCCTGACACCCAGCCTCAGTACACTAACCCTTGACACCCGGCCACAGTACACTGACTCCTAACACACGGCCACTGTACACTGACCCCTGACACCCGGCCACTGTACACTGACCCCTGACACCCGGCCACTGTACACTGATCCCTGACACCCGGCCACTGTACACTAACCCCTGACACCCAGCCTCAGTACACTAACCCTTGACACCCGGCCACAGTACACTGACTCCTAACACACGGCCACTGTACACTGACCCCTGACACCCGGCCACTGTACACTGACCCCTGACACCCGGCCACTGTACACAGACCCCTGACACCCAGCCTCAGTACACTGACCCCTGACACCCGGCCACAGTACACTGACTCCTAACACCCGGCCACTGTACACTGACTCCTAACACCCGGCCACTGTACACTGACCGCTGACACCCATTCACTATACACTGACCCCTGACACCCGGCCACTGTACACTGATCCCTGACACCCGGCCACTGTACACTAACCCCTGACACCCGGCCACTGTACACAGACCCCTGACACCCGGCCACTGTACACTGACCCCTGACACCCAGCCACTGTATATTGACCGCTGACACCCGGCCACTGTACACTGACCCCTGACACCCGCTCACTTTACACTGACCCCTGACACCCAGCCACTGTACACTGACCCCTGAGACCCGGCCACAGTACACTGACCCCTGAGACCCGGCCACAGTACACTGACACCTGACACCCGGCCACTGTACACTGACCCCTGGCACCCAGCCACTGTACACTGACACCTGGCCACAGTACACTGACCCCTGACACCCGGCCACAGTACACTGACCCTTTACACCCGGCCACTGTACACTGACCCCTGACACCTGGCCACTGTACACTGACCCCTGACACCTGGCCACATTACATTGACCCCTGACACGCGGCCACAGTACACTGACCTCTGACACACGGCCACAGTACACTGACCCCTGACACCTGGCCACTGTACACTGACCTCTGGCCCCCGGCCTCAGTACACTGACCCCTGACACCCGGCCACAATACACTGACTCCTAACACGTGGCCACAGTACACTGACCTCTGACACACGGCCACTGTACACTGACCCCTGACACCTGGCCACTGTACACTGACCTCTGGCTCCCGGCCTCAGTATACTGACCCCTGACACCCGGCCACAGTACACTGACTCCTAACACACGGCCACTGTACACTGACCGCTGACACCCGGCCACTGTACACTGACCCCTGACACCCGCTCACTTTACACTGACCCTGACACCCAGCCACTGTACACTGACCCCTGAGACCCGGCCACAGTACACTGACCCCTGAGACCCGGCCACTGTACACTGATCCCTGACACCCGGCCACTTTACACTAACCCCTGACACCCGGCCACTGTACACTGATCCCTGACACCCGGCCACTGTACACTAACCCCTGACACCCGGCCACTGTACACTAACCCCTGACACCCGGCCACTGTACACTAACCCCTGACACCCGCTCACTTTACACTGACCCTGACACCCGGCCACTGTACACTGACCCCTGAGACCCGGCCACAGTACACTGACCCCTGACACCCGGCCACTGTACACTGATCCCTGACACCCGGCCACTTTACACTAACCCCTGACACCCGGCCACTGTACACTGATCCCTGACACCCGGCCACTGTACACTAACCCCTGACACCCGGCCACTGTACACTAACCCCTGACACCCGGCCACTGTACACTAACCCCTGACACCCGGACACTGTACACAGACCCCTGACACCCGGCCACAGTACACTGACCCCTGACACCCGGCCACTGTACACTGATCCCTGACACCCGGCCACTTTACACTAACCCCTGACACCCGGCCACTGTACACTAACCCCTGACACCCGGCCACTTTACACTAACCCCTGACACCCGGCCACTGTACACTAACCCCTGACACCCGGCCACTGTACACTAACCCCTGACACCCGGCCACTGTACACTAACCCCTGACACCCGGACACTGTACACAGACCCCTGACACCCGCTCACTTTACACTGACCCCTGACACCCGCTCACTTTACACTGACCCCTGACACCCAGCCACTGTACACTGACCCCTGAGACCCGGCCACAGTACACTGACCCCTGACACCCGGCCACTGTACACTGATACCCAGCCACTGTACACTGACACCCGGCCACTGTACACTGACCCCTGACACCCGGCCACAGTACACTGACCCCTTACACCCGGCCACTGTACACTGACCCCTGACACCCGGCCACAGTACACTGACTCCTAACACACGGCCACTGTACACTGACCGCTGACACCCGGCCACTGTACACTGACCGCTGACACCCGTTCACTATACACTGACCCCTGACACCCGGCCACTTTACACTAACCCCTGACACCCGGCCCCAGTATGCTGACCTCTGGCCCTCAACCCCAGTACACTGACCCCCGGCCACAATACATGGACCTCTGACACCCAGCCCCAGTACTGTGACACTGACCCCTGACCCCCGGCCCCAGTACACTGACCCCCGGCCCCAATACACTGAACCCTGACCCCCCGCCCCATTACATTGAACCCTGATGCCCCGGCTCCATTACACTGACCCCCGGCCACAGTGCACTGACCCCTGACCCACAGCCCCAGTACACTGACCCTCGACTCCAGTACATTGACCCCTGACCCCCAGCCCCAGTACACTGACCCCTGACCCTTGGCCACAGTACACTGACTCCTGACCCTCAGCCCCAGTACACTGACCCCTGACCCTCAGCCCCAGTATGCTGACCTTGTTGAAACGCATTCTTTTGGTCCTCAATCTGGTTCAGTACAAACACTGAGTCGAATACTGGTTGAGTTCAACAGTTTTTATTCCGTCATCCCGGGAGACTTACTCTGATACAGCACAGTCCTGACTCCAGAAGAGTCCGACAGGTTAAACCAGAGCAAGCAATCTTTCATACAGTGTGCCACATTATTATACTTGCATTTGAGAAGACATTAACACATCGTACAATCTGCACCAATCCCGAGCTGTACACGTATACATTTAATTTGATTTCCTGGCCTGGCAGTATGAAACAAAGAAGTCACATTTCACTGAATGGTTTATAGTTAAGTAAATATCCTGGTAATGGTTTCATGATCACCTAATCATTATGGTAATGCGTTTGCAATCATGGTAATGTGTTTTCTGATCGCCTATTGTCTGTATAACTTCTGCACTCCGCCCTACACTGTTTCCACCAGCAAGGTGTGACATCGTGGGTGCCAGCCATATTAGCAGCCACAGATCAGTTTAGCTTCTTTTATTTTACTTCCTGCTGCCTTCACAGTTTCTTGAGTTAACATGATCATTTCTTACAATATGCAAGTGACTCAGCGATGTCGACATTTTATGCTGACAGGATCCTCCATTTTAGATTGACAGGGTCCTTGGCTACGCGAAGCAAGTTGTTACCATATTTTGCATTCTATATCCTCAACCTCTGGCCCTCAACCCCAGTACACTGACCCCTGATCCCCGGCCCCAGTACATTGACCCCTGGCCCTCAGCCCCAGTACTCTGACTCCTGCCCCCAGGCCCAGTACACTGACCCCTGACCCCCCGGCCCCAGTAAACTGACCCCTGGCCCTCAGCCCCAGTACTCTGACTCCTGCCCCCAGGCCCAGTACACTGACCCCTGACCCCCCGGCCCCAGTACAATGACCCCTGGCCCTCAGCCCCAGTACAACGACCCCTGTCCCTGTCCCTCAACCCCAGTACAATGACCCCTGACCCCCCGGCCCCAGTACACTGACCCTTGGCCCTCAGCCTCAGTACAATGACCCCTGATCCTCAGCCCCAGTACTCTGACTCCTGCCCCCAGGCCCAGTACACTGACCCCTGACCCCCCGGCCCCAGTACACTGACCCTTGGCCCTCAGCCCCCGTACCCTGGCTCCTGGCCCCCAGTACACTGACATAAGAACATAAGAAATAGGAGCAGGAGTAGGCCACCTGGCCCTTCGAGCCTGCCCCGCCATTCAATAAGATCTTGGCTCATCTAGGGCTCAAAGCCACTTCCCAGCCCGCTCCCCATAACCCTTCACTCCCTTATTAACCTAGTGAATCATCTCTGAACTGCCTCCAATGCAAGTATATCCTTCCTTAAGTAAGGAGACCAAAACTGTACGCAGTACTCAAGGTGTGGTCTCACCAATACCCTGTACATTTGTAGCAGGACTTCCTGCTTTTATACTCCAACCCCCTTGAAATAAAGGCCAACATTCCATTTGCCTTTTTGATTACTTGCTGTACCTGCATGCTAACTTTTTGTGTTTCATGCAGAAAGACCCCCAGGTCCCTCTGAACTGTAGCATCTCTCTCCATTTAAATAATAGTTCGCTTTTTTATTTTTCCTGCCAAAGTGGATAACCTCACACTTTCCCACATTATACTCCACCTGCCAAATGTTTGCCCACTCACTTAGCAGATTCCTTTGCAGATTCTTTGAGTCCTCTGCACAACTTGCTTTCCCACCCATCTTTGTATCATCCACAAACTTGGCTACATTACACTCGATCCCTTCATCCAAGTCATTAATGTAGATTGTAAATAGTTGAGGCCGCAGCACTGATCCCTGTGGCACCCCACTAGTTACCGTTTGCCAACCAGAAAGTGACCCATTTATCCCAACCCTCTGCTTTTTGTTAGTTAGCCAATTTTCTATCCATGCTAATATTGTTGAGTCTGTGCTTTCAAATGTAGTTATGCTGAATAACTGGACACAGACTACAGAAATACTTAAACAGGTCTTTAGTAACTGAGGGTCAGGGCTGAACTGGAATACACTTTGCTCCACAGGGTTTATATACCGGTGTGGTCACCACCGGTACTACAATGTACAGGAGCCATCAAAAAGTAGTCCATCACCTTAAGGTATCCTCTTAAGGTGGTACAGGTTACATACACTACAATTCCTCCCCTTTTAGCTTAACAGTGTACACCCCAATTTAAACATTACATGGATAACATATATACAACTTTCACACAAAACTGTTCAAAGATTCAGTCTCTGAGGAGGCCTCCTGATCCGGGCCGGATAACGCCTTTCAGGGGTCTCTGGTTCTCGTTGCTGGGGTGACTCATTCATTTGATCTCCTATGGATTGAACATCATCATGTACGTTCGAGTCTGAGGTAGATGCTACAGGCTCAATAACTTCTTCAACTGGTGTCTCTGCCGTAGACATGGGGTCGACCCTTGTTCTTGATTCCACAAGTTGGTCAGCATGACGTTGTATTACGTTCTCTCCAACGTCTACCGTGCACATCAAGGGTCCTTGTCGGGCACGAATTATTCCGGATTGCCATTTATCATTCCTATAGTCCCTGGCCAACACTGGTTGTCCTATTTCAAAACTCCGAGTGCCCTTGTTATTTACGTGCTGGAATTGCTTGTTTTCGACTTCCCAACGCACATTGGGTTTTAACAAATCCAACCGGGACCGCAACCTCCTGTTATAGAACATTATGGCAGGGCTTTGATTTGTCACTGCATGCGTGGTGTTTCGATATGCCATCAGGAAATTGTCCACCTTGTGTTGTAGTGGAATATGGTCTTCGCTCATGGCCTTTATCGCCTTTTTGAACATTGTACAAATCTCTCGGCCAACCCATTGGTAGCCGGATGATATGGGGCAGATGTATAGTGTTTCACCCCATTCTTTTTCATGAATTTCTGGAATTCTTCTGACACGAACTGTGGTCCGTTGTCTGAACATATTTGTTCCGGCAACCTATTCCTTGCAAATATGGTTCTTAGAACTGCAATCGTCTTTTCAGAGGTAGTGGTCGACATCTTAATCACTTCTGGCCATTTAGAATGTGCGTCTACCGCTATCAAAAACATGGAATCCATGAATGGACCTGCAAAGTCGATATGCACACGTTGCCATGGGGTTGAAGGCCATTCCCACGGATGCAGCGGTGCAATTGGAGGTGCGTTTTGAACTTTTTGGCACCCTGAGCAGCTTTTAGTCAGATCCTCTATTTGTTTGTCGCTACCTGGCCACCACACATAAGCCCTAGCAAGGCTTTTCATCTTGACTCCCCCCAGATGACCTTCATGCAGTTCCTTCAGAACTCTCTCCCTTAATTTAGGAGGAATAATCACCCTTGTTCCATACATCAATGTTCCTTGACAGACGGACAGCTGTTCTCGTCTGGCTGAGAATGCTGGTAACAGTGGGTCGCCATGTGCTGGCCATCCCTTCACTGTCAAATCGTAGACCCGAGACAGTGTCGGGTCGTTTCGGGTCTCTCTCTCAATACTCGCATTGGTGACTGGTAAGCATTCGATGATGGTCGAGTGAAATATCTCGACAGGGTCAACTGCCGGTGCCTCTTCCGCTGTAGGTAGTGGCAGGCGCGACAGCCCATCAGCATTACCATGTTGCTTTGTACCTTTGAATTCGATATCATATTGATGTGCCCCTAGGAAAAGGGACCATCTCTGAAGCCTCTGCGCCATCATAACCGGAACACCCTTCTTAGGGTTAAAAATGGAAACCAACGGCTGGTGATCTGTCAGCAGCGTAAACTTTTGGCCTTGCAGGTAATGGTTAAATTTCTTAACTCCCCACATGAGGCTGAGAGCCTCCCTATCTATCTGAGCATAGTTGCGCTCTGCGGAGGTCAATGATCTGGATGCGAACGCGACTGGCCTTTCCAAGCCATTTGGCAACTTATGTGAGAGCACTGCCCCGATACCATGTGGAGAAGCATCACATGCTAAGCGAATAGGCAGCGTTGGGTTAAAGTGAGCCAACACTTCCTTAGAGGTGATCAGTGCCTTGCTTTTTTGAAAAGCCCGCTTACAATCCTCGCTCCACTTCCATGGTACTCCCATTTGCAAAAGAGTGTTCAGCGGGTGTAACACCATGGATAAATTTGGAAGAAACTTGTGGTAATAGTTAACCAACCTAAGGAACGACCTCAACTGGGATACATTTTCCGGAGCGGGAGCTTTCACAACAGCTTCGATCTTGTCAGGTGACTTATGGAGCCCCTCCTGGTCAATGACGTGGCCGCAGTACGAGATTCGCTTTTGAAAGAACTCACATTTCTGGCGATTAACTCTGAGTCCATATTCTTTCAATCTGGTGAGCACCTGCTCCAAATTCGCGAGGTGCTCCTTATCATCATCTCCTGTAATCAGAATGTCGTCCAGGTAGCATTGTGTGCCTGGAATTCCCTGCAATACCTGCTCCATGGCCCTTTGCCAAATCGCTGGAGCCGATGCCACTCCAAAAACCAGTCTATTATACCGATATAAGCCCTTATGTGTGTTGATCGTGAGATACTGGCGTGACGCTTCATCAACTTCCATCTGTAGGTACGCCTGCACCAGGTCTATCTTGGTGAAGTGTTTCCCGCTAGACAGCGAAGCGAAGATATCTTCAATCTGCGGAAGCGGATATTGCACCGTGTGATGAACCGGATTAACAGTGATCTTGAAATCGCCACAGATGCGAACCTTCCCAGGTTCCCCCGGCTTGTTGCTCAACGAACGCTTCATGACGGGAACAATGGGTGTGGCCCATTCGCTCCAGTCCACCTTTGACAGTACTCCTGAACGTTCTAGCCCTTCCAGCTCTGCTTCCACAGCAGGTCGTATCGCATAAGGTACCGGTCTGGCTTTGAAAAATTTTGGGTTTGCGTGTTCTTCAACCTTGAGGTTTGCCGTAATTCCTTTCAGTGTTCCCAGTCCCTGTTGGAACACCTCCTTAGCATCGTCCAATATTTTGGACAGTCGTTTAGGTTTGACGTCGTCCTCTTTACAGGAATCTACAGTTAATGCTTGTATGGAATGCCAGTCCACATTTATTCTCCGGATCCATTCCTGTCCCAGTAGTGGCGGACCTCCCTCAGGTAACACATACAAGTCCATTTCCTGACTTTCTTTACCATTGTAGACCACATTTACCTTTATCTTTCCGATGGGGTATACTCTTTGCCCCATATATGTTTTCAATACAATCTCCGTATCCCTCAGGGGAATGTGTGAGAATAACCTTTTGTAATCTTGCTTATTCATGACCGTCAATGCCGATCCAGTGTCCAATTCCATCTTCACTTGGACTCCTGCTATCCGAAGCATGACCCAGATAGTTTGGTGGTCTGCTGTGTTACCCACATTATGTATTTTTAGACAACCCAGTTCCTTACTGCTGGAGTCTGAATCCGTCTTCTGTTCATCCAAACTGTTCTCTGTCACCTTGTGTACTTTTTTGTACTTCTCCTGCGGTGACTTTTTGCTGCTGGTCTTCTTTCCTGACCGGCATACTCTCGCTATGTGACCAAGTTTGCCACATTGCCTGCATTCTTTATCTTTGAACCAGCACTGGTTCTGGTCATGCGTTGTCCTTCCGCAACGATAGCACTTTACTGCGCCCAATGCCATTTCATTGGTGCTGAATTCCAATGGCCTTTGCTGCATTTCTGCAGTGCCTCGTGCTGCTGCCTCGTGCGATGCTGCAATGCTGAAAGCTTTGTCCAGCGTAAGATCCTTTTCCTCTAGCAGTCGCTTCTGGGTTCCTTCCCTTAGTAGCCCACACACAAACTTATCTCTCAGTGCGTCTGCTAGTCCTGTACCGAACTGACAGTACTTTGATAACTTGCGCAGTTCGATTAAGAATTCAGCGTTGCTTTCCTCTTTAAGCTGAATTCTTTTGTAGAATTTAAATCGTTCCGCTATCAGCAGCGGCGTGGGGTTTAAATGCTCTTGCAGGATAGTAACAATATCCACGAAACTCTTTCCTACTGGTTTATCTGGTGTTACAAGGTTCCTTAATAACCCGTACGTCTTCGCACCCATCGAGTTTAATAGGGTTAGTGCTTTCTTATCCACCGGTACCTCATTCGCTGTACAGTAAACTTCAACGCGTTCCACATAAGTGGCCCAATCTTCCACATCGCTATCAAAAGCAGTGATGTTACCCGTTTTTGGCATCCTTGTTGAATTTCCTTTCCTTCGGATTATGATTATTATTTTATTTTATTTTCAAAACCCGCGCTTGTCTTCTTCCCCCGCCGACTAAAAATGGCGATTACTGCGCTGTTGCCGTTCTCGCCTCCCAGCGGTCCTTTATTTTCCCCGACGCTGCTGCTCTTGTTCCCCGCCGCTCCCGCGGTCCTTGTGGACATAAACGCTTTTCTGGCTGCTGCGCGTCTCTGCCCCGATTGCAGTCCAGCCCCTGACACCGGCTGCGGTCGTGTTCTCCGCCCTTTTCGTCGTTTCCCTCCCCTTCTCTTACTGACAACTCGGCCGACTTCCCCCCCCGTGCCGCTCGATCGGGCTTACCCGCCGTTGTCGTCGAAGGGATGTTCACTGATGTTAGACTTCGTGGCCAGAACCCAACCCGGGTTCCCGATGGCCTCCCGTGCTATGCAGTGCCCAGCAGGATGTTGAGGGTGGATGTCCTTGTTCGACGCCCGTTTCAGAGGCGAAGCTTCCTTTGATGCAACTGCCGCTAGGTAAGATCAGACTCGTCGCCACTGTTGAGTCTGTGCTTTCAAATGTAGTTATGCTGAATAACTGGACACAGACTACAGAAATACTTAAACAGGTCTTTAGTAACTGAGGGTCAGGGCTGAACTGGAATACACTTTGCTCCACAGGGTTTATATACCGGTGTGGTCACCACCGGTACTACAATGTACAGGAGCCATCAAAAAGTAGTCCATCACCTTAAGGTATCCTCTTAAGGTGGTACAGGTTACATGCACTACAAATATATTACCCCCAACTCCATGAGCTCTTATCTTATGCAGTAACCTTTTATGTGGCACCTTATCGAATGCCTTCTGGAAATCCAAATACACCACATCCACTGGCTCACCCTTATCCACCCTGCTCATTACATCCTCAAAGAATTCCAGCAAGTTTGTTAAACATGATTTCCCTTTCCTAAAACCATGCTGACTCTGTTTGACTGCATTATGATTTTCTAAATGCCCTGCTACTGCTTCCTTAATGAAGGACTCCAGCATTTTCCCAACAACAGATGTTAGGCTAACTGGTCTATAGTTTCCTGCTTTCTGTCTCCCTCCTTTCTTAAATAGGGCTGTTACATTTGCGGTTTTCCAATCCGCTGGGACCTCTCCAGAGTCCAGGGAATTTTGGTATATTGCAACCAATGCAGCCACGATCCCTGCAGCCACTCCATTTAAGACCCTGGGATGCAGGCCATCTGATCCAGGGGACTTGTCGTCTTTTAGTCCCATTATTTTACCAAGTACTATTTCCTTAGTGATAGTGATTGTCTTTAGTTCCCCACTCCCTGTGGCCCCTTGATTATCCATTATTGGGATGTTGTTAGTGTCTTCTACAGTGAAGACAGATGCAAAATATTTGTTCAGTGTCTCTGCCATTTCCACATTCCCCATTATTAATTCCCCAGTCTCATCCTCTAAGGGACCAATGTTTACTTTAGCTACCCTCTTCCTTTTTATATCCCTGTATAGAAACATAGACGATAGGAGCAGGAGTAGGCCATTCGGCCCCTCGAGCCTGCTCCACCATTCAATGCGATCATGACTGATCATCCAATTTCAGTACCCTGTCCCTGCTTTCGCCCCATACCCCTTGATCCCTTTCGCCTTAAGAAATATATCTAACTCCTTCTTGAATATATTTAATGAATTGGCCTCCACTTCTGTGGTAGAGAATTCCACAGGTTCACCACTCTCTGGGTGAAGAAATTCCTCCTCATCTATGTCCTAAATGGCTTACCCCTTATCCTTAGACTGTGACCCCTGGTTCTGGACTCCCCGACCATCGGGAACATTCTTCCTGCATCTAGTCTGTCCAGTCCTGTCAGAATTTTGTAAGTTTCAATGAGATCCCCTCTCATTCTTCTAAACTCCAGCGAATATAAGCCCAATCGACCCAATCTCTCCTCATACATCATTCCTGCCATCCCAGGTATCAGCCAGGTGAATCTTTGCTGAACTCCTTCCATGGCAAGAACATCCTTCCTCAGATAAGGCGACCAAAACTGCACACAATACTCAAGATGTGGTCTCACCAAGGCCCTGTACAACTGCAGCAAGACATCCTTGTTCCTGTACTCGAACCCTCTCGCTACAAAGGCCAACATACCATTTGCCTTCTTAACCGCCCGCTGCACCTGCATGCTTACCTTCAGCGACTGGTGCACAAGGACACCCAGGTCTCGTTGCACTTCCCCTTCTCCCAATCTATTGCCATTCAGATAATAATCTGCCTTCCTGTTTTTGACACCAAAGTGGATAACCTCGCATTTATCCACATTATATTGCATCTGCCATGCTTCTGCCCAATCACCCAACCTGTCCAAATCATCCTGGAGTTTCTCGGCATCCTCCTCACAGGACACACGCCCACCTAGCTTTGTGTCATCTGCAAACTTGGAGATATTACATCTAGTTCCCTTGTCTAGATCATTAATATATATTGTGAATAGCTGGGGTCCAAGGACCGATCCCTGCGGTACCCCACTAGTCACTGCCTGCCACTCGGAAAAAGACCCGTTTATTCCAACTCTTTGCTTTCTGTCTGCCAACCAGTTCTCTATCCAAGTCAATACCTTGCCCCCAATCCCATGTGCCTTAAATTTACATGCTAATCTCTTATGCGGGACCTTATCGAATGCCTTCTGAAAGTCCAAATACACCACATCCACTGGTTCTCCCTTATTTATTTTACCAGTTACATCCTCAAAAAATTCCAGGGGGAGAAATCTCGGCGGTGGCAGCGGGGATATAAAAAGGCCCTAGAGGCTCAGGTAGGCCTCAGAGCATCAGCAGCGGCGGCGGGAGAAATCTCGGCGGCAGCAGCGGGGATATAAAAAGGCCCTAGAGGCTCAGGTAGGCCTCAGAGCATCAGCGGCGGCGGCGGGTGAAATCTTGGCGGCGGCGGCAGGGATATAAAAAGGCCCTAGAGGCTCAGGTAGGCCTCAGAGCGTCAGCGGCGGCGGCGGGTGAAATCTCGGCGGCGGCAGCGGGGACATAAAAAGGCCCTAGAGGCTCAGGTAGGCATACTAATCTCCAATCTCAGAGAGGGAGAGAAGTAAAAAGTAATCGAAGTGTGACGTCACCAGAAAGCAGGTAAGTGATTGGTTGGTGAGTATTTCTCTCTTTATAAACTTTAACTCTGTGGTTAATAGTTCTAAAGTCTCTGTGGTGTAGCGGTGACTGTTTATAAACCAGAGCCCTTAAATATACCATTTAACTGTTGTGTAATTGGTGGGATTGATTTGATTTAATTTAATTGCATTTAATTAAAGGGTAAGTCATGGCAGGGCAGCCCGGTGCCGTGGTATGCTCCTCCTGCATTATGTGGGAACTCAGGGACACTTCATGTGTCCCTGACAACTATGTGTGCAGGAAGTGTACCCAACTGCAGCTACTGGCAGACCGCATTGCAGCGCTGGAGCTGCGATTGGATACATACTGGACAATGCGTGAGGCTGAGGACGTCGTGGATATCACGTTTGATCAGTTGGTCACACCGCAGGCAAAGGTTGTACAAGCAGAAAGGGAATGGGTGACCAACAGACAGAGTACTAGGCACAGGCAGGTAGTGCAGGGGTCCCCTGTGGACATCCCCCTCTCAAACAGATACACCACTTTGAGTACTGTTGGGGGGGATGGCTTATCAGAGGAAGGCAGCAGCAGCCAACTTCCGCATTACTGTTTGGAGGTCTATATACCACTCCCACTAACTCAACCATGGCTAACAAGGGAAATTAGGGATATCATAAGATCCAAGGAGAGGACATATAAATTGGCCAGAAAAAGCAGTAAACCTGAGGACTGGGAGCAGTTTAGGATTCAACAAAGGAGGACAAAGGGATTCATTAAGAAGGGGAAAATAGAATATGAGAGTAAGCTTGCAGGGAACATAAAAACTGACTGTAAAAGCTTTTATAGATATGTGAAGAGAAAAAGATTGGTGGAGTCAAGCGTAGGTCCCTTGCAGTCAGAATCAGGGGAATTTATAATGGGGAACAAAGAAATGGCAGACCAATTAAATACATACTTTGGTTCTGTCTTCACAAAGGAGGACACAAATAACCTCCCAAAGATGTTGGGGAACATAGGGTCTGATGACAGGCAGGAACTGAAAGAAATCAGTATTTGTAGGGAAATGGTGTTAAGGAAATTGATGGGATTGAAGGCCGATAAATCCCCAGGGCCTGATAATCTACATCCTAGGGTACTTAAGGAAGTGGCCCTAGAAATAGTAGATGCATTGCTGATCATCTTCCAACATTTGATGAAATCTGGAACAGTACCCATGGATTGGAGGGTAGCTAATGTTACCCCACTATTCAAAAAAGGTGGTAGAGAGAAAATGGGGAATTACAGACCAGTAAGCCTGACATCGGTAGTGGGGAAAATGCTAGAATCCATTATAAAAGATGTAATAGCAGAGCACTTGGAAAATAGTGACAGGATCGGACAAAGTCAATATGGATTTATAAAAGGTAAATCGTGCTTGACTAATCTACTGGAATTTTTTGAGGATGTAACTGGTAAAATAGATAAGAGAGAACCAGTGGATGTGGTGTTGTAAGGGGTTTTCCTCGAGAGGTTTCCCTGAGGTTTCTCTCTCTAGAGGCCTCTCTCTCTTGCACAGTAAACCTTGAGTGGTTCGACCCACTCGACCCTTAGATTCTGTACTCTGGACTTAGACGCAGGAACTACAATGTTGAGAAAACTCATGTAGACCAAGTTTGATGAAACAAAATGAAATTTTATTGCAAATGGAAAAATATATCAAATCAAATGCAACACAGATAGGAGTACGGTACATGGGAGGGAAAAACAAACACAAACAAATCATAACGACATTATACTAACTAAGGCAAATACAGGCATCTTATATTCTACAAAGGTCATCATGAAATAAGGAAACACACGGAACATCGAGGGACAACAACTCATGTTAATTGTACCCTTAAATCCACCCCCTTATTAAACCTATCTAGATCTGATTGTGAAGGGCCAGAAACATGCTCACCAATCCCACTAGGAAGTGCAAGGTTTTGAAAACAAGTCTGTGTTTGGTCCTTTCAGGCGTCTCGTCTCCACGTGGATCGTGGAGCCCCTGCGAGCTGCGCCACACCTCTCTCCTGAGGTGGGGGTCGGGGGCGGCTGGACACCGGCGGGCCTGGATGTCGGCGAGGTCGAGGATCGTCGGCTCAACCCTGGTTAGAGGAGCTTTGGGCTGGTGTGGCCCCTTCTACCTTCAGCTACGGCCCGGGGATGGTCGATGATCACAGAAATCACAGAAATCACAGAAACCCCACAGTGCAGATAGAGGCCATTTCGGCCCATCGAGCCTGCACCGACACATATCCCACCCGATCCCCGTAACCCCTACACCAACACATATCCCACCCTATCCCCGTAACCCCACGTATTTAATCCCCCTAACACTAAGGGTCAATTTATCATAGCCAATCAACCTAACCCGCACATCTTTGGACTGTGGGAGGAAACCGGAGCACCCGGAGAAAACCCACGCAAACACGGGGAGAATGTGCAAACTCCACACAGACAGTCGCCCGAGGCCGGATTCGAACCCGGGTCCCTGGTGCTGTGAGGCAACAGTGCTAACCACTATGCCACCGTGCTCCCAATAGTTTTCCCCGGGGCGGGACGCTGGTTTCGAGCGACTTTCTTCATACAGTCATAATTATCTTTCTCCTCCGATGGTGGAGAGGAGTCTGCTGATCTTTCCCCAAGCCAGCTCCTCTTCGCCCAGCTCAAAAGCTGGACCGGCTGCTGGGGCTGCAACGACTGTCTGACTGTAAACTGTCTTTTAGCTCGACTCTCCTTGTGACTGTTCAAGCTTGTTGATTCAAGCTTCCTCCAGCGTCTTCTCCTAAGCTGTGTGTCTGCCCAATCTACTGCCGTGTCGAGTCGTGTCCCACTGCCCTGTCTCAACTCCTTCTGGCCTGCCTGTCCCGACTGCTTCCGAGTGCTTGCCCCAACTGCCGAAAAGTCTCTCCAGATATACCTTTCTTCCCGAGGCTTCACTCCCCACCCAAAATCAAGTTAGTTTTTGTTTTAACTTTGGCGGGCTTTGAGCACAGCGGGGCAGTTACTGGCCCAGTAATTCCTGTCACAACGCGTGAGTACGGACGGGTTACTCACGCGTGTGCCAGGAGGAATTGCCGGTTTTCAGCATGCACAGCGCATGCGCTGAAAACCGGCATTTCCTGTCCTCTGACCCAAGGGGTTAAGAGGCTGAATGCATGCGCGGTATTGGGCAGCGCGTGCGACTTGGATTTCCTGTATTTTTACAGATTTGCGCGTGTGTGAAGGCCTCCGGTTTTTACGCATTGAAAAACCACACCTAAGTACTTAGTTTTACAGGTAAGTGGTCTTTTAGTACAATTTAGAATTTTTTTTTCCACAGGTTTATTATTTTTAAAGAATCTACAGTAAGGTAAGTTTAGTTTTAGACCCTATTTTTAAAAAATTTATTTTTTTCAAAAATTTGATTAATTGTTTAAAATAGTTTTTAAAGTCATTCATAGTTAATTTAATTATTGGGATGCTTTTTAAAATTTTATTTAAAGTTTAAGTAGTGTTTTGGGGTGCCGTACTTTTCATGAGTTTGACAGTCTTTACTATCAAACTTATGAATGAAGTTTCCCCTCCCCTGATTGGCTGAACAGTGCTCACCTGATCCCAGCCGGCACATCGCACTAACTACGCCGCTGGGTCAGGTTAGCACAGCGCGCCAAGATCAGAGCCGGGCCACTGACAGGAAATCCACTGCGGGCCAGGTTTCAGATGTCAGCGCGCCGGGTAAGTGCACATCGGGGGCTTGCACGCGCGGCAAGCCCCCAACAGGAATTACTGGGCCATTATATTTAAAATCATTTTAAGCAGCTGGTAACAGGCCCATCTCTGGTTGGAAATGGCTTTCATTGTTTTGAATGTCCTGCTGATCTCGTTATCTAGTCCTGGGTGCTGTTCTCATGAATATGAAATTATCCCCTTTTGTCTGGGGCAGCATCTTGATGGCCTCTGTCTCCAGGCTGATCTTGAGTGGATCTGCATCTAATCCATATGCATGCCTGTGGGTCTGGTTTCGTTCTCTCAGAAAACGGCTTCCAGAACTTACTAAGGGTTCAATCCACAAAGCTGTCTGAGGTTGCGCAGGAACCATTTTAAAGTGTCCCAATAAGCTGGTCACATGATACGGTGGCCATTTTGTATGCCCCTTTTTCTGGGCTTCTTTTAAAACAGTCTTAGAATCACGGCCTCTTCTGCCATTTAACCCTTATTAATATGAAATCCAATTTTGCGAATCCTACACTCCCCCCTGATGATACTGTAACTTGCTTGGAGTATCATAATTCTGGGTGAGCAAAATTTTCTGTCCTTCCACAATCTAACCATCCCTAGTATTTACCTATCTATGACCCCATGACACATGCATTTCCCATTTCAGAAAAATCTAGTGTACATTAAGCATCTATAGATGGCAATACCTTGGAGTTAAAAATCTTATAACTTACTTCCAGGTGTGGAGGGGGTCCTTATACCCCTACATCACCTAGTATATACACATTATCAAATAATAATCACATCTAATAAACTTCAATAATAAAAATGAAATACATACGAAAATCCAAAGACACATGAATACCCATCAAAGAATAATACAGAGGAGGGAGGGGAAACTTTAACTTTATACAAAGCAGCAAAAATCTAAACGGGTGTCTCTTCTTCTACCCGCACATAATGCTCCCTCCATTCCCCTCTATTCTCGTACTTTTGCGAATGTTTGACCTTTTTACAGTGTACAAACAACAAATACACTACAATGACAACCTGGCACACTACAAGAATGTGGGAGGCTATCCTAATCCAGGAAGGGACTTCTATAATAGTGAACAGGTCCCACCACGGTGGGGTCACTCTATCCAATATTCCTGCCCCTATCTCTAACGTTTTCTGCTCCAGTGTGTAGAAGTGTTTCTGTGAAACAACAACGGCTTTTAATATCTTGGTGAGGTGTTCAGGGAGAGGGGGAATGATATATCCAAAATGTGCAACGAATTGCTGCAAATCCGTGAAATTCTCTTTCACAGTGAGGTGAACAGTGGAAGGTTCAGGGATGGGGACAATTCGCTCTTGGGCCACTTGAACTTCTGCCCTGGGCTTGAAACAGAAGCTGCTGTCACTCACCGGACACCAACCGTGCTGTCCATGCTGGTAGTGGGGCGCTGCAGTGGTGACACAGTATGTCCCACCTCCTATATATGCCACCTGCGGGGGCACATGGCCTTGTGCCATTGCCTCCATGGTGCAATTTATAGGCTTCGCGCCAGCAGTTCTGAACCCGCACTGTGGTTTTAAATGGACATTCAAGTGCTGGGGACATAGGATGATGTGTGCTCCCCGGCTCCGGCACCCCGAGAGGTCGGTACCCGTCATTGCATGCTCCCATCGAATGACGTAAGGTGGGACCCCCGTGTAGCGAATGTGCGCAACCCCCTGAATGGCTCCAATGTTCTCCACCCTGTATACCAGGGCGGGTTTAGCTGTCTTTCCCATCACCGGCACTCTTACCACTATACCCATAATGGTGTGATTAGACTGTCCACAGTCCACTGGGACTGGGTAGGCCTCTGAAGCTAGTCTGAGCTGGCACGGGCTCAATGTGTTCTCAAAAGGGTGGAGGGCTGCGAGGTGCTTGTTGCTAATCCAGGAGGGGACTAAGCCTTGCTTTAAATCCTCCAGATTACTGCGGCCCTCGCCCAGTAACCACGCCCCGTATAGCACACAAGCTTCGTTCTGCACAGCCTGATCGGACGCATTCCGATCCTCCCTGATGAGAGCATTTACCGTTTTGGCGTGTTTTCTCCAGCTCAGCTACTATCTCTTTTAAGTGTAGTGTCATGGCCTGGTCCTCATGTAACTCAGAACCCACTACCTTATTCTCATCAGTCAGTATCTTTCTTAGCTGTGTTTTTAAACCATTAATCTGGGTTTGCAGCTCCACGTCATCCAGTGTGTTGATGACGGAAGTTCCTGTATTAAAAGCTGTAAAAATATAATTTACTGCACCCCTTCTTTGTCTCCCTATTCTGTCCAAGACCTCATGCGGTGTGGTGTACAATTCGGCTCTGTCGACATCGGCAAGGTCGAATTCGTAAAACTGTTTAAACATGTTTGTTAGCAGGACCTGGTATAATTGCTCCGTTTCCTTGGGGCACCACGCTGGCAATCTTACCTCGGTGAGGTTTAAAATCACCGAAGCCACCGCGTAGTGGACCCCTTGGTACAGTACCTGACCTGTGGTTATCAATACCAATCCGTTCCTGGGTCCCTTTGTTGTGGTGGGGCACCCTTCCTTGAGGGCTTTAGCTACTGGAACTGTGGGCAGGGGCTTGCAGGGTCGGGTGATGAGCTCAGTGGCGTTCACTGGGATCTGTGCGTATGGGACTCCGCACGCCCGTGAGCTGACGTCCCACCTCATTCCTTGTCCAGCATCCTGCCACTGTCTTTGGAAAAAGATGGAGATGCATGTGGGGCAAGCGCGTTCTGAACCCCACATACAGATGTAGATCCCCTCATCTGGCTCCGACCATTTGACCCAATAGACACTCAACCCCCCGTGTGTCCCCGTAATTGTCCGATGGGTGTTATTACCCAATCTTTCCCACTCCACAGTGGAGTTCTTCATGGTGCTGCTCAACTTACGCAGCCACCACCATCTGCCATTTAATCCTTATTAATATGAAATCCAATTTTGCGAATCCTGCAGTGCATTTGGACTTTCAGAAGGCTTTCGATAAGGTCCCGCATAAGAGATTAGCATGTAAAGTTAAGGCACATGGGATTGGGGGCAAGGTATTGACTTGGATAGAGAACTGGTTGGCAGACAGAAAGCAAAGAGTTGAAATAAACGGGTCTTTTTCCGAGTGGCAGGCAGTGACTAGTGGGGTACCGCAGGGATCGGTCCATGGACCCCAGCTATTCACAATATATATTAATGATCTAGACAAGGGAACTAGATGTAATATCTCCAAATTTGCAGACGACACAAAGCTGTGTGGGCGTGTGTGCTGTGAGGAGGATGCCGAGAAACTCCAGGATGATTTGGACAGGTTGGGTGATTGGGCAAAAGCATGGCAGATGCAATATAATATGGCAAAAACAGGAAGGCAGATTATTATCTGAATGTCAATAGATTGGGAGAAGGGGAAGTGCAACGAGACCTGGGTGTCCTTGTGCACCAGTCGCTGAAGTTAAGCATGCAGGTGCAGCGGGCGGTTAAGAAGGCAAATGGTATGTTGGCCTTCGTAGCGAGAGGGTTTGATTACAGGAACAAGGATGTCTTGCTGCAGTTATATAGGGCCTTGGTGAGACCACATCTTGAGTATTGCATGCAGTTTTGGTCACCTTATCTGAGGAAGGATGTTCTTGCCATGGAAGGGGTTCAGCGAAGATTTACCAGGCTGATACCTGGGATGGCAGGAGTGACGTATGAGGAGAGATTGGGTTGATTGGGCTTGTACTCGTTGGAGTTTAGAAGAATGAGAGGGGATCTCATTGAAACTTATGAAATTCTGACAGGACTGGACAGACTAGATGCAGGAAGGATGTTCCCGATGGTCGGGGAGTCCAGAATCAGGGGTTACAGTCTAAGGATAAGGGGTAGATCATTTAGGGCAGAAAGGAGGAGGAATTTCTTCACCCAGAGAGTGGTGAACCTGTGGAATTCTCTACCACAGAAGGCAGTAGAGGCCAATACATTAAATATATTCAAGAAGGTGTTGGACATATTTCTTAAGGCTAAAGGGATCAAGGGGTATGGGGATAAAGCAGGGACTGGGTACTGAATTTGAATGATCAGCCATGATCGCATTGAATGGCGGAGCAGGCTCGAGGGGCCGAATGGCCTATTCCTGCTCCTATCTGCTATGTTTCTAAGTACCCTAGGATGTAGATTATCAGGCCCTGGGGATTTATCGGCCTTCAATCCCGTCAATTTCCCCAACACCATTTCCCTACAAATACTGATTTCTTTCAGTTCCTCCCTTTCATCAGACCCTATGTTCCCGACATCTCTGGGAGGTTATTTGTGTCCTCCTTTGTGAAGAGGGAACCAAAATATTTATTTAATTGGTCACCCATTTCTTTGTTCCCCATTATAAATTCCCCTGATTCTGACTGCAAGGGATCTACGCTTGACTTCACCAATCTTTTTCTCTTCACATATCTATAAATGCTTTTACAGTCAGTTTTTATGTTCCCTGAAAGCTTACTCTCATATTTTGTTTTCCCTTCTTAATTAATCCCTTTGTCCTCCTTTGTTGAATCCTAAACTGCTCCCAATCCTCAGGTTTACTGCTTTTTCTGGCCAATTTATATGTCCTCTCCTTGGAACTTATGCTATCCCTAATTTCCCTTGTTAGCCACGGTTGAGTCACCATTTTTGTTTTATTTTTATGCGAAACTGGGATGAACAAATCCTGTAGTTCATCCATGCAGTCTTTGAATGTTTGCCATTGCCTATCCACCGTCAACCCTTTGAGTGACATTCCCCAATCAATCCTACCCAACTCGCACCTCATACCATCGTAGTTTCCTTTATCTAATTTCAGGACCCTAGTCTCTGAGTCAACGACTTCACTCTCCATCTTAATGAAGAATTCGATCATATTATGATCGCTCCGACCCAAGGGGCCTCGTACAACAAGATTGCTAATTAATCCTTTCTCATTACATAATACCCAGTCTAAGATGGCCTGATCTCTAGTTGGTTCCTCGACATATTGGTTCAGGAAACCATCCCGTAAACACTCCAGGAATTCCTCCTCCACAGTATTGTTACTAATTTGGTTAGCCCAATCTGTATGTAGATTAAAGTCACCCATGATGACTGCTGTGCCCTAATTGCACGCTTCTCTAATTTCCCTTTTAATACCATCCCCAACCTCCGCATTACTGTTTGGAGGTCTATATACCACTCCCACTAACGTTTTCTGCCCCTTGGTATTTCTCAGTTCTACCCATACAGATTCCACATCATCAGAGCTAATATCCTTCCTTACAATTGTGTTAATCCCTTCTTTAACCAGCAATGCTACCCCACCTCCCTTTCCTTTTTGCCTATCTTTCCTGAATATTGAACACCCCTGAATGTTGAGTTCCCAGCCTTGGCCACCTTGGAGCCATGTTTCCATAATCCCAATCAAATCATATTCGTTTCCCTGTATTTGCGCAGCTTATTCATCCACCTTATTACGAATGCTCCTCACATTAAGACAGGAAGCCTTCAGGCTTGTTTTTTTAATGCTCTTAGACCTATTAGAATTATTATTTACTGTGGCCATGTTTGATTTAAACAGTTGATTTCTCTGACTGCCACTTCTGTTTTTCTCCTTCCTATCTTTTGCTTTTATCCTTGTTTCCCTTTCCTCTGTCTCCCTGCTCAGGTTCCCAACCCCCTGCCATTTTAGTTTAAACCCTCCCCCAGAGCACTAGCAAACACTCCCCCTAGGACATCAGTCCCGGCCCTGCCCAGGTGCAAAGCATCCGGTTTGTACTGGTCCCACCTCCCCCAGAACCGGTTCCAATGTCCCAGGAATTTGAATCCCTCCGCCTTGCACCATTCCTCTAGCCACATATTCATCTGAAATATCCTTGTATTTCTACTCTGACTAGCATGTGGCACTGGTAGCAATCCTGAGATTACTACCTTTGAGGTCCTATTTTTTAATTTACCTCCTAACTCCCTATATACAGCTTTTAGGACCTCATCCTGTTTTTTACCTATATCGTTGGTACCTATATGCACCACGACAACTGGCTGTTTACCCTCCAATTCCAAAATGCTCTGCAGCCGCTCTGAGACATCCTTGACCCTTGCACCAGGGAGGCAACACACCATCCTGGAGTCTCGTTTGCGGCCGCAGAAACGCCTATCTATTCCCCTTACAATAGAATCCCCTATTACTATAGCTCTACCCCTCTTTTTCCTCCCGTCCTGTGGAGCAGAGCCACCCCTGGTGCCAGGAAGTTGGCTGCTGCTGCCTTCCTCTGATAAGCCATCCCCCTCAACAGTATTCAAAGTGGTATATCTGTTTGAGAGGGGGCTGTCCACAGGAGACCCCTGTACTACCTGCCTGTGCCTACTACTCTGTCTGTTGGTCACCCCTTCCCTTTCTGCCTGTCCAACCTTTGCCTGCGGTGCGACCAACTGCTTAAATGTGATAGCCACGACGTCCTCAGCATTGCGAATGGTCCAGTATGTATCCAATCGCAGCTCCAGCGCCACAATGTGGTCTGCCAGTAGCTGCAGCTGGACACACTTCCTGCACACATAGTTGTCAGGGACACAGGAAGTGTCCCTGAGTTCCCACATAGCGCAGGAGGAGCATACCACAGGGCTGGGCTCTCCTGCCATGACTTACCCTTTAATTAATTGAAATTAAATTAAATCAAATCAATCCCACCAATTACACTACAGTTAAATGATATATTTAATGGCCCTGGTTTACCAACAGTCCCCGCTACACCAGAGAGACCTTAAAAACTATAAACCACAGAGTTAAAGTTTAAAAAAGAGAGAAATACTCACCAACCAATCACTTACCTGCTTTCTGGTGACGTCACACTTCGATTACTTTTGACTTCTCTCCCTCCCTCTGAGCTCTGAGATTGGAGATTAGTACGCCTACCGGAGCCTCACCGCTGCTTTTAACACCGCCGCCACCGCCTCGTTCCTCGCAGGTCCGCCGCCGCCGCTCTGAGGCCTACCGGAGCCTCGCTGCTGCTTTTAACACCGCCGCCACCGCCTCGTTCCTCGCAGGTCCGCTGCCGCCGCTCTGAGGCCTACCTGAGCCTTGCCGCTGCTTTTATCCCGCTCTTACTGTAGAAGCTCTTACTATCTGTTTTAATGTTTCTTGCCAGCTTACTCTCATAATTCATCTTCTCTCTCTATTATTTTTTTAGTCATCCTTTGCTGGTTTTTAAAATTTCCCAATCCTCTGGTCTCTCACCAATCTTGGCAACATTGTATGCCTTCATTTTCAATTTGATACTGAAGTAATCCCCCAAAGTGCGGACCAAGTGATATACAAGGTTGACGTCACCGGCTTGTTGTAAGAAAGACAGACCAACTAATTGAAGTCACAATGGTTTAATCAGGCCTGGGGAGATCCTTTCAGATCACTGTCTGAATCCGACTCTACTGATTCCCTAGCAACAATCACAGTTATACAAAAATCAAACCCCTGCCCTAGGGGCGGGGGTAAAGCTTATCAGCATATACAGAGTTATAGCTAAATGGCAATTATAAACCATGACATTTCATCTTCTTGCCGCCCACAAATCCCACATTTCAGTTATCAGTTGGTCCCGTCACCTCCTGTGATTGTGGGCCTCATCTTAATTGCTTTACAACCATCCAGTTGCCCATAGCCAGGTGGTTTTGCTTGTTACATGTTTTCACAGAATCACAGAATCACAGAATCCACAGTGCAGATAGAGGCCATTTCGGCCCATCGAGCCTGCACCGACACATATCCCACCCTATCCCCGTAACCCCACGTATTTAATCCCCTAACACTAAGGGTCAATTTATCATAGCCAAATCAACCTAACCTGCACATCTTTGGACTGTGGGAGGAAACCGGAGCACCCGGAGGAAACCCACGCAGACACGGGGAGAATGTGCAAACTCCACACAGACAGTCGCCCGAGGCCAGATTTGAACCCGGGTCCCTGGTGCTGTGAGGCAACAGTGCTAACCACTATGCCACCGTGCCCCCCTTAAGATAACAGTCCTCGTTAAGGCGTGCAAAGCACAGACTTTTGGCCTCATCTTGGGTTACCTCTGCAAAGCAAACACATTCTGATTAGTCCCACCATACTTTGAAGAATGGAACCCTGTTGTGATTTACAACAAACAAATTCTTAGGTGCGTTATCTCGCATATGTGTTGCCTCGCCTGGCCGAACAGACCTCCCCCCCAATCTCCCCATGAGTTGTTCTGCAGTTTAATCTCTCAGCAGTTGAAGTCACTTAATCATGTTTTAAAACTTAGCTGGGTAAATGCAATATACAGACCCATATATCGTTTAACTCAGGGTATGAATTAATTCATTACCTCCACCTTGTACATTGGTGCTACATTATACATATTCTAACATAAAAATTAAAGTATAATAGTAATTTGGTTACTTCAGTCCCCCCTTATGGCCCATTGGTCACTTTGACCCAATATGCTATATTTTAAGATTGTTTGCTATGAGTACCGTCGCCCTGGTGGTACCAAGCCAGGGTGTCTAGTACTCATACTTCTGCAATCCTAAACACAGTTTTCATAATAATTCTTCTCACGCCCTACCCCTTGTTTGTTGGCAGTTAGCAACAGTGTTTCTTTAAGTCTTAAAATTTCCTTCATTTCCTGCCGTAATTTCTTCCAAGCTTCCTATTCCTCTAACTTAGGAATTGCCTTGGGCTCTGGTATGACATAAGTTTCAACCTCTTTATTAAGTCCCATATTATCAAGTGACCAGGTTTTCGTTTCCTCTGGTCTTGGTGGGTGTATATATTGGTGTCCTATCTGTGTAGATATCTTTGGATCAAAACAAAAGTTTGGTTGGGGAATGGGACAAGTCAGATGTTGATATTCATATTTCTGTTCAGTTGTGGTGACACAAAATGTCCCATTGTTCCTTGGTGCTACCCATGTCCGGTGTTTCCCCCTTGGGTGTATCTCAAGGGTGCAATTGGTGGTTTTTGTGAATCCACACTCAGATGTGTCTCCCTCGCTGGGGGGGTGAGTGCACGCCCATGTCCTTCCCTTGTGTTGGCACCCATCCATTACCACCCCCCTTAAGGTTCCATTCTTCTGTTTATTATCTTCATCCCCTTCCCAAAGTGCCTTGGTAGGGACATCATGATATTTAACCCAACTTTCCCTTTGTATCTCTCCTATATTAATCACGTCATATAGGGGCTGTCCCTCGTCTGGGACTTGTGGGATGGCCAGTACAAAGCCAATCATCTTAGTCCATGGGGTCAGACAATTGCCTGCCCGGTATACTTGTCCCATTTTACACCCCTTACATAGGCTTTTATTTGTGTCAATCCAAGGTTCCAGCCTCATTAGTAATCCAGTCAGGGATCTGTCCATTATTTATTTGCCTCATGTTATGCTGAGCATTTGACAATAGCCATGAGCCATACATGGCACATATTAGTTCCTTATGGGTTTGGCGAGAAGCATTGTCAAGTCGATCAATAATTGTATTGATTGTTTCTGCATGGAGGGCTACTACCTCTTCCACCCCCAACAATTGCATTATTGTTTGTTTCCCTGCCAGTGCCAATTGCTGGCTATTTCCAGTGGCGTGTTTTAGTAACTTCTTTATTTTTGCTTGTAGTTCTTCTACTCCTTCGTTTACTCCTTCTATGTCCAAGCTATTAACTGTTGCTAACCCGGCCGCATACCCTGCTCCGGCCATTTCCAATACTCCCCGTTTCTTACATCTTTGTAAGATAGATTTTTCCTGTGAACCCTCTAATTGTTTTACCCACAGGGAGTTCCATATTTGTTTTGTATGATTGTTACACATTGCGGGCATCTCAAAAGTACTCGTATTAATGGCAAGCTTAATAACTCTGCATGCCACACTAAAATACATCTCATCCTGTGCTTTCCTTATTACTAATCCCCCTCGACAACGGCAATACTTATGTTCATCCCTAGGATCAAGGCGAGGACGTTCCACCTCATTCCGGATGTCCAGTGTTCCTGTAATTACAAAAAGGTCGACACCAGCCAATTAGAATTATTCTACTCTTATCCGTTCTATCAGTTCAAACTGCTGTACATCTTGTTCATTTCTTGGTCTGTGGCTCTATCTCCAGACATACCTGAAGATGCAAACTATGGCATATAACATTATCATCATACACAGCCCTTTCATTGATATATGTAGAAACTCCCCTTCCCATTCTTTATACCTTCTAGCATACCCCTCACTCTCCTCAAAAGGCACCGTCTCTGGCTTACTCATTGTCTTTGTTATATATTATTAACTGAGTCCAGTGCTTCCACCTTCCTTTACCCATTCCGGACTCATCTATACAAGTGCATGTGTCACTGTTCATTAATACTTCATAAGGTCCTGACCATCTGGGTGCTAGCCCTGGTTTGGCTGGTATTATTTTTGCCATCACCTTGCTCCCTACAGCTGGGACCTCCTTCTGGTCGTCCCGTGTATCCTGTTCTAGATCCCGTATAATCTGTTGGCCTTTGGCCTCATGTCACTAACTATCTGTATAGATTTATCTTTGGGTAACAGGACAGCCTCCCAAGCAGCCTTCCGGCCATTTGAGATGGTGCTGCAATTAGTTTATAAGATAACTTCCATTTATCAAATCATAATTTTCCTTCCATCACTGTGGGGAAATATTAGCTTAACATTAAGAAACTTAAATTTAATAATGTCCAATATCTTTAAATTCTATTCAGTAATACTGAAGTTGTTGCTTGGTGAACTCAAACAGCTGTCAGTGGAAAGGGTTAACTCCTTTGCAGGCTTTTGAAGGTGGAGCAAAACATTCTTGCATCACTTCACGTAACTTAAAAAAACATTCCTGACCGAAAGACAGTTGTGGTTTCACACTTTAACTAAACATGAACACTTGGGCTTCATTGGTCAGATTCCCTTTCTCAGCCGCTCACTTAGCTGCCTCGTCTGCCCATGCATTGCCCTGTTGGTGTCGGTCAGTAATCCTCTTGTGTGCTTTAATTTATTATTGCGCACTCTTTGGGTAGGAGAGAGGCTCCTACGAATTCCTTGATTATATTCTCGTGCCTTATGGGTCCTCCTCCTGGTGTCATATATCCTCGCCTACTCCAGGCTACCATGTAATTAGACACCACCCCAAAGGTATACCGACTATCTGTATATGTTTACACCTTTTCCTTTGGCTAACCTCAGGGCTTCGGTGAGAGCCACCAAGTCTGCTACCTGAGCCAATAGGCTTTCTTCTAGCCGACTTTCCCTTTTAACCTGTCCGTTGCCATTGTAATGATCCTTACTGTGGTAGTTATAGATGTGGAATGGCCTATTCTGGTCTGGTAATCCCAGGGCAGGAGCACTTATGAGGGCTTGTTTCACTTTACAAAAGCTGTTTCATGGTCCACCAGCTCCTGGGATGGTTTCCCCCTTTGATCAAATCCTGTATAGGCTGGGCCATTTCTGCATATTCTGGGATAAAGTTCTGGCAATAATTAAATAGCCCTAGTACCTGCCTGACCCCCTCCCCTCTCTGGCGTGGTCCCTTCCTGCTGCCATCTCTGAGGGCTTCCCCCTTTCATTTCACAAACCTTGCCCTTTGGCTTATTCATTACCTCGATATTCCTTTTATCTGTATGGCGCACCTCAAAGTGCAGGGTCATTTTCCTCACAACTTTAGTCTTTGTATTTACCCCATCTTCTGGATCAAAATCTGACCATAGCTGCTTGTAAGTACTGGACTGATAAATCAAAGCACACAGCCAGTGATTGCGTGCAGCTCCGCTAGCTGTCCTCTTGGTCCTAGTGCCCCTCCCATGTGGATCACAGTCTGTCGGCATATGCTGCCGGAGTCTCATTTGCACCCTGCTCTACGTCTGCTATAGCTTTTAAAAGGATCCCCTCCTAGCCCCAACTTATTTATATTACTGGACATTTTTCTTAAATCCTCTGTATTACAGAATCACAAACTCCCGATCGAGCAGCCCTAAGTCTCTGATCTGCTTCCTTCAATGGCCACACGTCACACTGATTCTGATTATTTATCACCTGGCTCTCGAGGTACTGTTCTTTATTAACCCACCTTTCTGACTTTGGGCATTTGTCTCTTCCCTTGTGTTATTATGTATCCTAGGTAGATTACTTCATCCTTCCCTACCTGTACCTTTCTAGGGTTTAACTCTAGTCCCGCATTCTATAGGGCTCCCAGTACCATAGTCAATTAAATATTGTAGAGGGAGCTGCCACTATCGGATATTCTTGCGGAGTGGAGTTATCTTATTCAATTCCGACTACACCAATTTACACCCACCAGAATTTCACTGTGGCCACAATGAAAGCCTGGTTTTAACAAGTTAATTTACCTCATAACTTCAAGGTTAAATCTTAGACTGAAACTTAATCTTTTGTTAAACAAACTTTTTGTTGCTCTTCTCAGTTTTTACACTCCAGCTTAACTTAAATTGTAGTAGGTTTTTTTCATTCTGGGGGCACAATCTTATTCGCACATTCTTAAAACTTCCAAAATCCAAGACAAGACAAAAGGGTTAAATGTTTTTTTTTAAACACAGAGAAGTGGGTGGAGCTAAAACACACAGCAGACATTTCTTTTTTTAAGGACAGACTTTCAGACAAAGGAATGTTGTAACCTCTTAAACATTCATAGTCAGGAAAACTTTCACACTTTAACACACAATTTCGTACAACCCGAAATTCCAGCATACTTTTAAGCTTCCTTTCACTCAGCAAATCTTGTGTTTTATTTGTCTCGGTACAGATGTTAATAACTTCCATGTTGGTAAGGCTTTAAGTTTATCTTTTTTTCTTTTTAAATCGGTGGATCAGCAGCTTTCCCTAGCTTTCCAAATCCCTGTTTGTTTTTTCCTTTCCTTTGCTGAGTTTTCAAATTGGTTCGCCTGCAAATTAGATCTTTTTCCTTCTTTATCTCTCCCTTCTGTTTCGATTCCTTACATTGTTTCTGGTAACAAGCTAAGATTACCATTCCCTCTTTATCTTTGGTTTCTCCCCCCCACTAAGCCTTTTGGCTCTCTGCACTGTCTTTGTTATTTTTTTATCTACCAGGAATCGGGTTATAGAATCCAGGTCCCCCCACAGTGGGGAATCCTCCTTTCCATCTCCCCTTTTTTTCCATGATTCTAAATTCACTCGTCTCACTTTATATATCTCTTCTCAGATTTCCTTCTTTACTTCCTGTCAATCACTCCATTTCATTAAACACACACACCAACCCTTTAGTCACGAGGTTTTGATACTGTGGGGTCTGTGGCTCCCTACGTCCTACTTGATCCTGGTCATCACGTGGAACTACTGTCCTCTTAATTCTAGCTCAGGCTAGGCGTGTGGGACAGACCTCACCCTTGTCCGTTTTAACCTCTTTGTGACTGTAGAGTTTTATTTCATTTACTCACTATTGTGCACCCATTCATTCGTTTATTGAGGTTTTGCCGCCTCTCGGCTTATAAGGATTTCCCGCCTCCTGGGTTAGGGGACTTACCGCCCCTGTCGGTTTACTTTTTCGGCCAGAATGACTCGTCCTTCACCAAGTGTTAAAACAACCCGTTTAACTACTTCTTTAAGAGCCGCACCTCGTGGGCCTACCAGGTTTCTAAACCCCTTTTTTCCGGTACCGCAGTCCGGCAGTTTTAACCGCCTTCAATTAAAGGTGTCTTTCTTTTTATAGTTCTTTTCGTACGTCGAACTTACTTGATGTCTCACCAGCGATTAACCTCCAATTTTACAGGTGTTAATTTAAACATACTCACCCACCTTAGGTTATCGTTGTCCGAGGGTCTTGTTCAGATCGCACATCCCATCCTCGTCGCCAATTGAAGTAAGCCCCCAAAGTGCGGACCAAGTGATATACAAGGTCGACATCACCGGCTTGTTGTAAGAAAGACAGACGAACTAATTGAAGTCACAACGGTTTATTCAGGCCTGGGGAGAACCTTTCAGATCACTGTCTGAATCCGACTCCACCGATTCCCTAGCAACAATCACAGTTATACAAAAATCAAACCCCTGCCCTAGGGGCGGGGGTAAAGCTTATCAGCATATACAGAGTTATAGATAAATGGCAATTATAAACCGTGATCTTTCATCTTCTTGCTGCCCACAAATCCCACATTTCAGTTATCAGTTGGTCCCGTCACCTCCTGTGACTGTGGGCCTCATCTTAATTGCTTTACAACCACCCAGTTGCCCGTAGCCAGGTGGTTTTGCTTGTTACATGTTTTCTTAAGATAACAGTCCTCGTTAAGGCGTGCAAAGCACAGACTTTTGGCCTTATCTCGGGTTACCTCTGCGAAGCAAGCACATTCTGATTAGTCCCACCATACTTTGAAGAATGGAACCCTGTTGTGGTTTACAACAAACAAATTCTTAGGTGCGTTATCTCGCATATGTGTTGCCTCGCCTGGCCGAACAGACCTCCTCTCCAATCTTCCCATGAGTTGTTCTGCAGTTTAATCTCTCAGCAGTTGAAGTCACTTAATCATGTTTTAAAACTTAGCTGGGTAAATGCAATATACAGACCCATATATCGTTTAACTCAGGGTATGAATTAACTCCTCCACCTTGTACATTGGTGCTACATTATACATATTCTAACATAAAAATTAAAGTATAATAGTAATTTGGTTACTTCAATACCATCCTTTACTTCCTTAGTTAGCCACGGATGGTGCTCCCTTCTCTTAAAATCTTTCTTTCTCACTGGAATATATTTTTGTTGAGAGTTATGAAATATCTCCTTAAATGTCCACCACTGCATTTCAACTTTCTTACCCTTTAATTTATTTTTCCAGTTCACTTTAGCCAGTTCTGCCCTCATGCCATTGTAATTGCCTTTGTTTAAGATCAGGACACTGGTTTGAGATACCTTCTCACCCTCCAACTGAATTTGAAATTCAACCATGCTTTGATCACTCTTTCCTAGAGGATCCTTTACTATGAGATCATTTATTAATTCTGTCTCATTACATAGTACCAGATCCAAGATAGCCTGCTCCCTGGTCGGTTCCATTACATACTGTTCTAGGAAACCATCCCGGATGCACTCTATGAACTCCTCCTCCAGGCTACCATGGCCAATTTGATTTGTCCAATCAATATGGAGATTAAAATCACTAATGATTATTACCGTACCTTTTTTACAGGCTTCCATTATTTGTTGATTTATACTCTGTCCAACAGCATTGCTACTGTTCGGGGGCCTGTAGACTACGCCCACCGGAGACTTTTTCCTCTTATTATTTTTTATCTCCACCCAAACCGATTCTACATCTTGATCTTCTGAGCCAATATCACTTCTCACCACTGCACTGATCCCATCTATTACCGACAGAGCCACCCCACCTCCCTTTCCTTTCTTTCTATCCTTCCGAATTATCAGATACCCCGGAATATTCAGTTCCCAGCCCTGGTCGCCTTGCAACCACGTCTCTGTAACGGTGATCAGATCATACCCATTTGTATCTATTTGTGTCGCCAACTCCTTTATCTTGTTGCGAATGCTGCGTGCATTCAGATATAGAGCTTTTAACTTTGTCTTTTTGCCATTTTTCTTTGCTTTGGCCTTTTTTTCTGTTACACTCTTACTTGTAAACATTCTGTCCCTTCCTGTCACACAGCGGTCATTACTTCCCCCATCTCTATCCTGCTCTATTACTTTCTCATTTCTCATTGAATTTTTATTTTCCCACTCACCTGGATCCTCCCCCCACTATTTAGTTTAAAGCCTTCTCTACAGCCCTAGTTATTCGATTTGCCAGGACTCTAGCCCCAGCATGGTTCAAGTGAAGCCCGTCCAAACGGAACAGCTCCCTCTTATCCCAGTACTGGTACCAGTGCCCCACCAATCAAAACCCATTTCTCCCACACCAGTCTTTCAGCCACTCGTTCATTTCTCTGATCTTATTTACCCTATGCAAATTCGCTCGTGGCTCAGGTCGATATCCAGAGATTATTACTGTTGTGTTTCTGCTTTTTAATTTAGCCCCTAGCTGCTCATACTCTCTCAGCAGAACCTCTTTCCTGACCCCTGGCCCACAGCCCCAGTACACTGACCCCTGGCCCACAGCCCCAGTATACTGACCCCTGGCCCCCAGCCCCAGTACACTGACCCCTGACCCCCAGCCCCAGTACACTGAAACCTGGCCCCAGCCCCAGTACACTGACCCCTGACCCCCAGCCCCAGTACACTGACCCCTGGCCCCAGCCCCAGTACACTGACCCCTGGCCCCAGCCCCAGTACACTGACCATTGGCCCCCAGCCCCAGTACACTGACCCCTGGCCTCCAGCCCCAGTACACTGACCCCTGACCCCAGCCCCCAGTACACTGACCCCTGACCCCCAGCCCCAGTACACTGACCCCTGGCCCCAGCTCCAGTACACTGACCCCTGACCCCAGCCCCCAGTACACTGACCCCTGACCCCCAGCCCCAGTACACTGACCCCTGGCCCCAGCTCCAATACACTGACCCCTGGCCCGAGCCCCAGTACACTGACCCCTGGTCCCAGCCCCAGTACACTGACCATTGCCCCCCAGCCCCAGTACACTGACCCCTGGCCTCCAGCCCCAGTACACTGACCCCTGGCCCCAGCCCCAGTACACTGACCCCTGACCCCCAGCCCCAGTACACTGACCCCTGGCCCTCAGCCCCAGTACACTGACCCCTGGCCCTCAGCCCCAGTTCACTGACCCCTGGCCCTCAGCCCCAGTACACTGACCCCTGACTCCCAGCCCCAGTACCCGGACCTTTGGCCCCAGGCCCCAGTAAACTGATCCCTGGCCCCCAGCCCCAGTACACTGACCCCTGGCCCCCAGCCCCAGTACACTGACCCCTGACCCCTAGTCCCAGTAAACTGACCCCTGGCCCCCAGCACCAGTACACTGACCCCTGACCCCCAGCCCCAGTGCACTGACCCCTGGCCCCCAGCACCAGTACACTGACCCCTGACCCCTAGCCTCAGTACACTGACCCCTGGCCCCCAGCACCTAGTCCTCAACAACTGGAGACCCCGCCCCCCACACATAGCACCTAGCCCCAGCCCCTCTACAACCAGCACCTGTACACCCAGCCCCTGTACACCCAACACCTGTACACCCAGCACCTGTGTCTCCCCACCTGTAGCTCCCCACCTGTATCTCCCCACCTGTATCTCCCCACCTGTATCTCCCTACCTGTATCTCTCCACCTGTATCTCCCCATCTGTATCGCCCCACCTGTATCTCCCCACCTGGATCCCCACCTGTATCTCTCCACCTGTATCTCCCCACCTGTATCTCCCCACCTGTATCTCCAGTACCTGTATCTCCCAACCTGCATCTCCAGCACCTGTATCTCCCTACCTGTATCTCCCTACCTGTATCTCTCCACCTGTATCTCTCCACTTGTATCTCTCCACCTGTATCTCCCCACCTGTATCTCTCCACCTGTATCTCCCCACATGTATCTCCAGTACCTGTATCTCCCTACGTGTATCTCCAGCACTTGTATCTCCTGATCTGTATCTCGCTACCTGTATCTCCAGCTCCTGTATCTCCCTACCTGTATCTCCCTACCTGTATCTCCCTACCTGTATCTCCCCAACTGAATCTCCCCAACTGTATCTCTCCACCTGTATCTCTCCACTTGTATCTCTCCACCTGTATCTCCCCGCCTGTATCTCCCCACCTGTATCTCCCCAGCTGTATCTCTCCACCTGTATCTCTCCACCTGTACCTCTCCACCTGTATCTCCCCACCTGTATCTCCCCACCTGTATCTCTCCACCTGTATCTCCTGACCTGTATCTCCCTACCTGTATCTCTAGCTCCTGTATCTCCCTACCTGTATCATCCTACCTGTATCTCCCTACATGTATCTCCCCAACTGTATCTCTCCACCTATATCTCTCCACCTGTATCTCTCCACCTGTATCTCCCCACCTGTATCTCCACACCTGTATCTCCCCACCTGTATCTCTCCACCTGTATCTCTCCACCTGTACCTCTCCACCTGTATCTCCCCACCTGTATCTCCCCACCTGTATCTCTCCACCTGTATCTCCCCACCTGTATCTCTCCACCTGTATCTCCCTACCTGTATCTCTCCACCTGTATCTCTCCACTTGTATCTCCCCACCTGTATCTCCCCACCTGTATCTCTCCACCTGTATCTCCCCACCTGTATCTCCCACCTGTATCTCCCTATCTGTATCTCCCCACCTGTATCTCCCCACCTGTATCTCTCCACCAGTATCTCCCCACCTGTATCTCTCCACCAGTATCTCTCCACCAGTATCTCTCCACCTGTATCTCTCCACCTGTATCTCTCCACCTGTATCTCCCCACCTGTATCTCCCCACTTGTATCTCTCCACCTGTATCTCTGCCACCTGTATCTCCCCACCTGTATCTCCCCACCTGTATCTCTCCACCCGCATCTCTCCCACCTGTATCTCCTCACCTTTATGTCTCCACCTGTTTCTCTCCACCTGTATCTCTCCACCTGTATAGAAACATAGAAGATAGGAGCAGGCGTAGGCCATTCGGCCCCTCGAGCCTGCTACGCCATTTAATGAGATCATGGCTGATCATCCAAATCCAATACCCTGTCCCTGCTTTCTCCCCATATCCCTTGATCCATTTAGCCTTAAGAAATATATCTAACTCCTTCTTGAATATATTTAATAAGTTGCCCTCAACTGCCTTCTGTGGTAGAGAATTCCACAGGTTCACCACTCTCTCGGTGAAGAAATTCCTCCTCATCTCAGTCTTAAATGGCTTACCCCTTATCCTTAGACTATCCACCGGTTCTGGACTCCCCCGCCAATGGGAACATCCTTCCTGCATCTAGTCTTTCTAGTCCTGTTGGAATTTTATAAGATTCAATGAGCTCCCCTCTCATTCTTCTAAACTCCAGCGAATATAATCCTAATCGACCCAATCTGTCTTCATACGCCATTCCTGCCATCCCAGATATCAGTCTGGTGAACCTTCGCTGCACTCCCTCCATGGCAAGAACATCCTTCCTCAGATAAGGCGACCAAAACTGCACACAATACTCAAGGTGTGGACTCACCAAGGCCCTGTACAACTGCAGCAAGACATCCTTGCTCCTGTACTCGAATCCTCTCGCTATGAAGGCCAACATACCATATGCCTTCTTAACTGCCTGCTGCACCTACATGCTTACCTTCAGCGACTGGTGCACAAGGACACCCAGGTCTCGTTGCACGTCCCCTTTTCCCAATCTATTGCCGTTCAGATAATAATCTGTCTTCCTGTTTTTTCAACCAAAGTGGATAACCTCGCATTTATCCACATTATATTGCATCTGCCCAATCACCCAACTTGTCCAAATCATACTGGAGTTTCTCTGCATCCTCCTCACAGCGCACACACCCACCCAGCTTTGTGTTGTCTGCAAACTTGGAGATAATACATCTAGTTCCTTCGTCTAGATCATAAATATATATTGTGAATAGCTGGGGTCCTAGCACCATTTCCTGCGGTGCCCCACTAGTCACTGCCTGCCACTCGGAAAAAGACTCATTTATTCCAACTCTTTGCTTTCTGTCTGCCAACCAGTTCTCTATCCAAGTCAATACCTTACCTCCAATCCCATGTGCTTTAACTTTGCACGCCAATCTCTTATGCGGGACATAATCGAAAGCCTTCTGAAAGTCCAAATACACCACATCCACTGGTTCTCCCTTACCTATTCTATCAGTTACATCCTCAAAAAATTCCAGTAGATTAGTCAAGCATGATTTTCCTTTTGTAAATCCATGTTGACTTTGTCCGATACTGTCACTGTTTTCCAAGTGCTCTGCTATTACATCTTTTATAATGGACTCTAGCATTTTCCCCACTACCGATGTCAGGCTTACCGGTCTATAATTCCCCATTTTCTCTCTACCACCTTTTTTAAATAGTGGGGTTACATTAGCTACCCTCCAATCCATGGAAACTATTCCAGAGTCTATAGAATTTTGGAAGATGACCAGCAATGCATCTACTATTTCTAGGGCAACTTCCTTAAGTACCCTAGGATGTAGATTAACAGGCCCTGGGGATTTATCGGGCTTCAATCCTGTCAATTTCCCTAACACCATTTCCCTACAAATACTGATTTCATTCAGTTCCTCCCTCTCATCAGACCCTATTTTCCCCGACATCTCTGGGAGGTTATTTGTGTCCTCCTTTGTGAAGACAGAACCAAAGTATGTATTTAATTGATCTGCTATTTCTTTGTTCCCCATTATAAATTCCCCTGATTCTGACTGCAGGGGACCTACGCTTGACTTCACCAATCTTTTTCTCTTCACATATCTATAGAAGCTTTTACAGTCAGTTTTTATGTTCCCTGCAAGCATGCTCTCATATTCTATTTCCCCCCTCTTAATTAATCCCTTTGTCCTCCTTTGCTGAATCCTAAACTGCTCCCAATCCTCAGGTTTGCTGCTTTTTCTGGCCAATTTATATGTCCTCTCCTTGGATCTTATGTTATCCCTAATTTCCCTTGTTAGCCACGGTTGAGTCACCTTTTTTGTTTTATTTTTATGCCAAACAGGGATGAACAAATTCTGTAGTTCATCCATGCGATCTTTAAATGTTTGCCATTGCCTATCCACTGTCAACCCTTTAAGTGACATTCCCCAATCCATCTTAGCCAACTCGCGCCTCATAATATCGTAGTTTCCTTTCTTTAAATTCAGGACCCTAGTCTCTGAGTCAACTACTTCACTCTCCATCTTAATGAAGAATTCTATCATATTATGATCGCTCCGACCCAAGGGGCCTCGCACAACAAGATTGCTAATTAATCCTTTCTCATTACATAATACCCAGTCGAAGATGGCCTGATCTCGAGTTGGTTCCTCGACATATTGGTCCAGGAAACCATTCCGTAAACACTCCAGGAATTCCTCCTCTACAGTATTGTTACTAATTTGGTTGGCCCAATCTATATGTAGGTTAAAGTCACCCACGATGACTGCTGTGCCCTTATTGCACGCATCTCTAATTTCCCATTTAATGCCATCCCCAATCTCCACATTGCTGTTTGGGGGTCTGTTTACAACTCCCACTAGCGTTTTCTGCCCCTTGGTATTTCTCAGCTCTATCCATACAGATTCCACATCATCAGAGCTAATATCCTTCCTTACTATTGTGTTAATCTCCTCTTTAACCAGCAATCCTACCCCACCTCCTTTTCCTTTTTGCCTGTCCTTCCTGAATGTTGAATACCCCTGGATGTTGAATTCCCAGCCTTGGTCACCCTGAAGCCTTGTTTCCATAATTCCAATTACATCATATCCATTTACATCTATTTGCGCAGCTAATTCATCCACCTTATTATGAATGCTCCTCACATTAAGACACAAAGCCTTCAGGCTTGTTTTTTTAGCACTCTTTGTCCTTTTAGAATTATTATTTACTGTAGCCCTGTTTGATTTACACCCTTGATTTCTCTGCATTCCACTTTTGCTTTTCTCCTTCCTGTCTTTCGTTTCTATCCTTGCTTCCCTTTCCTCTGTCTCCCTGCACAGGTTCCCAACCCCCTGCCATTTTAGTTTAAACCCTCCCCAACAGCACTAGCAAACACTCCCCCAACGACATTGGTCCCAGTCCTGCCCAGGTGTAAACTGTCCAATTTGTACTGGTCCCACCTCCCCCAGAACCTGTTCCAATGTCCCAGGTATTTGAATCCCTCCCCCTTGCACCATTCCTCTAGTCACATATTCATCTGAATTATCCTTCTATTTCTACTCTGACTAGCACGTGGCACTGGTAGCAATCCTGAGATTGCTACCTTTGAGGTCCTATTTTTAAATTTACCTCCTAACTCCCTATATTCAGCTTTTAGGACCTCATTCCATTTTTTACCTATATTGTTGGTACCTATATGCACCATGACAACTGGTTGTTCACCCTCCCCCTCCAGAATGCCCTGGAACCACCCCGAGACATCCTTGACCCTTGTCCCAGGGAGGCAACATACCATCCTGTATCTCCACCTGTATCTCCCCACCTGTATCTCCCCACCTGTATCTCTCCCACCTGTATATCCCCACCTGTATCTCTCCCACCTGTATCTCCCCACCTGTATCTCTCCCACCTGTATCTCTCCCACCTGTATCTCCCCACCTGTATCTCCCCACCTGTATCTCTCCATCTGTATCTCTCCATCTGTATCTCCCCACCTGTATCTCCCCACCTGTATCTCCCCACCTGTATCTCCCCACCTGTATCTCTCCACCTGTATCTCTCCACCTGTATCTCGCCACCTGTATCTCCCCACCTGTATCTCTCCACCTGTATCTCCCCACCTGTATCTCCCCACCTGTATCTTCCCACCTGTATCTCGCCCACCTGTATCTCTCCCACCTGTATCTCTCCACCTGTATCTCCCCCCTGTATCTCTCCACCTGTATCTCCCCACCTGTATCTCCACACCTGTATCTCTCCCACCTGTATCTCTCCACCTGTATGTCTCCACCTGTATCTCTCCACCTGTATCTCTCCACCTGTATCTCCCCACCTGTATCTCTCCACATGTATCTCCCCACCTGTATCTCCCCACCTGTATCTTCCCACCTGTATCTCTCCCACCTGTATCTCTCCCACCTGTATCTCTCCACCTGTATCTCTCCACCTGTATCTCTCCACCTGTATCTCCCCACCTGTATCTCTCCACCTGTATCTCTCCACCTGTATCTCCCCCCACGATGTCTGATTGAACATCACGGGGGATGGGACATCGGGCACAGTGCCAACACATCTGGGCACAGTACCAACTCACGTGGGCACTGTAATAGTCTATCTGGGTCATTTTCAATCCCTCTGGGCACAGCATCAACTCCTCCTGGACCCTGCCCATTGCTCAGTTGGATTCATTGTCAGTTCCTATGCTGTACCAACTTGTCTGCAAGTGACTTGTTTTGGGAGCCGGAAGGTGACAGGGCAGACTGGGTTGATGGGTCAGATTGTTTGGTGGGTTACTGGTTGTGCCGATTGTAATTGCAGTAATTGGAGATGGTGAGAGCTATTGGCCGAGTCTTTTCTGTCAGTGTGAGTCAGTCCATTAAAGGATCTGATTGCAGGAGAGCAGCACTCTGCCACATCAGTGGAGTCACCCTCCCATTGTGGCCCGCTGTGTACTCAATGAAGTCTGGAGGATATTCCTCACAGCACAGCACGGTCTGATACCAGGAGATCTTCTCCAAACCTTCCCTGGGTGTTTGACTCCGCACACTCTCCCTGCAGGTAAGGGTCTGTGGGATGTTTCATTGGGTTCATCCATGACTGTTTTGGTCTCTGTCTGTATGGGTGGTCTCTGTCTGTGTGGGTGATCTCTGTCTGTGTGGGTGGTCTCTGTCAGTGTGGGTGGTCTCTGTCAGTGTGGGTGGTCTCTGTCTGTGTGGGTGGTCTCTGTCTGTGTGGGTGGTCTCTGTCTGTGTGGGTGGTCTCTGTCAGTGTGGGTGGTCTCTCTCTGTGTGGGTGATCTCTGTCTGTGTGGGTGGTCTCTGTCAGTGTGGGTGGTCTCTGTCTGTGTGGGTGGTCTCTGTCTGTGTGGGTGGTCTCTGTCTGTGTGGGTGGTCTCTGTCTGTGTGGGTGGTCTCTGTCTGTATGGGTGGTCTCTGTCTGTGTGGGTGATCTCTGTCTGTGTGGGTGGTCTCTGTCAGTGTGGGTGGTCTCTGTCTGTGTGGGTGATCTCTGTCTGTGTGGGTGGTCTCTGTCAGTGTGGGTGGTCTCTGTCTGTGTGGGTGGTCTCTGTCTATGTGGGTGGTCTCTGTCTGTGTGGGTGGTCTCTGTCTGTGTGGGTGGTCTCTGTCTGTGTGAGTGGTTTCTTGCTGCAGGAAGTCTCGCTCTTTCCCTCAATGTCTCTCTCTCTCCCTCTCTCTGCAAGTGGTCTCTCTCTGTCTGTCTCTCTGTCTCTCTATCTCTCTCTCTCTTCAGGTGGTCTCTCTCTCCCTCTCACAGTCTGTCAGCATCTTTCTCTGTCTCTCTCTTTTTTCTCTCTCTATTTCTCTCTCTGTCTCTCTCTCGCTCTCTCTATCTATCTCTGTCTCTCCCTCTCTCTCTTCCTTCCTCTCTGCCTCTGTCTCACTCTCTCTGAAGATGGTCTCTCTCTTTCTTTCTATCTCTGTCTCTCCCTCCCTCTCTCTCTCTCTCCTTCTCTCTCTCTGTCTCTCTCTCTGCAGGTGGTCTCTCCCTCTCTCTCTCTCCTTATTAATATAATATTGATAAAAGTCACAATTCTAGCAGTAGAAATAAAGGATTTCAGTAAGGGTGATCAAGCAGTGGAAACACTCTGGGTTGAACTAAGGAACAGCAAAGGATGCAGGACTCTGGTGGGAGTTGTCTACAGACCTCCTGATAGTGCTGATGTAGTGGAGTGATTTATAAATACGGTGATCAGGGAAGCATGTAGGAGAAACAGAGTGATTATAATGGGAGATTCTAATTTTCACACCAACTGGGAGAAGCAGAAAAGCTGCATAGTAACACAGGAACAGTCAGAGGCCATTGAGCCCCTCGAGCCTGCTCCGCCATTCAATGAACACAGGAACAGTCAGAGGCCATTGAGCCCCTCGAGCCTGCTCCGCCATTCGATGAATACAGGAACAGGAAGAGGCCATTGAGCCCCTCGAGCCTGCTCCGCCATTCAATGAACACAGGAATAGGAGGAGGCCATTGAGCCCCTCGAGCCTGCTCCGCCATTCGATGAACACAGGAACAGGAGAAGGCCATTTAACCCCTCGAGCCTGCTCCGCCATTCAATGAACACAGGAACAGGAAGAGGCCATTTAACCCCTCGAGCCTGCTCCGCCATTCAATGATCTGCGACATAACTCCATACCCACCTTTGGCCCATATCTCTTAATACCTTTGGTTAACAAAAATCTATCTGTTTCAGATTTAAAATTAATAATTGATCTAGGATCAATTGCTGCTTGCGGAAGAGAGTTCCAAACTTCTACCACCCTTTGTGTGTAGAAGTGTTTCCTAATTTCACTCCTGAAAGGCCTGGCTCTCATTTTTAGACTATGTCCCCTAGTCCTAGACTCCCCTACCAGCGGAAATAGTTTCTCTCTATCTACCCTATCTGTTCCCCTTAATATCCTGAAAACTTCGATCAAATCGCCCCTTAACCTTCTAAATTCCAGGAAATACAACCCCACTTTGTGTAATCTCTCCTCGTAACTTAACCCCTGGAGTCTGGGTATTATTCTGGTAAACCTATGCTGCACTCTCTCCCAGGCCAGTATATCCTTCCTAAGGTGTGGTGCCCAGAACTGCTCACAGTGCTCCAGGTGTGGTCTAACCAGGGTTTTGTACAGCTGCAGCATATCTTCTGCCCCTTGTACTCTAGTCCTCCAGATATAAAGGCCAACATTCCATTAGGCTTTTTGATTATTTTCTGTACCTGTTCATGAAATTTTAATAATCTATGTACCTAGACCCCAAGTCTCTTTGGACCTCCACTGTTTTTAGTTTTTCACCATTTAGAAAGTACCCTGTTGTATCCTTTTAGGTCCAAAGTGGATGACCTCACATTTGCCTACATCAAAATCCATTTGCCACAATTTTGCCCATTCACTTAATCTATCAATATCTTTCATCTATACTGCCTACAATGCCACCTATCTTTGTTTAAAAGGCAAATTTGGATATATGGCTATTAATCGCCATTTAGAAAGGCATGGATTAATCAAGGACAGTCAGCATGGATTTGTTAAGGGAAGGTTGTGTTTGAGTAACTTGATTGAATTTTTTGAGGAGGTAAGGCAGGTCGATGAGGGTAGTGCGTTTGATGTAGTCTACATGGATTTTAGCAAGGCTTTTAATAAGGTCCCGCATGGCAGTCTGGTCAGAAAAGTAAAAGCCCATGGGATCCAAGGGAGTGTGGCAAGTTTGAACCAAAATTGGCTCAGTGGCAGGAAGGAAGCAAAGGGTAATGGTCAAAGGATGTTTTTGTGACTGGGAGGCTGTTTCACAGTGGGGTTCCGCAGGGCTCACTAGTAGGTCCCCTTGCTTTTTGTGGTATATATCAATGATTTAGACTTCAATGTAGGGGGCATCAATAAGAAGTTTGTAGACAATACAAAAATTGGCCGTGTGGTTGATAGACTGTAGGAAGATATCAATGGACTGGTCAGGTGGGCAGAACAGTGGCAAATGGAATTCAATCCGGAGAAGTGTGAAGTAATGCATTTGGGGAGGGCTAACAAGGCAAGGGAACACACATTAAATGGTAGGATACTGAGAAGTGTAGAGGAACAGAGGGACCTTGGAGTGTATGTCCACAGATCCCTGAAGGTAGCAGGACAGGTAGCTAAGGTGGTTAAGAAGCCGCCCGAGATACTTTCCTTTATTAGCCATGGCATAGAATACAAGAGCAGGGGGGTTATGCTTGAACTGTATAAAACACTAGTTAGGCCGCAGCTAGAATACTGCGTGCAGTTCTGGTCACCACATTACAGGAAAGATGTGATTGCACTAGAGAGGGTATAGAGGAGATTTACAAGGATGTTGCCAGGACTGGAGAATTTTAGCTATGAGGGAAGATTGGATCGGCTGGGGTTGTTTTCCTTGGAACAGAGGAGGCTGAGGGGAGATTTAATTGAGGTGTATAAAATTATGAGGGGCCTCGATAGAGTGAATAGGAAGGACCTATTTCCCCCAGCACAGAGGTCAATAACCAGGGGGCATAGATTTAAAGTAATTGGTAGAAGGATTAGAGGGGAGTTGAGGAGAACTTTTTTCACCCAGAGGGTGGTGGGGGTCTGGAACTCACTGCCTGAAAGGGTGGTTGAAGCAGAGACCCTCATCACATTTAAGAAATACTTGGATATGCACTTGAAGTGCTGTAACCAACAGGGCTATGGACCAAGAGCTGGAAAGTGGGAATAGGCTTGATAGCTCTTTTTTGGCTGGCACAGACCCGATGGGCCGAATGGTCTCATTCTGTGCCGTAATTTTCTATGAATCTATGATGCCACACTCGGTCAAATGCTGTCTTGATGTCGAGGGCAGTCACTCTCACCTCACCTCTGGAATTCAGCTCCTTTGTTCATGTTTGGACCAAGGCTGTAATGAGGTCTGGAGCCGAGTGGTCCTGGCAGAACCCAAACTGAGCATCAGTGAGCAGGTTATTGGTGATTAAGTGCCGCTTGATGGCACTGTCGGCGACACCTTCCATCACTTTGTTGGCGAATTGAGAGTAGATTGATGGGGCGGTAATTAGACGGGTTTGATTTATCCTGCTTTTTGTGGACAGGGCATACCTGGGCAATTTTACACTTTTGTCGGGTAAATGCTAGTTTTTTAGCCATACTGGAACAGCTTGGCTAGAGGCGCGGCTAGTTCTGGAGGACAAGTCTTCAGCACGATAGCCGAGATGTTGTCGGGGCCCGTAGCCTTTGCTGTATCCAGTGCGCTCAGCTGTTTCTTGATATCACGTGGAGTGAATTGAATTGGCTGAAGACTGGCTTCTGTGATGGTGGGGACCTCAGGAGGAGGCCAATCTGGCTGAAGATGATTGCAAACAATTCAGCCTTGTCTTTTGCACTCGTGCTGGGCTCTGCCATCATTGAGGATGGGGATGTTCATGGAGCCTCCTCCTCCATTACTTGTTTAATTGCCCACCACCATTCACGAATAGATTTGGCAGGAGTGCAGAGCTTTGATATGATCCGTTGATTGTAGGATCGTTTAGCTCTGTCTATAGCATACAGCTTCTGCTGCTTAGCATGCATGTAGTCCTGTGTTGTACCTTCACCAGGTTGGCACTTCATTTTTAGGTACGCCTGGTGCTGCTCCTGGCATGCTCTTCTGCATTCCTCATTGAATCAGGGTTGTTTCCCTGGCTTGAAGGTAATGGTAGAGTGAGGAATATACTGGGCAATGAGGTTACAGATTGCTTCTCGAGCCTCCTCCCATCCTTTCTCATCTAACTATCAGCATAACCCTCTATTCCCTTCTCCCTCATATGCTTATTTGGTTCCACTTAAATGCATCTATAATAGTCACCTCAACCTTTGGTTCTGTCTTCACAAAGGAGGACACAAATAACCTCCCAGAGATATCGGGGAACATAGGGTCTAATGAGAGGGAGGAATTGAATGAAATCAGTATTTGTAGGGAAATGGCGTTAGGGAAATTGACTGGATTCAAGGCCGATAAATCCCCAAGACCTGATAATCTACATCCTAGCGTACTCAAGGAAGTGGCCCTAGAAATAGTAGATGCATTGCTGGTCATCTTCCAAAATTCTATAGACTTTGGAACAGTTCCCATGGATTGGAGGGTAGCTAATGTTACCCCACTATTCAAAAAAGGTGGTAGAGAGAAAACGGGGAATTATAGACCGGTAAGCCTGACATCGGTAGTGGGGAAAATGCTAGAGTCCATTATAAAAGATGTAATAGCAGAGCACTTGGAAAACAGTGACAGAATCGGACAAAGTCAACATGGATTTACAAAAGGTAAATCGTGCTTGACTAATCTACTGGAATTTTTTGAGGATGTAACTGGTAAAATAGATAAGGGAGAACCAGTGGATGTGGTGTATTTGGACTTTCAGAAGGCTTTCGATTAGGTCCCGCATAAGAGATTAGTGTGTAAAGTTAAGGCACATGGGATTGGGGGCAAGGTACTGACTTGGATAGAGAACTAGTTGGCAGACAGGAAGCCAAGAGTTGGAATAAACGGGTCTTTTTCCGAGTGGCAGGCAGTGACTAGTGGGGTACCGCAGGGATCGGTCCTAGGACCACAGCTATTCACAATATATATTAATGATCTAGACGAGGGAACTAGATGTAATATCTCCAAGTTTGCAGACGACACAAAGCTGGGTGGGCGTGTGTGCTGTGAGGAGGATGCCGAGAAACTCCAGTATGATTTGGACAGGTTGGGTGATTGGGCAGATGCATGGCAGATGCAGTATAATGTGGATAAATGCGAGGTTATCCACTTTGGTGTCAAAAACAGGAAGGCAGATTATTATCTGAACGGCAATAGATTGGGAGAAGGGGAAGTGCAACGAGACCTGGGTGTTCTTGTGCACCAGTCGCTGAAGGTAAGCATGCAGGTGCAGCAGACGGTTAAGAAGGCAAATTGTACGTTGGTCTTCATAGCGAGAGGATTCGAGCACAGGAGCAAGGATGTCTTGCTGCAGTTGTACAGGGCCTTGGTGAAACCACACCTTGAGTATTGTGTGCAGTTTTGGTCACCTTATCTGAGGAAGGATGTTCTTGCCATGGAGGGAGTGCAGCGAAGATTCACCAGACTGATACCTGAGATGGCAGGAATGATGTATGAGGAGGGATTGGGTTGATTGGGATTATACTCGCTGGAGTTTAGAAGAATGAGAGGGGATCTCATTGAAACTTATAAAATTCTAACAGGACTAGACAGACTAGATGCAGGAAGGATGTTCCCCATGGCCGGGGAGTCCAGAACCAGGGGTCACAGTCTAAGGATAAGGGGTAAGCCATTTAGGACAGAGATGAGGAGGAATTTCTTCACCGAGAGAGTGGTGAACCTGTGGAATTCTCTACCACAGAAGGCAGTTGAGGCCAATTCATTAAATATATTCAAGAAGGAGTTAGATATATTTCTTAAGGCTAAAGGGATCAAGGGATATGGGGAGAAGGCAGGGACAGGGTACTGAATTTGGATGATCAGCCATGATCTCATTGAATGGCGGAGCAGGCTCGAGGGGCCGAATGGCCTACTCCTGCTCCTATCTTCTATGTTTCTATGTTTCTATGTAACCACTCCCTGTGGTAGTGAGTTGCACATTCTTACCACTCTCTGGGTAATAGAAGTTTTTTCTGAATTCCCTATTTGATTTCTTGGTGACTATCTTATATTGATGGCCTCTAGTTTTTCTCTTCCCCACAAGTGGAAACTCTCTCTCTGTATCCACTCTATCAAAACCTTTCATAATTTTATAGACCTCTATTAGGTCACCTCTTAGCCATCACTTTTCAAGGGAAAAGAGTCCCAGCCTGTTCATCCTTTCCTGATAGGTATACCCTTGCAGTTCTGTTATCATCCTTATAAATCTTTTATGCACCTCCTCCAGTGCCTCTATATCCTTTTTATAATGTGGCAACCATAACTGTACGCAGTACTCTAAGTGTGGTCTAACCAAGGTTCAATACAAGTTTAGCATAACTTCTTTACTTTTCAATTCTTTCCCTCTAGAAATAAACACTAGTGCTTTTTTTTGCCTTTTTTATGGCCTTATTAACCTGTGTTGCTACTTTTACTGATTTGTGTATTTGTACTCCCTGATTCCTTTGCTCCTCTACCCCACTTAAATACATATTTTCCAAGTAATATGTGACCTCCCTATTTCTCTTACCAAATGTAATACCTCACACTTACCTATGTTGAAATTCATTTGTCATTTATATGCCCATTCTGCAAGTTTATTAATGTCTTCTTGTAATTTGTTGCAGTGCTCCTCAATATTAACTATACTCCCCAATTTAGTGTTGTCCGCATATTTTGAAATTGTACTTCCGATTCCCAAGTCCAAATCATTAATGTAGACTTGGAGGTGGTGGTGTTCCTATGCTTCTGCTGCCCTTGTCCTTCTAGGTGGTAAAGGTCACGGGTTTGGGAGGTGCTGTGGAATAATTTTGTAATTCCTCTTTGCCTTCCTAATTGTTTTTTTGACTTATTTCCGAACCTCTTTGTATTTCCTTTGTCATCCTCTCCTTTATTGTATATGTATTTAGTGTTTGCCTTTTTCTTTAGTTTCAATATTTCCCCTATCTCTTTATTCATCCATGATGTTTCATTATTGGCTAGTTTGTTCTTGTCTTTTATTGGAAAATATTTCTTCTGACCTCTATTGTTGTTGATGCTTTAACAGACTTTCCTGGGCAAGAAGACACTGGGACCTGCTCCCAGGAGGCACTGGGACCTGCTCCCAGAAGGCACTGGGACCTGCTTCCAGGAGATACTTGGACCTGCTCCCAGAAGACACTGGGACCTGCTCCCAGAAGACACTGGGACCTGCTCCCAGAAGACACTTGGACCTGTTCCTAGAAGATCTGGGACCTGCTACCAGAAAGCATTGGGACCTGCTCCCAGAAAGCACTGGGACCTGCTCCCAGGATACACTTGGACCTGCTCCCAGGAAACACTTGGACCTGTTCCTAGAAGATCTGGGACCTGCTACCAGAAAGCATTGGGACCTGCTCCCAGAAAGCACTGGGACCTGCTCCCAGAAGACACTGGGTCCTGCTCCCAGGAGACACTTGGACCTGCTCCCATAAGACACTGGGAAAAAACCACTTTACCAACTTCAGTAATATGAGTTGTTAAAGACAGGATTCTGAACTCACTACTCCTCATACCACTCGCCTTCTGACGAGGACCCCTAACCTCAATATATCAGTGGGGTGATCATGGTTTATGGACAGTTCTACCACAGAGACAGGCTCTGCCTGGAGATGATCAATATCAATGTTGGGGGCCTGAAGCAAAAGGTCGAGCAAAAGGCACTGTTAAAATTCCCAGAGAGCAGATTGGGAAAGTTATTGGCATGCTCCTCAAGGGAGGACACCCTTGAATTGTGCGATGACTATGATGTGGATGCTGACGAATATTACTTTGACAGAAATCCAAGTTTCTTTCACTACGTGTTGAATTTCTATTCCACGGGCAAGCTCCATGTAATGGAAGGGATTTGTGTATTCTCCTTCCACCAAGAGATTGAGTACTGGGGCATTGGCGAGAGCTGCATCTATCACTGCTGCAGGTTCAAATACCACGAACGAAAAGAGAATGTTGTCGAGAGGGAGTTTGACACACAGAGTGATGACCTGAGCTTAATAAGTTCTGAGGATCTCAATGCCATCCCCCAACAAATGGATAATTTTAAGCATATGTGGTATGGTAAACAGCGGGAAAAGATATGGCTCATTTTGGAGAATCCAGAATATTCCTTTTCAGCCAAGGCGTTCACTGTATGCTCACTGGCCATTGTTATGCTTTCTATTTTGACTATGTGTGTTCACAGTCTGCCTGAATTTCAGGGGCAGTCTGAAGACCCTGGCTTCATGATTGTTGAATCCACCTGTATTGCGTGGTTCAGCATTGAGTACATAGCAAGGCTGATAGTCACTCCGTACCTCTGCAAGTTCCTCCAAAATCCACTGAATATCATAGACTTTTTATCATTTCTACCGTTCTACATCACCCTGATAGTAGAATGCATAGATGATGATATCTCGGAGCTGGAAAACATTGGCCGTGTGGTACAGGTCCTGCGGTTGATGCGTATCTTTCGAGTCCTGAAGTTGGCTCGTCACTCCAATGGATTGCGATCACTCGGGGCAACCTTCAGGCACAGCTATGAAGAAGTAGGGCTGTTGGTTGTATTCATGACTGTAGGCATTGCCATCTTCTCAGCCCTCATCTACGCATCTGAGAAAGATGAGAAAGAAACTAGTCTTCACAGCATCCCTATTGGCTGGTGGTGGGCAACCATTAGTATGACCACCGTGGGCTATGGTGACACTTACCCAGTCACCATTCAAGGAAAGTTAATCGGCAGCAGTTGCATCATATTCGGCCTGTTGATGGTCGCTTTGCCAGTTTCCATCATATTTAACCGCTTTTCAAAATACTATCAACGGGAGCAATCCATCGATGTCGTGATTCGTAACCAGGAGCTGAGAAAGCTGGTGGCAGGCCTACCGTGTGTCAACATCAGGGACATCTATGCGAAGAAGATGCGCTCTAGTTCAAACACAAATACACCGGACTCCAACAGCGCACCGCGTGAGAGGCAGAGTTCCGCGGACCCCTCAACCATCCAACGGGTGGACACTGAGCAAAGTCCCCAGGAATAATCGGACCGAACCTGCCCTTCACCATCTGTAACCCATGTCCGATAAACTTGGTGCAGGTCCTTCCCATTCAGTCATAAAACTGGTTACCGTGAATGTGGGGATTGCTGTAGTGCATGAGGTAAACTGCTCACAAACTAGTTAAACTATTGCTATCAATCTATAGGTTTAGAAAACATGGGAGTCTGCACACACTTCCTGTTCTGTGATTGTCACACTTCCTATTCTGTGACTGACACACTTGCTGTTCTGCGTCTGTCACACTTCCTGTTCTGTGACAGTCACACTTCCTGTTCCATGACAGTCACACTTCCTGTTCCGTAATAGTCACACTTCCTGTTCTGCAACAGTCACATTTCCTGTTCTGCGACAGTCACACTTCCTGCTCCGCAACTGTCACACTTCCTGTTCCGTGACAGTCACACTTCCTTTTCCGCAACTGTCGCACTTCCTGTTCCGCAACTGTCACACTTCCTGTTCTGTGACAGTCACACTTCCTGTTCCACGACTGTCGCACTTCCTGTTCCATGACAGTCACACTTCCTGTTCTGTGACAGTCACACTTCCTGTTCTGCAACAGTCACACTTCCTGTTCTGTGACAGTCACACTTCCTGCTCCGCAACTGTCACACTTCCTGTTCCGTGACAGCCACACTTCCTTTTCCGCAACTGTCGCACTTCCTGTTCCGCGACTGTCGCACTTCATGTTCCACGACTGTCACACTTCCTGTTCTGTGACAGTCACACTTCCTGTTCCGCGACAGTAGCTCTTCCTGTTCCGCGACAGTCGCTCTTCCTGTTCCATGACAGTCACACTTCCTGTTCCGCGACAGTCGCTCTTCCTGTTCCGCGACAGTCACACTTCCTGTTCCACGACAGTCGCACTTCCTGTTCTGCGACAGTCACCCTTCCTGTTCCGCGACAGTCACACTTCCTGTTCCACGACAGTCGCACTTCCTGTTCTGCGACAGTCACCCTTCCTGTTCTGCGACTGTCACACTTCCTGTTCTGTGACAGTCACACTTTACATATGATTGGCTGAAAGTAAACGACAACAGATTGGGACCGAGGAGGTAGTGGATGCACCAATCAAAGATGAGGACAGCGGCTTGAGAGCTATTACTGAGACTCTGTGGAGGAATAATAAGTACAGCCAATCCTGAATGACCAGTCAGGAGAAACATCCAATAAAAGGAGAAGGCAAACCAATCAAATCATTCAAAGCATTTTTTGAAAATATCTTCATCAGTGTTGCGTGTAAATAAAACAATAAAAACATAAAATTTGACATGTGTCACAATAATGTGATGTGCTTACTATAAAGTTGTCTGTTGTGTGTTTGAGGCGCTTTGTACTGTTTTTACACTAAAGCCTGGGCTTGAAGTTTATGGCAGAGAATTTCCTCTGCTGTTTTCAGCCGAGAGCGAGAGTCCCGAAGGCTGTGTTGCCTGCCAGGGTTAAGGACATCTCCTCTGGACTGGAGAGAAACTTGGAGTGGGAGGGGGAGGATCCAGTTGTCATGATCCATGTTGGTACCAATGACATAGATAGGACAAGGAAGGAGGTTCTGCTGAGGGAGTTTGAGCAGCTAGGGGCCAAATTAAAAAGCAGAACCACAAGGGTAATAATCTCTGGATTATTACCTGAGCCACGAGCGAATTTGGCTAGGACAAATAAAATTAGAGAGTTAAATGCGTGGCTCAAAGACTGGTGTGGGAGAAATGGGTTTTGCTTCCTGGGACACTGGCACCAGTACTGGTGCAGGAGGGAGCTGTTCCGTTGGGAAGGGCTTCACTTGGCCAGTGCTGGGACTAGAGTCCTGGTGGATCATATAACTAGGGCTGTAGAGAGGGCTTTAAACTAACTAGTGGGGGGGAGGTTCCTAGAGAGCAAATAATAAAAATGACAACAGAGAAGGTCATAGACTTAGGTAGCAGTGGGGAAATTAAAAACCAGAGCGTGTCAGGAAGGGGCAGAAGGTATGGAGTAAAAGGTAAAGTAATAAAAAGGGCAAAAGCAGGAACTAAGTGTCACAAAACATATTTGAAAGTTCTCTATCTGAATGCACGTAGCATTCGTAACAAAATAGACGAGTTAATGGCACAAATAACTACATATGGGTATGATCTTGTGGCCATTACAGAAACATGGCTGCAGGGTGACAATGCCTGGGAATTAAACATACCAGGTTATTTAATGATCAGGAAGGACAGGCAGGAAGGAAGGGGAGGTGGGGTGGCTATGTTAATAAAGGAAGGATTCACTGTAATACAGAGAAATGATATTGGGTCAAAAGATCAGGATAATGAAACAGTTTGGGTGGAGGTAAGGAATAATAAGGGGAAAAAACACTAGTGGGCGTAGTCTATAGGCCTCCGAACAGTTGCAACTCTGTTGGACGGAGTATCAATCAGGAAATAGTTGAGGCTTGTAATAAGGGAACATCTATAATTATGGGGGATTTTAACTATCATATTAATTGGACAAATCAAATTGGGCAGGGCTGCCTTGAGGATGAGTTCATTGAGTGTATTAGGGATGGGTTTCTTGAGCAGTAAGTAACTGAACTGACCAGGGGGCAAGCAACCTTAGATCTGGTCCTGTGTAACGCGACAGGATTAATTAAAAATGTCCGAGTAAAGGATCCCCTTGGAATGAGTGACCATAACATGGTTGAATTCCATGTTCAATTAGAGGGTGAGAAGGTTGGATCTCAAACAAGCGTGCTAAGCTTGAATAAAGGAGACTATGAAGATATGAGAGCGGAATTGAGTAGAGTGGATTGGGAAAATAGATTAAAGGGTAAGATGATACATGATCAGTGGTGTACATTTAAGGAGTTATTTTACAACTTCCAAAAAAATATATTCCACTGAGAAGAAAAGGGTGTAAAAGAAAAGACAGCCATCCGTGGCTAAGTAAAGAAATTAAGGATAGTATTCGACTAAAAACAAGGGCATATAAGGTAGCCAAATCTAGTGGGAGGATAGAGGATTGGGAAAACTTTAAAAGACAGCAAAAAATAACAAAAAGATTGATTAAGAAAGGGAAGATAGATTATGAAAGTAAATTAGCAAAAAATATAAAAACAGATAGTAAGAGCTTTTATAGTTATATAAAAAGAAAAAGGGTGGCTAAAGTAAATGTTGGTCCCTTAGAGGATGAGACTGGGAAATTAATGGTGGGAAATATGGAGATGGCAAAAACACTGAATGAATATTTTACATCAGTCTTTACATTAGAAGACACTAAGAATATCCCAACACTGGACAAACAGGGGGCTAAAGGGGGGGAGGAGCTAAACACGATCAAAATCACTAAGGAAGTGGTACTCGGTAAAATAATGGGACTCAAGGCGGATAAATCACCTGGACCTGATGGCTTACAAACTAGGGTCTTGAGGGAAGTGGCGGTAGGGATTGTGGATGCATTGGTAATAATTTTCCAAAACTCCCTGGACTCGGCAAAGGTCCCGGCAGACTGGAAAACTGCTAAATTAACACCCTTATTTAAAAAGGGCAGTAGACAGAAGGCTGGAAACTATAGACCGGTTAGCCTAACATCTGTGGTAGGTAAAATTTTGGAGCCCATTATTAAGGAGACAGTAACAGGACATTTGGATAATCATAATTTAATAGGACAAAGTCAGCATGGTTTTATGAAGGGGAAGTCATGTTTGACAAATTTGCTGGAGTTCTTTGAGGAAGTAACATATAGGGTGGATAAAGGGGAACCAGTGGACGTAGTGTATTTAAACTTCCAAAAGGCATTTGACAAGGTGCCACACAAAAGGTTATTGCTTTAGATAAAAAATCACGGGATTGGGGGTAATATTCTGGCATGGATAGAGGATTGGCTATCTAACAGAAGGCAGAGAGTTGGGATAAATGGTTCATTCTCAGACTGGCAATCAGTAACTAGTGGTGTTCTGCAGGGGTCAGTGCTGGGTCCCCAACTCTTTACAATCTATATTAACAATTTGGAGGAGGGGACCGAGTGTAACATATCAAAGTTTGCAGATGATACTAAGATGGGAGGGAAAGTAGTGAGTGAGGAGGATATAAAAAACCTGCAAGGGGACATAGACAGGCTAAGTAAGTGGGCAGAGATTTGGCAGATGGAATACAATACTGGAAAGTGTGAGGTTATGCACTTTGGCAGGAAAAATCGTAGAGCAAGTTATTATCTTAATGGCAAGAAACTGGAAAGTACTGAAGTACAAAGGGATCTGGTGGTCCTGGTGCACGAAACTCAAAAGGTTAGTATGCAGGTGCAGCAAGTGATTAAGAAGGCCAATGGAATGTTGGCTTTCATTGCTAGGGGGATAAAATATAAAAATAGGGAGGTATTGCTTCAGTTGTACAAGGTATTGGTGAGACCGCACCTGGAATACTGCGTACAGTTTTGGTGTCCATACTTAAGAAAGGACATACTTGCTCTCGAGTCAGTACAAAGAAGGTTCACTCGGTTAATCCCGGGGATGAGGGGATGGACATATGAGGAGAGGTTGAGTAGATTGGGACTCTACTCATTGGAGTTCAGAAGAATGAGAGGCGATCTTATTGAAACATATAAGATTGTGAAGGGGTTGGATCGGGTGGATGCGGGGAGGATGTTCCCGATGATGGGTGAAACTAGAACTAGGGGGCATAGTCTTAGAATAAGGGGCTGCTCTTTCAAAACTGAGATGAGGAGGAACTACTTCACTCAGAGGGTGGTAGGTCCATGGAATATGCTGCCCCAAAACGCTGTAGAAGCTACATCATTACATAAATTTAAAACAGAAATAGACAGTTTCCTAGAAGTAAAGGGAATTAAGGGTTACGGGGAGCGGGCAGGAATTTGGACATGAGTCTAGGTTCGGATCGGTCATGGCCCTGTGGGTAGCGGAGCGGGCCCAGGGGTCGTGTAGCCTGATCCTGCTCCTATTTCGTGTGTCTAATTCTGTTAGATTCAGGAGATGGTTCTGTGATAGTGGATTGGCGGTTAGGATCAGATCAGCCATGATCTTATTGAATGGCGGAGCAGGCTCGAGGGGCTGATTGGCCTACTCCTGCTCCTATTTCTTATGTTCTTATGTTCTTATAATTGGGGTGAGTAATGTTAGATCCGTGGTTCAGTGGATAAATAATCACACGGATGCTGTACATTAACAAATAACAGGTCTTTACTGGAGGAGGGTAATCTCTAGACTGGGGTACAGAGGCATGCGCACAGCTTATATACCGGTGTGGTCACTGCTGGTACTACAGTATACAGGAGCTGTAAAAAGTAGTTCTGACTTAAAGGCACATACACTACAATTCCTCCCTTTTTAGATTAATAATACCCCCTTAATATTCAAATAACAATTACATTTTTACATGTGCATTCAATAACAAAAGTCCATTTATAGATTCAGTCTTTGGGGCGGCTTCCTGACCCTTTCGGGATAGCGCCTTTCCAGGGGTTCTTGTTCTTGGTGCAGAGGTGATTCTGACCCCTTTTCATCGGGTAGTTCATCGGGTTCCACTGCTACTGGGTTTGAAGTAGACGCTACCAGTATGTCGGGTTCATCCCCAGGTACTTGAGACATGGGGTTGACGCATTCCTGTGATGCTAAGATCTGATCGACGTGGTGTCTCACAATGTTCTCCCCAACATCCACTGTGTACATTAATGGCCCCTGCCTTGTACATATCGTTCTGGGTTGCCACTTCTCTGTTCGATAGTCCCGGGCCAAGACTGGTTGCCCGACATTGAAGCTCCTTGTTGGCTTCTCGTTGATGTGCTGGAATTGTTTGTCCTCAACATTTGTTCGCACATTTGGTCTGAGCAAGTCCAGACGAGATCTCAACCTTCGGTTAAAGAACATCATGGCCGGGGTCTGGTTGGTAACTGCATGTGTCGCGTTTCGGTAGGCTAATAAGAAATTGTCCAGCTTATGCTGTAGTGGAATTTCCTCATCGCACATGACCTTTATCGCCGCCTTAAAGGTTTGTATGAACCTCTCAGCCAATCCATTGATGGCTGGGTGATACGGGGCGGATGTGTAATGCCTTACCCCATTCCTTTTCATGAATTTTTGGAACTCGTCGGACACAAACCGTGGTCCATTATCAGAGCAGATCTGCTCTGGCAAACCGTTTCTGGCAAATATGGTCCGTAGGACTGCAATCGTTTTCTCTGTAGTGGTTGAAGACATCTTTATCACCTCAGGCCACTTTGAATGAGCATCCACTGCAATTAAGAACATTGAGTCCATGAATGGACCAGCGAAATCAATGTGCACCCGTTGCCATGGAGAGGAGGGCCACTCCCATGGGTGTAGAGGGGCATGTGGTGGTGCATTTTGGACCTTCTGGCATCCTAAGCAGCTCTTAGTTAGGTCTTCGATTTGTTGATCGATTCCCGGCCACCACACATAAGCCCTAGCAAGGCTTCTCATTTTCACTCCCCCCAGATGACCTTCATGTAGCTCATTTAGCACTCTCTCCCTTAACTTGGGTGGAATCACCACTCTGGATCCACACATCACTGTCCCCTGGCATACTGACAGCTGTTCTCTTCTGGATGAGAATGCTGGCAACAGTGAGTTGCCATGTGTTGGCCATCCCCTCACCGTCAATTCATATACCCGTGACAGCGTCGGATCATTGCGGGTCTCCTTCTCTATATCCGCGTTTGTTACTGGCAATCGTTCAATTATCGACGAATAAAATATCTCGATAAGGTCCACTGCTGGTGCTTCCTCCACCGTAGGCAGTGGCAGGCGCGATAGCCCATCAGCGTTCCCATGCTGTTTCGTGCCTTTATATTCTATTTCATATTGATTCGCCCCTAGACACAGGGACCATCTTTGTAACTGCTGTGCAGTCATTACTGGCACGCCCTTCTTAGGATTAAAGATGGAGCCAAGTGGTTGGTGGTCAGTCAGCAAGGTGAACTTCTGCCCATGCAGATAGTGGTTGAATTTTTTTACTCCCCATACTAGGCTGAGGGCCTCCCTGTCAATCTGGGCATAGTTGCGCTCGGCTGAGGTTAGTGACCGAGACGCAAAGGCTACTGGCCTCTCCAACCCGTCTGGGAATTTGTGCGACAGCACCGCTCCAATGCCGTTGGGTGATGCAGCACATGCCAAAGGAATTGGTAGTGCTGGGTTGAAATGGGCCAACACCTCTTTTGATGTGATCAATTCTTTACACTTCTGGAAAACTCGTCTACGTTCGTCATCCCACTTCCATGGTACCCCTGTTTGCAGTAGGGTGTTCAGTGGGTGTAATACCGTAGACAAATTTGATAAGAACTTGTGGTAATAGTTTACCAGCCCGAGGAACGACCTCAGTTGTGACACATTTTCCGGTGCTGGAGCCTTGACTACTGCCTCAATCTTGTCAGGGGACTTATGTAACCCTTCTTAATCGATGACGTGGCTGCAATACGAGATCTGTTTCTGGAAAAACTCGCACCTGTGGCGATTAGCTCGTAGCCCATATTCCTTTAATCTGGCGAGCACCTTCGCCAAGTTAACGAGGTGATCACCGTCATTTTCGCCCGTGACCAAGATGTCGTCCAAATAACACTGGGTCCCTGGAATCCCTTGCAGGACCTGATCCATCGCCCTTTGCCAGATAGCCGGAGCCGAGGCTACTCCAAACACCAGCCGGTTGTATTGATAGTGACCTTTATGGGTGTTGATCGTAAGGTAATGTTTCGAAGCTTCTTCTACCTCCATTTGCAAGTACGCCTGGGCTAGATCAATTTTAGTGAAGCGTTTACCACCAGATAGCGAGGCGAAAATATCCTCAATTCGTGGAAGCGGATATTGCACCGTGTGAAGGACTGGGTTCACTGTCACCTTAAAATCCCCACAGATGCGGACCTTCTTTGGTTCCCCAGGCGTATTACTCAACGACCTCTTCATTACAGGAACGATGGGTGTAGCCCACTCGCTCCAGTCCACTTTGGACAGTACTCCTGAACGTTCCAACCCTTCCAGCTCTGCTTCAACCGCTGGTCTGATCGCATAAGGCACTGGTCTGGCCTTCAGAAACTTTGGGCTTGCATTTTCCTCTATTTTAATTGTTGCTGTTATTCCTTTTAGTGTTCCTAGTCCCTCCTGGAACACTTCTTTTGCGTCAGTTTGCATTTTTGACAGCCGTCCAGGTGTGACGTCGTCATCCTTTTTGGCCTCAACCTTCAGTGCCTGTATGGAATGCCAATCTAATTGTATCTTTCGGATCCATTCACATCCTAGCAGTGGTGGTCCTCCATTTGGCAATACATATATATCCATTTTAGGTATTTCCTGACCTTTATATGTCACTTTCACCCTTATTTTCCCTTTGGGGTAGACTTTTTGTCCCGTGTACGTCTTCAAGACAATCTCTGTAGTTTTCAAGGATATGTGTGAAAATAGCCACTTGTAGTCTCTTTGATTTATGACTGTTAGAGCTGACCCTGTGTCCAATTCCATTTCCACTTGGACTCCGTCTATCTTGAGTGTAACCCAGATAGTCTGGTGATCCTCCATTTCGGTTACATTATGTAGTTTCAGACAACCCAGCTCCTTGCTTCCGGAGTCTGTGTCACTTTTCTGTTCGTCTGAACCACTGTCTATCACCTGGTGTACCTTTTTGTACTTCTCCTGTGGAGATTTCTTACTGTTGGTTTTCTTCCCAGACCTGCAGACTCTTGCTATGTGTCCTGCTTTCCCACACTTGGTCCTTGAACCAACAATCTTTCTGGTCATGTGTTGTTCTGCCGCAGCGATAGCACTTCCCTGTTCCATAGGTCATTTCGTTGGTGCCATATTCTTGCAGTCTCCGTTGTATCTCTGCAGCGCCCCTTGCGGCTGCTTCGTGTGATACTGCCATACTGAAAGCTTTGTCCAGCGTAAGGTCCTTTTCTGATAGAAGCCGTTTCTGGGTTCCTTCACTTTGTAGCCCACACACAAACTTGTCCCTTAACGTGTCTGCTAGTCCCGCTCCAAACTGGCAGTATTTCGATAGCTTGCGCTGTTCCATTAGGTACTCAGCATTGCTTTCGTCTTTGTGTTGGTTCCTTTTATGGAACTTAAATCGTTCTGCTATCAGCAGCGGTGTGGGGTTTAAGTGGTCCTGTAGGATTTCCACTATGCTTTCAAAATTTTTGTTTACCGGCTTCTCTGGGGTTATTAGATTTCGCATTAACCCATAAGTTTTTGCACCCATGGAATTTAACAGAACCAGTGCTTTATTAGCATCTGGCACTTCATTCGCCCTGCAGTACACCTCAATACGTTCCACATATGTCGCCCAATCTTCGACTTCATTGTCGAACGTAGAGATACTGCCACTCTTCGGCATCCTTGGTTGTGCGTTAACTATCACCAATGGCGCCTCCTGCGCTTCCCCTTCTTCTCCGCTGGCACAAAATGGCGTCTCCCGCGCTTTCCTTCCTTCCCGCGCTCGCCCTGCTTCTCCGCGGCTCAATGGCGTCTCCTGCGCTCTCCCTGCTTCTCCGCGGCTCAATGGCATCTCCCCTTGCTTCGCCCCGCGGACCCTGATCAGCCCGTGATCCCTGGCTGTGCTCTGCGCGTTCTTCTCTTGATATTTGTCGACGCCGCTCAGTCTAGAACCCGGCTGTTTCTTACCCTCTCTCTCTCCGGTTTGCAGTATTTTTCCTCGACGCCACTCGGTGATCAACACCCGGCTGCGCCCTGCTCTCTTCACCCTCTTTCTTACCCCGTCGACGCTGCTCGGCTCTCTCTCAGCCATCGGTCGGCTCCAGCCGCCGCTGCTCGGGAAGGGTCTGCTCTGGACCTGTCGTTGGTCTCTTACTGCTCATTGTGGCTGGGGAACCAAGCCCGGCTCTCCACAGCCTCCCCAGCGAAGTTGGATCTCTGCCTGACTGCTGGGCGGTTGCGCGCGGTCGACGCCCGTGTTCCTGGACTCGACTATTTAAAAAAAATGTTTTTTTAATGTTGCAGGTAGATTCGAATCGACACTCGTCGCCACTGTTAGATCCATGGTTCCGTGGATAAATAATCACACGGATGCTGTACATTAACAAATAACAGGTCTTTACTGGAGGAGGGTAATCTCTAGACTGGGGTACAGAGGCATGCGCACAGCTTATATACCGGTGTGGTCACTGCCGGTACTACAGTATACAGGAGCTGTAAAAGGTAGTTCTGACTTAAAGCACATACACTACAAGTAACAGTTTGTGGCAGGAAAATGGGACGGAAGCTGTTTACCCCACCTTTCCACCCCAAGGCGATCCCACCAAATTTCCTCATACTATTTGACCCTGACTGCCACATCCCAAGAGAGCTCATTTACATATATGATAATGAGGTCGGTATAGCTGCCAGTTTCCTGCTTTTACACTCGTGGTGCACTCTGGGTAACAGACTGAGAATCCAGACTCAGAGGCTGCTATAAACCCCCACTCAGAGCGACACAATCATTGATATATATTAATGGCCTGGACTCAGGTATACAGGGCATTATTTCAAGGATTGCAGATGACACAAAACTCAGAAATGTAATAAACAGTGAGGAGGAGAGTAGCAGACTTCAGGAGGACATAGACAGACTGGTGAAATGGGCAGACACGTGACAGATGCAGTTTCATACAGCGGAGTGTGAAGCGATACATTTTGGTAGGAAGAATGAGGAGAGACAATAGAAACTAAATGGTACAATGTTAAAGGGGGTGCAGGAACAGAGCGAGCTGGGGCGTATGAAGGTGGCAGGACAAGTTGAGAAGGCTGGTAAAGAAGCAGATGAGATGCTTGGCTTTATTAATAGAGTACAACAGCAACAAAATTATTCTAAACTTTTATAAAACACTGGTTAGGTCCCAGCTAGAGAAATTGTGCTCAATTCTGGGCACCACACTTTAGGAAGGATGTCAAGGCCTTAGAGAGGGTGCAAAGGAGATTTACTAGAATGGTTTCAGGGATGAGGGACTTCAGTGATGTGGAGAGACTGGAGAAGCTGGGATTGTTCTCCTTAGAGCAGCGAAAGTTAAGGAGAGATTTGATAGAGGTGTTCAAAATCATGAAGGGTTTTGATAGAGTAAATAAGGAGAAACTGTTTCCAGTGGCAGAAGGGTTGGTAACCAGAGGACACAGACTTAAGGTGATTTGCAAAAGAACCAATGTTCCCCTTAAGGTTCCGCAGAGCTGGTGAGGCTGCTTTAAACTGAAACAACTGCGCATGCGCAGAATTTTGAATGGGCCCCACAGCCTGTTAAAGGGGCCGCGTGGCCCCAAAAAATTACAGGGAACATTGGAGGCAACATGCGGAAACATTTTTTTTATGCAGTGAGTTGTTGTGATCTGGAATGCACTGCCTGAAAGGGCGGTGGAAGCAGATTCAATAGTAACTTTCAAAAGGAAATTGGATAAATAAACGGAAAAAAATGACAGGGCGATGGGGAAAGAGCAAGGGGAGTGGGACTAATTGGATAGCTTTACCAAAGAGCCGGCACAGGCACGATGGGCTGAATGGCCTCCTTCTGTGCTGTATCATTCTATGATTCTATGATTGTCTTCCATTTATTTCTCACCCAAGTATCAACCCATGGTGCTTTTCTTAAAGGAAGGTTTCCTAACTCTACCAGTCCGGTACTCCTGATTAGAGAGAGCCAACGTGGATTTGTAAAGGGTAGGTGCTCCCCTTGTGGCCAGAACTGAGTGGTTAGGAAGGGCTGATGCTCATGCCGAGAACTTGGGCCTGCTTGTGGCGGCTGATTTCTGGGCTCGAGCCTGTGAGGGCCGGGTTGTAGACTGCTGCACCTCGGCAGTTGCCGGGCAGTCTGGCTATTGGGTGTGTGGCGGGGGGATGGAGCAGATGAGGTGACATCCTGAGAGAGGGCAACACATTCCGCTCCCATTGCCCCACTGCCAATCCCAGGGGCTGGGGGTCCTCACTCCCACTGATCTGCAGGAGAATTGTTAGAGCTTTCACCAAAACTGCAAAATGTGCGGAACCAGTGGCAGTGTCCCTGGGGGTGGTCACACTCTCCAGGGTAGAATGCAGAGTGCTGATACCCTGGGAGATGAAACCACACAGGCTGGAAGCAGATTCTTTCCTTCTCTCAGCCTTTGTGCTGAACCTTCTTGGCAGGCCTTCCAATATATCTGCTAGAGAGAGGCCAGTAGCTTCCTGTCATAGCTAGGCTCTGAAATTCTCATCTGTGTCCTGCTCAGGGTGGCAGAGGACCTGTCCCTCCATCGTGTGCTGTGAGGAGAGCAAAGGAAGAGGTGCGTGTGTTTGGATTGAGAAAGAGAGGTGCGTGTGTTTGGATTGAGAAAGAGAGGTGTTACAGTGTGACTTTGAGATTATATGTTCGACTCACCAGAGACCAAGGCTTAGAACACAAAGTTACTGGGGCCAGAATGGAGAGTGTGGAAGCCACTGCAAGGCCCTGTCCCCCCATGGAGTTAATTCCACAAAAAATTCAATTGTGTTTGTTAGACATGACCTACCCTTTACAAATCCATGTTGGCTCTCTCTAATCAGCTCGAATTTCTCCAAGTGCTCAGTCACTCTCCTTAATTATAGATTCCAATAACATCCCCACAATAGATGTTAGACTAACAGAGCTATAATTTCCTGGTTTCTCTCTCTCACCTTTCTTAAATAATGGAGTTATATTTGCAATCTTCCAATCTAACGGGACAATTCCTGAATCGAGAGAAAGAAAAAGAAAGATTTGCATTTATATAGCACCTTTCACGACCACCGGACGTCTCAAAGTGCTTTACGGCCAATGAAGTACTTTTTTGAAGCGTAGTCACTGTTGAAATGTAGGAAACATAACATAAGAAATAGGAGCAGGAGTAGGCCATTTGGCCCTTCAAGCCTGCTCCGCCATTCGACAAGATCACGGCTGATCTTCTACCACAACTCCACCTTCCCGCACTATCCCCATATCCCTTAATTCCCTTCGCTCCCAAAAATTTAACGACCTTGTCTTGAATATACTCAACGACTGAGCATCCACAGCCCTCTAGGATAGAGAATTCCAAAGATTCACCACCCTCTGAGTGAAGAAATTTCTCCTCATCTCAGTCCTAAATGTCCTACCCCTTATTCTGTGACTGTGACTCCTTGTTTCCCAGCATTAACTCTGTCAAGCCCCTTAAGAAGTTTATATGTTTCAATTAGATCACTTCGCATTCTTCTAAACTCTAAGGAATATAGGCCTAGTCTACTCAATCTCTCCTCATAGGGCAATCCCCTCATCCCAGGAACCAGTCCAGTGAACATTTGTTGCACTCCCTCTAAGGCAAGTATGTCTTTCCTTAGGCAAGGAGACCAGAACTGTACACAGTACTCCAGGTGTGGCCTCACCAATGCCCTGTATAATTGTAGTAAGACTTCTTTACTCTCATACTCGAATCCCTTTGTAACAAAAGCTAACATACCATTTGCTTTCCTAATTGCTTGCTGTACCTGCATGTTAACTTTCAGTGATTCGTGTACAAGGACACCCAGGTCCCTCTGAACACCAACATTTCCCAATCTCTCACCATTTAAAAAATACTCTGCTTTTCTATTTTTCTGAGTGGATAACTTCACACTTCCCCACATTTTATTCCATTTGCCATGTTCTGGCCCACTCACTCAGCCAGTTTATATCTCTCTGCAGCCTCTTGGCGTCCTCCTCACAGATTACTTTCCCACCTAACTTTGTATCATCAGCAAACTTGGATACATTACACTCAGTCCCTTCATCTAAGTCATTAATATAGATTGTAAATAGTTGAGGCCCAAGCATTGATCCTCGTGGTACCCCGTTAGTTACAGCCTGCCAACCTGAAAAAGTCCTGTTTATTCCTACTCTCTGTTTTCGGTCCGTTAACCAATCCTCAATACAGTACATACTAATATATTGCCACCAATACCATAAGTCCTAATTTTGTGTAATAGCTTCTTGTGTGGCACCTTATCGAATTTTTTTTGAAACGAGAGAGCTTTGGAAGATTATGGCTGAACAATCTGCAATTTCCTCATCGACTTCCTTTAAAACCCTGGGGTGGAAACCATCAGACTCTGGGGATTCGTCAGTCTTTGGTCCCATTATTTTTTCGAATACTGTTTTCTTGCTTACGTTAACTTTAGTGAGTTCCAGTCCTTGATTCATTTTTAGTTTCCCTGGAAGGTCAAGTATATTGTTCTCTTCCTCTCCTGTGAAGACTGGCCCAAAGTAATTATTCAACAAGTCAGCCACTTCATTATTTTCATTTGCAATATTAACCCCATCTGTTTTTAAAGGGCCCACATTACCCTTGACTCCCCTTTTTCTACTAATATAATTGTAAAAACTTTTTGTGTTAATCTTGATAACCCTCACAAGTTTCTTTTCATGTTCCTTTTTGCAGCTCTTACTATCTTTTTTGTCTTCCTTTGCTGTTCTTTATAACGCTCCCAGTCCCCTGGATCTATACTATTCTTTTCACCCAACTTCCTTTTCTGGCTCCCATGTTAGCTGACATTGTTAATGCTCTCCTCAGGTACTGTCCCCCTCTCCCTCAAATCTGCCGTCATCACCCCTCTCCTCAAAAAAAACACCCTTGACCCCTCCATCCTTGCAGACTACTGCCTCATCTCCATCCTCTCCAAAGTCCTTGAACGTGTTGTCGCCTCCCAAATCCGTGCCCATCTTTCCTGCAATTCCACGTTTCAATCCCTCTAATCAGGTTTCCGCCTTTGCCACTGTACCGAAACGGCTCTCATCAAAGTCACAAATGCCATCCTTTGTGACTGTCACAAGGTAAGCTATCTCTCCTCGTCCTTCTTGACTTGTCTGCAGCCTTTGACACAGTTGACCACTCCACCCTTATCCAACGCCTCTCCACCATCGTCCAGCTGGGTGGGATTGCTAATCGTAGCCAGAGAATCACCTGCAATGATTCCCACTCCCGCATCGTTACCTCTGGTGTCCCCCAAGGATCTATCCTTGGCCCCCTCCTATTTCTCATCTACATGTCGCCCCTTGGTGACATCATCCGAAAACACAGCGTCAGTTTCCACATGAACACTGACTACACCCAGCTCTACCTCAGCACCACTTCTCTCGACCTCTCCATGGTCTCTAAATTGTCAGACTGCTTGTCCGACATCCAGTACCGGATGAGCAGAAATTTTCTCCAATTAAATATTGGGAAGACCGAAGCCATTGTCTTCGGTCCCCGCCACAAACTCCGTTCCCGAGCCACTGACTCCATCCCTCTCCCTAACATCTGTCTGAGGCTGAACCACACTGTTCGCAACCTTGGTGTCATATTTGACCCTAAAACGAGCTTCCGACCACATATCCGCAGCATAACAAAGACCGCCTATTTCCACCTCCGTAACATCGCCCGTTTCCAACCTTGCCTCAGCTCATCCGCAGCTGAAACCCTCATCCATGCCTTTGTTATCTCTAGACGTGACTATTCCAATGGACTCCTGGCTGGCCTCCCACATTCTACCCTATGTAAACTTGCGGTCATCCAAAACTTGGCTGCCCGTGTCCTAACTCTCACCAAGTCCGATATGTTTTCCTTTTTTCTCAACCGAGGATTCCCCCTCTACCATGGTTGACATGGCCCTCAACCGTGTCCGTCCCATTTCCCACACTTCTGCCCTCACCCTTCCCCTCCCTCCCAGAACCATGATAGGGCTCCCCTGGTCCTCACTTTCCACCCCACCAGCCTCCTCGTTCAACGGATCATCCTCCGCCATTTCTGCCACCTCAAACGAGATCCCAGGACCAAACACATCTTCCCCTCCCCTTTCAGCATTTCGAAGGGACCACTTCCTCTGCGAAACCCTGGTCTACTCCTCTATCACCCCCAACACCTGCTCCCCTCCCCACGGCACCTTCCTGTGCAAGCGCAGGTGAAGTCAGGTAAAACAGCGATTTACTTGTACTTCTTTCAGTTTAATATACTGTCTTCGCTGCTCATGATACGGTCTCCTCTACATTGGGGAGGCCAAACGCAGATTGGGTGATCATTTTGCTAAACACCTCTGTTCAGTCTACAAGCGTGACCCTCAGCTTCCGGTCGTTTGCCATTTTAATTCTCCGCTCCACTCCCACTCTGATCTCGGCCTCCTACACTGTTCCAGTGAAGCTCAACGGAAGCTCGAGGAACAGCACTTCATATCATTCTTTTTTCTCTGCCATGCCAAGCGGTAACTGAGGCAACTCGTTTCTTCCACTGTTTTACACCCAGCAGACTACGGGTTGCTTCTGTAACAAAGACCTTGTTTATATTACAGGTTGTTAGCCTGACTCACAACCCCTAACAGGATAGACTGGCTAGATACAATGGGGGGAGGGGTGCCAGTACTCCACTCCCATCGGACACAAGCTCCCGCTGAATGTCAACCCAACACTCGGAGACCAGACTCTCGTCTCCACTCACCGAGACTGCCTGGAGCGGAGCTCGAACCGGTAACCTTGACTCAGGGGTGGGAATGTTATCACTGGGTCATGGCTCTCTCCTTGTTAGAATTATCGTTAATTACTGACAGTATTCAACCTTCCACCTATCTCTCCAAGGAGGCAACAACAACTTGCATTTGTACACGGCCTTTAACATAGTAAAACGTCCCAAGGTGCGTCACAGAAGACTCAGTAATAGTGAGATTCTAGCTCCGAGGACTAAGCTAACCCTTTGTAAGTAAGCTGGACACTTTAGTGTCTCTTTTTCCTAGAATATTCTTACCAAACCGAAAGTCTAATTAATCAACTTGTTTCTTGGAAATGTTTTCTGCCTTTCAGAAGTTTCAAACTGCTTGATTCCCTCTGAGATTTTCCAGCAGAATCTCACTTTACTAACATTAAGGTAAAGTCCTTATTTAGTATCTGCCATACCCTCACCCTCCACTATAAGCTCGCCCCCTGTGCTGCAGCATTGAGAGCTTGCTGAGGATAACCCAAGGTCCATTAACCTTTCACGTCCTCTCTGTGTCGGATATCCTGGGATTTGGAAAGGTCTGTTCTTACAGGAGTGTGGATTTCAGTCCCAGTGGCTCAGCTGACCCCTGTGGCAGTGCTCTTTCTGTGACAATGCTTTAAGTCCTACTACAGACTCGCAGACAGTGCACTGCTACAAGTGCAGCAGGTGGGTTCTGTCCTTCTGCCATTATCATCAGTGCAGGTCCTTGCATTGAGCAGTTGTGTCTGCCACACTCTCTGAACCTTTCCTTGCATTGTTTCAAGCTCACAGATGTGCAGATTCATTGAGTGGATAAAGCCTGAGAGGTGATACGCTGCACTTAGATACACGACCCTTGGCTGCGTTGTGCTTAGATACATTGGGCTAGAAATTCATTATAGCCCAAGAATGGGCGGTATCATTAGAAAAGCTGGACAATTAGCGCCAGGCACTAATGCTTTAGACTGCATGCAAAATTGATCCTCACTGCTCAATTTCTTGGTCCTCCTTTGCTGAATTCTAAAATCCTCCCAATCCTCAACCTTACTGCTCTTTTTGGCAACATTATGAGCCTCTTCCTTTGATCTAATACTGTCTTTAACTTCTCTTGCTAGCAACGGTTGGACCACTTTTCCTGTGGGGTTTTTGTGCTTTAAAGGAATGTATATTTGTTGTAAATTATGTATTAATTCTTTAAATGCTAGCCATTGCTTGTCTATCGTCATACCTTTTAATGTAGTTTCCCAATCTAGAGGCACAAGTCGCTACGGGAACTATGATGTTGTGGCGTACCGATCACAGAACGGACACAATCCGCTTTCCGGTCTGTAGACTATAAATCAGGCATCATGCCTTTAAGAAGGATCACACCTTTAAGAAACTCGATCTGCAACATAGTTAAGCCCAGAGCGGGGGAGGAGGAGTCGAAGCTGTGCACTGATGAAAGAGAGTTGTACTTTGTGTAGTCTCTGACTCCATTTTGTGTTCAGCATGCAGCCTCAACAATTAAACCTTTTCTGTTGAACCTCTCCGAGTTTAGTATTTTTTTGCGAGGAGTACGTAGACTCCTACATTGGTGACCCCGATGCTCAGGACGACTCCTAAGCGTAACCATGGCTGACACAAACGCAGTTTCTGTGAAGCTGCCGGAGTTCTGGGAGAACCTGGCCACCGTCTGGTTCCTTCAAGCCGAATCGCAATTCCGACTCCGCGGCATCACCGCCGACACAACGATGTACGACTACCTCCTTGCCTCCCTGGGCAGCTCCACAATCACGAAAGTCTGGACAACACTACAAAACCCTCCGGAGGAAGGCAAGTACGCACATCTCAAGGCCGCGCTCATTAAAAAATTCACAGCCTCCCAATTCGTGCGCAACTGCCACCTCCTCGACCTCCCGGGCCTCGGTGACTTCACGCCATCAGACTTGCTCTCACACATGCTTGCTCTAACCGACGAGAAACCGCCCAGCTCCCTCTTCCGCACGCTCTTTATCCGCCAACTACCTCCCAGCATCCGCCCGGCGATCGTGGCGTCCAGCCTCACGGACCTCGAGGCCCTGGCCGACGAAGCAGATAAGCTCCTGTCCGCCAGCTCCAACCACGCCGTCACCCCCGACCTGGCCTCCGCAGCGTCGGCGCGCGCTCCACCCTTTATCGCGCGGCCACACAGCTCGGCCACGAGGCCCCCCAGGCCCCCACGTCCCCCAAGCCCTCCGACCCAGGGCTACTGCTACTTCCATACCCGGTTCGGCGCACGGGCACGCCGCTGCAGCCATCTCTGCACGTTTCCAACCGCCCCCACACCGGCCTACACAATGGCCGTGGGGCAAGCAGGCGCGCTGCTGTACGTCACGGACAGCGCTTCCGGACGCCGTTTCCTATGCGACACGGGCGCACAGCGCAGCATCATCCCCGCGTCCGCCCTCGAGATCCAGCGAGGCGGCCGCGGCCCTGCGCTGGCCGCCGCCAACGGCACCGACATCCGGACGTATGGCACCCGCACCGTCAGCATCGACCTCGCAGGCCGCCGCTACCACTGGGAGTTTATCATCGCCAAGGTGCTCTCCCCACTCCTCGGTGCGGATTTCCTGTGCGCCCACGGCCTGTTGGTCGACATGCCTCGGCGCCGCCTCGTGGACATGAACACCATATCACCTGTCCCGGGCGCCATGGCCCCCCCCCAACCTGCCGAAATGGCGTGGCAGTGCCACGCCCGCTCAACGGACGACTACTCAGCACTCCTGGCTGAGTTCCCAGCCCTCACCAACCCGACCTTCTCCGCGAAGGTTGCTAAGCACGGGATAGAACACTTCATCCCCACCACAGGCCCACCGGTGTATGCCCACGCCCGCAGGCTGGACCCGGCCAAGCTGGAGATCGCGCGGGCCGAGTTCGCCACAATGGAACAGCTCGGCATCATCCGCCGCTCCAACAGCCCCTGGGCCTCCCTACTCCACATCTTCACCAAACCCGACGGGGGATGGCGCCCCTGCGGGGACTACCGGCGCCTAAACAACGCCACCACGCCGGATCGGTACCCCATACCGCACATTCAAGACTTCTCGGCTAGACTGGCCGGCCGCTCAGTCTTCTCCAAAGTCGACCTGGTGCGCGGTTACCATCAGGTGCCAGTCCACCCCACGGACGTTCCCAAGACAGCCATAATCACCCCTTTTGGGCTATTTGAGTTCCTCCGAATGCCCTTCGGCCTCAAAAACGCGGCCCAGGCCTTCCAGCGGCTCATGGACTCGGTCCTCCGGGACCTGAAGTTCCTCTTTGTCTACCTGGATGACATCCTGGTTGCTAGTTCCTCCAAGCAGGAACACATCGAGCACCTCCGCACCCTGTTCCAGCGGCTCAGTGAGCACGGGCTCATCATCAGCCCAGCCAAGTGCCAATTCGGCCTCAGCAGGATCGAATTCCTCGGCCACCACATCACGCAGGACGGAGCCATTCCCCTGCCCGCCAAGGTGCAAGCCGTCCAGCAGTTCCCCCGGCCTACCACCATCAAAGGCCTCCAGGAGTTCTTGGGGATGATCAACTTTTACAACCGCTTCATTCCCGGAGCGGCCTCCCTCATGCGGCCCCTGTACGAAGCCCTCCGGGGTAAGAAAGACAAAATGGCGATCGAGTGGTCGGCGGACATGTTGACCGCTTTCGACTCGACCAAAAAGGCGCTCGCCGACGCCACCATGCTCGCTCACCCACAGCCCAACGCCAGGGTGGCCCTCACCACGGACGCCTCCGACCACGCGGTCGGCGCCGTGTACGAACAGTGGGTCGACGGGGCCTGGCAACCGCTGGCCTTTTTCAGCCACCAACTGCGCCCCCCGGAGGCCAAATACAGCGCCTTTGACCGCGAGCTCCTCGCACTGTACCTGGCAGTCCACCATTTTAGATTTCTTCTGGAGGGCCGCCCCTTCACCGCGTTTGTCGACCACAAACCCCTGACATTCGCGATGGCGAAATCTGCGGACCCGTGGTCAGCCAGGCTACAACGCCAGCTCGCCGCAGTGTCCGAATTCACCATGGACATCCGGCACGTCTCCGGTCGAGACAACGTGGTGGCCGACTGCCTATCCCGCCCCGCCGTCCACGGCGCCCACCTGGCAGTGGACTATGCTCAGCTGGCAGCGGAGCAACGCACCGACCCCGATCTGCTCTCCACGCCCACAACCCTCCCAGGGCTGCGACTGACCGACGTCGCCTGTGGCCCGTCCACCATCACAGTCAAATGCGACACCTCCTTGGCGCAACCCCGCCCCGTAGTCCCGGTGTCCTGGCAAAAACGGGTGTTCGACATCGTCCACGGCCTCTCACACCCCGGCACCCGCGCGTCCATTAGACTGGTAGCCAACCGATTTGTCTGGCGCGGCCTGCGCAAAGATGTGCGCGTCTGGGCCAGATCCTGCATAGCTTGCCAGCGTGCCAAAATCCACCAACACGTCAAAGCCCCACTCGAGGAGTTCACCGCGCCAGAAAGAATGTTCGACCACGTCCACATCGACCTCGTCGGCCCCCTGTCGCCATCACAAGGTCACATGCACCTGCTGACAATCGTGGACCGTACCACCCGCTGGCCCGAGGCCATTCCACTGACGACCACCACCACCGCCGACATCGCGAGGGCGTTCATCGGTACCTGGGTCGCTCGGTTCGGCGTCCCCTCCGACATGACGTCGGATAGAGGCCCGCAGTTCACCTCTGATCTGTGGGCCGCCATCGCCCGAAACCTCGGGGTGGCCGTTCACTGCAACACAGCTTACCACCCCCAAGCCAACGGACTGTGCGAGCGATTCCACAGGTCCATGAAGGCATCCCTCCGCGCCAGCCTCGAGGACGAGGCTTGGATCGACCGCCTCCCGTGGGTGCTACTCGGCCTACGCTCCGCGGTCAAAGAAGACCTGCAAGCCTCGGCGGCGGAACTCGTGTACGGCCAGCCGCTGCGCATACCCGGAGAGTTCCTGCCCACTGTCACAAGCCCCTGGTTGGCTGACCAGCAACGCCGCGCTTTCGCCAACCGAGCACAACAGTTCGCTCCAGTACCCACCGGCCAGCACGGCGAACCAGCAACCCGCGTACTACCTAGCCTGCACATGGCCAAATTTGTTTTCGTGCGCCATGACGCCCACCGAGGACCTCTACGGCCCCCATACGATGGACCCTACAAGGTACTCCAGACAGGGAACAAGTTCTTCCTCATCGAAGTGGGCGGCAGAACTGACAAGGTGTCGGTCGACCGGCTCAAGCTGGTGCACCTAGAGCCCGACGAACCCGTTCAAGTGGGCCAACCCCCACCGCGGGGCAGACCGCCTAAGAGCCCGACGCGTCCGACCGCCCCGCTCCCGACACCAACCGCCAAGAGCCGTTCCGGCCGTGCCATCAAGCCGCCACACCGGTTCATACACTCCCTACTAGCAGATTCTGGGGGGAGCTGTGTGGCGTACCGATCACAGAGCGGACACAATCCGCTTTCCGGTCCATAGACTATAAATCAGGCGTCATGCCTTAAAGAAGGATCACACCTTTAAGAAACTCGATCTGCAACATAGTTAAGCCCAGAGCGGGGGAGGAGGAGTCAAAGCTGTGCACTGATGAAAGAGAGTTGTACTTTGTGTAGTCTCTGACTCCATTTTGTGTTCAGCATGCAGCCTCATTAATTAAACCTTTTCTGTTGAACCTCTCTGAGTTCAGTATTTTTTGCTAGGAGTACGTAGACTCCTACAATGTAACATTAACAGAGACGCCTTAGGCTGGAGCAGGACTGGGAGCTCAACATTCTTGATTACAAAATATTTAGGAAGAACAGAATAGGAATAAAGGAGAAGTGTGGAACTCTCTCCCACAAAGAGCAGTAGCTGCTAGGTCAATTCATAATTTCAAATCTCAGATCGATAGATTTTTACTGGTCAAGGTTATTAAGGGATATGGAGCCAAGGCGGTAAATGGAGTTAGTACAGATCAGCCAGGATCTCATTGAATGGTGAACAGTCTCGAGGGGCTGAATGGCCTCCTCTTGTTCCTGTGTTTCTTGGGCTACAGTACAAGAACACACTCGGAGAAAGTTGGGTTCCCAAAGATCACTGTGCACATCATCAAAGCTAATACAGGGAATTCAACAGTATTTGTGAAAGAAGTATGTGAGAACAGGCCCCAGGAGGAGGTGTAATCACCAAATGCGAGCTCAGTGAAGCCCCCAATGAAATGATGGCGTGACATCTGAGGGCTTCACCGATTTGTTCGTGCTGAGCTACCTCCGCAGTTACCTGGACATCAGCAGTGGCATCAATGGTCCTCAGACCAGGCAAAGATTCCAGTCACCCAGCAATTACCGACCTGTACTCCGGCGGACACCGCATGCTCCCTCTCCAGGGACACCGGGCGCAGACATAGCCGCAGAAGAGAGGCAGGCAGTCGGGTCAAACGACCTCCTTATCCGTGCGCTGCCTGGACCTGTGGATGGCCACCTTGACCAGGTCCAGGAGCAGTCCCATGAGGTGGTGCTCCGATTTACCAGTCCCCCTCCGCACCGAGTTAAGGGCAGCGTATCCAAGGGCAGCGTATCCAAGGGCAGCGTATCCAAGGGCAGCGTATCCAAGGGCAGCGTATCCACGGGCAGCGTATCCAAGGGCAGCGTGTCTACGGGCAGCGTGTCTACGGGCAGCGTATCCAAGGGCAGCGTATCCAAGGGCAGCGTATCCACGGGCAGCGTATCCAAGGGCAGCGTATCCACGGGCAGCGTATCCAAGGGCAGCGTATCCAAGGGCAGCGTATCCAAGGGCAGCGTACGTAAGGGCAGCATATCCAAGGGCAGTGTATCTAAGGGCAGTATATCCAAGTGCAGCGTATCCAAGGGCAGCGTATCCAAGGGCAGCGTATCCAAGGGCAGCGTATCCACGGGCAGCGTATCCAAGGGCAGCGTATCCAAGGGCAGCGTATCCAAGGGCAGCGTATCCACGGGCAGCGTATCCAAGGGCAGCGTATCCACGGGCAGTATATGCAAGGGCAGCGTATCCAAGGGCAGCGTATCCAAGGGCAGCGTATCCAAGGGCAGCGTCTCCAAGGGCAGCGTATCCAAGGGCAGCGTATCCAAGGGCAGTACATCCAAGGGCAGTACATCCAAGGGCAATATATCCAAGGGCAGCGTATCCAAGGGCAGCGTATCTAAGGGCAGTGTATCTAAGGGCAGTATATCCAAGTGCAGCATATCTAAGGGCAGCGTATCCAAGGGCAGCGTATCCAAGGGCAGCGTATCCACGGGCAGCGTATCCAAGGGCAGCATGTTTACGGGCAGTATATCCAAGGGCAGCATATCCAAGGGCAGCGTATCCAAGGGCAGCATGTTTACGGGCAGTATATCCAACGGCAGCGTATCCAAGGGCAGCATGTTTACGGGCAGTATATCCAAGTGCAGCATGTCTACGGGCAGTATATCCAAGGGCAGCCTATCTACGGGCAGTATATCCAAGTGCAGCATATCTAAGGGCAGTATATCCAAGGGCAGCATGTCTACGGGCAGTATATCCAAGGGCAGTATATCTAAGGGCAGTATATCCAAGGGCAGCATATCTAAGGGCAGTATATCCAAGTGCAGCATATCTAAGGGCAGTATATCCAAGGGCAGTATATCTAAGGGCAGTATATCCAAGTGCAGCATATCTAAGGGCAGTATATCCAAGGACAGCATATCTACGGGCAGTATATCCAAGTGCAGCATATCTACGAGCAGTATATCCAAGTGCAGCATATCTACGGGCAGTATATCCAAGGGCAGCATATCTAAGGGCAGTATATCCAAGGGCAGTATATCTAAGGGCAGTATATCCAAGGGCAGCATATCTAAGGGCAGTATATCCAAGTGCAGCATATCTACGGGCAGTATATCCAAGGACAGCATATCTACGGGCAGTATATCCAAGTGCAGCATATCTACGAGCAGTATATCCAAGTGCAGCATATCTACGGGCAGTATATCCAAGGGCAGCATATCTAAGGGCAGTATATCCAAGGGCAGTATATCTAAGGGCAGCGTATCCAAGGGCAGCGTATCCAAGGGCAGCGTATCCACGGGCAGCGTATCCAAGGGCAGCATGTTTACGGGCAGTATATCCAAGGGCAGCATATCCAAGGGCAGCGTATCCAAGGGCAGCATGTTTACGGGCAGTATATCCAACGGCAGCGTATCCAAGGGCAGCATGTTTACGGGCAGTATATCCAAGTGCAGCATGTCTACGGGCAGTATATCCAAGGGCAGCCTATCTACGGGCAGTATATCCAAGTGCAGCATATCTAAGGGCAGTATATCCAAGGGCAGCATGTCTACGGGCAGTATATCCAAGGGCAGTATATCTAAGGGCAGTATATCCAAGGGCAGCATATCTAAGGGCAGTATATCCAAGTGCAGCATATCTAAGGGCAGTATATCCAAGGGCAGTATATCTAAGGGCAGTATATCCAAGTGCAGCATATCTAAGGGCAGTATATCCAAGGACAGCATATCTACGGGCAGTATATCCAAGTGCAGCATATCTACGAGCAGTATATCCAAGTGCAGCATATCTACGGGCAGTATATCCAAGGGCAGCATATCTAAGGGCAGTATATCCAAGGGCAGTATATCTAAGGGCAGTATATCCAAGGGCAGCATATCTAAGGGCAGTATATCCAAGTGCAGCATATCTACGGGCAGTATATCCAAGGACAGCATATCTACGGGCTGTATATCCAAGTGCAGCATATCTACGAGCAGTATATCCAAGTGCAGCATATCTACGGGCAGTATATCCAAGGGCAGCATATCTAAGGGCAGTATATCCAAGGGCAGTATATCTAAGGGCAGTATATCCAAGTGCAGCATATCTACGGGCAGTATATCCAAGTGCAGCATATCTACGGGCAGTATATCCAAGGGCAGCATATCTAAGGGCAGTATATCCAAGGGCAGTATATCTAAGGGCAGTATATCCAAGGGCAGCATATCTAAGGGCAGTATATCCAAGTGCAGCATATCTACGGGCAGTATATCCAAGTGCAGCATATCTAAGGGCAGTATATCCACGGGCAGTATATCTAAGGGCAGTATATCTAAGGTTAGTATATCCAAGTGCAGCATATCTAAGGGCAGTATATCCACGGGCAGTATATCTAAGGGCAGTATATCTAAGGTTAGTATATCCGAGTGCAGCATATCTAAGGGCAGTATATCCAAGGACAGCCTATCTACGGGCAATATATCCAAGTGCAGCATATTTAAGGGCAGTATATCCAAGGACAGCCTATCTACTCTTTTAATTGAAACCCTTAAAGACAACATTGGGTTACCCCAGTGTCATCAAAGAAAAGTGCCCCCATTTTAGAGGGTCACAACTGATAAAACCCAAATCATAAAAAAGACAAAGGAAACATATTAAATTAAATAATAATGTTATTCCCAGTGTCCACTACGCCCTCCAGTCCCTGCAGTGCCCAACAGTCATGGAAAGCCTCAAGCACACTGGTGGGCACCTCACAAAGCCGTGGAGGAGAGGCAGGCAGCCGGAATGACACCCCATGGGCCATGTCTAACTTGGACCTGTGGATAGCCATCTTGGCCAGGCCCAGGAGCAGACCCACAAGGAGGTCCTCCAACCTACCCTGCCCCCTCCACACCAGCTGGCCAAAGATCAGGAGCGCGGGACTGAAGTGGAGACTGAAATTGAGGAGCAGCCCCTTCAAATAATGGAAGAGGGGCAGCAACCTCTCACCATCTGTGTGTACGTGGAACACGGACTCATCTAGGTCGCAGAAGTTACAAGCAGCCGGTGAATTGTGAAGTGACATAATAAAGGCTTTGTAGTTGGCAGCGTATCTAAGCGCAGGGTATCTAAGCACAGGGTATCTAAGAGCAACGTATCTAAGGCAAACGTATCTGAGGGCAATGTAGCTATGGCCAGCGTATCTAAGCACAGTGTATCTAAGAGCAATGTATCTAAGAGCAATGTATCTGCAGACTTGTATCTAAGCACACCTTATCTAAGCACATCATATCTAAGAGCAGCTTATCTAAGGCCAACGTATCTAAAGGCAATGTATCTAAGGGCAACTTAGCTACGGGCAGTGTATCTAAGTGGAGCGTATCTATGGGCAACGTATCTAAAGGCAATGTATCTAAGGGCAACTTAGCTACGGGCGGTGTATCTAAGTGGAGCGTATCTATGGGCAACGTTTCTACGGGTTCTGATGAAAGGTTATCGACCTGAAACGTTAACTCTGTTTTTCTCTCCACAGGTGCTGCCTGACCTAGTGAGTATTTCCAGTATTTTCTGTTTTTATCTAAGCGCAGCATATCTAAGCACAGAGGGGGAAAATTCGGTACCTTAGCGCCTCCCATTGGCGCAAACACGCCAAATGCCACCCCCCGCAGCGCCGCCGCTAACAGTTATCCTCAGGAGCCTTAATGCCAGGTGGATCATGACGTCAGTGAGTGTGCAACGCTCACTGACCGCCTGATCTGCGAAATTGATTGTCGCCACTTACCTTAGCACCATGAGTAAACAGCAGCAGGGAGAGTTGGCGTGAAGCACCAGGAAGCCGGCTCCAGGGACGTTATTTAAAGGGATCATCAGTAATAAGTCGCAGCTGTAGGTTAGTGGAGTTCCAGTGCTTTCTTGTCAGTTTCACATAGTGCAACAGTTTAATTCAGTAATTTCCAAGTTATTTAGTATCAGGAGTGTTGTGGCAACTAAAAAGTAGCTACATTTATTCTTAAAAAATGAAACTGGTTACATTAATAGGGGCTGTACTGACAGTCGACCTCGCCCTCCAGAATCTATGGTGGAGGGACCGGAGGCAGTGAGAAAGACTGGAAAATGTGCCCACAGGAAGGTGGATGGCTCTCGGGGCTCTCAACAGGAGTCCTTACCCTCCGAGGGTATTCGGAGAGCACTTCTCCTACCTCCAATTAAGCGAGGAGCAGTGTATTAGAAGGCTCCATTTCATCAAAGAGGTGGTCACAGAACTCTGCCACCTCCTGCAACCAGACCTCCAGCCTCAGACCAGGGCGACCATGGCTCTCCCAGTGACAGTCAAGGTCACCGTCATCCTCAATTTCTTTGCCAGCGCATCCTTCCAGTCTGCAACAGGAGACATAGCTGCATCCGAGAGGTCTCAGAGGCTCTCTGCAGTCGGAGAAGGGACAACATTTCCTTCCCCATCACCAGAGAGAAGCAGGATGAGTGTGCATGTGGCTTTGCCAGGATAGCGGGATTCCCCATGGTGCAGGGCGCCATTGACTGCACTCATGTGGCTCTGCAAGCACCGCATAACAATCCAGAGAGCTTCCCTAACCGCAAAGGCTACCTCTCACTTAATGTGCAGTTGGTGTGCGACCACAGACAGCGAATCCTCAGTGTGAATGCCCACTATCCTGGCAGCAGCCACAATGCCTTCATCCTGCGCCAGACCGGTAAGCCAGCACTGTTCCAGTCACCACATCAAGCTTGCAGCTGGCTGGTCAAAGGCTATCCATTCTCCACCTGGCTCATGACTCCCCTCCGCAACCCCAACGCTCCTGCCCAGCACTCATATAATGAGAGCCATGCTGCCACCAGGAACATCATCGAGCAGACCATCGGCCTGCTGAAGCAACGGTTCTGCTGCCTTGACTGCTCAGGAGGAGCCCTCCAGTAGTCGTTTGAGCGGGTCTCCCATTTCGTTGTGGTCTGCTGCATGCTCCACAACTTGGCCATCATGAGGGCCTAGCCCTTGCCACCAGGGATTGCGGGACCAGCTCAGGAGGAGGAAGAGGGAGATCAGGGGGACGATGAGGATGATGAAGAGGAGGAGGAACAGGAGCGAGGGAGAAGGCAGCCACTCAATCGGCCTTCTGGAAGGGCGGTCCATGTTCGGCTCATCAGACTGCGGTTCCAATAAATTAAACCCCAGACCCCCATTGTTCACCACACCCCCTCATTCCATCCCTGTCACAGGCCATATCACAGCGCAAAGCTGAAATGAGACACACCACAAAAGAATCCAAACTGAATTCATAAATTTATCAAAATTCAGTGAACACATCCTTACAACAAAAATATTAACTATTCACCCTTGTGCAATCCCTTAGTGCCTCTCGTTACTGTGCCTTTACCTATTCTAGTGCTCCTATAAAGTGTTGGCCCAGTGGCTGCTGAGTGTCCGTGCAGGAGACTTCAGATGGCCTTGCAGGATGCCCTCGACCAGCTCTGGACCTGGAAAGCCCGGCTGTAAACTGCACCACCTCAGCATGGGTGGCAACAGTCTGGGATGGCTGAATGACAGGCAGTGACAAGGGCAATGGCGGAGTGGCGGTGGTGGGAGCAGGAATGTTGTCATCCTGAGAGAGGACAGCAGGTTCCTGCTCCACTGATCCACACACGGGGCAGCACCTCAGCATCACTGGCAATCTGTTGAGCACAGATTGCTGGCCTGCTGCGACACTGAAAGCCCCGGTCGACGGTGGTAGACCCAGCCACGATGGCAGCAGTCAGAGCTTGCAGGGCATCAAGCTGAGACTGCATGAGAGCAGTCTGAGATTGGATGCTACCAAGCATAGACTGCATTACAGCACTAAGGCGTTGTGTCGCTTCCGCCTGTGCTACACTGGAAGCTGCCAGATCGCCCATCACACACGGCATCAGGTCTGGGTCGCCACGGTCTCTCTGGGGGTTTACCATCCTTTCCAGACAGTAAATGATGGGCTCCATGGTGTGCGCAGAGCCTTGTGCAATGTTGGATGCGGACTCCTCCACGCTCCTTACCATTGGCGAGAGGCTCTCGGGCATCCTTGCCATTGTACCTATCATCTCCGTGTGCATGCCCATCACCCTTTTTCTAAAGGCCTCCCCATCGAGATCCTCATCTGAGTCCTGTGCAGCAGAGCTCCCGCGTAAACACACCCTCTGGGGAGCTAACCCCCGAGCTACCCTTTCCCCCCCGGCCTTGCTGCAGCCCACTCATCCCCAGTGCCTCACCCTGTACAGATCCCGCTACTATACTCACCTCTAAAGAACGCGTAGTGCTAGTGTCTGAGCTGGTGTCTTGCGGGTGAGACATGCAGTGATGCTGTATGTTCTTCCTCCTCCTCTTTGCCCCCCTTGCTCTCTGCCGTGTCCTCAGGGACAGGCTGCTCAGGTGCTTGCTCATTATCTAAAAGCAAAAATGCACAGGTGTCGGGTTAAGGTGAGGGGAGGGAGCAGGAGGGAGAAATGCATGCATACAACATGATTAGCTGGAAAGCGTGAAAAGCTTGTGGGGTGAGGGGCAAGTGAGAAGAAGGAGTAGGGATGAACATACCATTGTTGTCCCCAAGGGGGTCAACGTTGCCAGTGGCCACGGCGCCCACCACTTGGCATCCAATAATCTGCAGCACCCTATTGTCCAGCGCAGACAGTGGTTGGGTGTCGGCTTGTCCCCCGCCTGTGCGCTCCTGCTCACTCCTGTTGTGAGCCACCTTGGCCTGCAAGAGATAGGAAAGTGTGTGGGTGAGTGTGGAGCAATGTGTTTGGGTGATGTGCCTACCATAGTTGAGTAGCTGTCATTGTGTGCAAGGTGTGAGATGTGGGTGTGAGTGTTGGTAGGTAGAGATTGTTGGTGCTTTGGGCAGTGTGTGAAGACACACTGATGATGGTATGTAGCATTTATTGAAGCATTCACTCACCCTGACCACCTGAGTGAGGTCATTAAATTTCTTCCTGCACTGTGCGTGGGTCCTGGGGACCACAGTGCTGCCCGAGATGTGCTGCGCTACCTCCCTCCACATGGTGTGGGAGACTTGCGGCAAGGGCCTCCTGCCACTTACTGGGTAGAACACCGCCCTCCATCTCTCCGCAGCGAACACCAACACCTCCACTGTTTGATCACTGAATATGCGGGCTCTCTCCCTGGGGCGTGGATCTGCCATGAGTACAGCTGCTTCAGTCCTCCGGCTCCTTCTCCTTGACCTGCTGCTGCTTGCTGAGGCAGCTGCACAGCCAGCAATGCTGAGAATGAGGTTCTGCAGCATCAATGAACCTTTAAGAACTGGAAAAAGCCTGTGGCAATCATGACTTGCGATTAGACTGCACCTGATATTGGTCCACCCTTTGAGTGTAACGCCAATGAACTTGGGCTTAAAGACTTGAATTAAACCCCAGTCATTTCTCTGAGCAGTGAGGATGAATTTTGTGTGCAGTCTAAAGCATTAGTGCCTGGCGCTAATTGTCCAGCTTTTCTAATGATACCGCCCATTCTTGGGCTATAATGAATTTCTAGCCCAATGTATCTAAGCACAACGCAGCCAAGGGTCGTGTATCTAAGTGCAGCGTATCACCTCTCAGGCTTTACCCACTCAATGAATCTGCACATCTGTGGGCTTGAAACAATGCAAGGAAAGGTTCGGAGAGTGTGGCAGGCACAGCTGCTTAAGGCAAGGACCTGTGTTTGGTGCTGGGATCTCGCTTGAGGTGGCAGAAATGGCAGAGGATGATCTGTTGAACGAGGACGCTGGTGGGGTGGAAAGTGAGGACCAGGGGAGCCCTATCATGGTTCTGGGAGGGAGGGGAAGGGTGAGGGCAGAAGTGTGGGAAATGGGACGGACACGGGAAAACAGAGTAAATTAGTGAGAGACATAAAAACACTGTAAAAGCTTCTATAGGTATGTAAAAAGGGAAAGATTAGCGAAAGTAAGTGTGGGTCCCTTACAGGCTGAGATGGGAGAAGTTATAATGGGGAATAAGGAAATGGCAGAGAAATTAAACAAATACTTTGGCCTAGAAATTCAGCTGTTTGCGCCAGCCGTTAGCGCCAGATTTCCGGCGCTATCCACTTAGTGGCCGGGCACCGCCGGATCTGCGCCTACGCCAAAATTCAGCTGGGCTTTAGCGCCGGCGCAAAGTGTTAGCGCCCGCTCAGCTGCGCGCGCATCTTATGACGTCATTCCGTCGTGCAACGCCGTTTGTGCGCCCCAAACCGGAAATTCAGTGGCGCCCGGCCGATGTGGGCGTGGCGCTGCTAAGAACTGTGAAATGGAACTCAACAGAGGCCCTGTGGGATTCGGGGAGCGCTAATTAAAGGGCACATCCACTCACCCATAAAAGCCAGCCATTTCGCTGCAATGACTTTACTGCTTTGGATTTCTGCACAGAGAGCAAGGCACAGAGATTACTGATTTCGGACACCATAGGAGAGGTATTTTTGGCTTCTAGCCAGTGCTTTGACATTTGCATCCTTGTGATTTTGCTGTTTGGAACTTTGTAATGGGGGCTGCATGGGGGGCCAACCCTCAGTTGCTACATTTTGTGCGAAGGGCTCGCAGACGCTTTGAGAGAGGGCCAGGCATGCCTAGACGCAGAGGGGCCATTAGGCGTCGCCAACGTAGGCCTTACCCAGTCAGGCAATACCGGGAGCAGGTCTCATATCTCACCATGACTGCGGCGCATTGTGTTAAGAGGCTGCGCTTCAGAAGGGAGGTGGTTGGAGAGATCTGCCAGCTGCTTCACGCAGATTTGCAGCCACAGCTCATGTCCAGGGCATCTCTCTCGGTGGAAGTGAAGGTCACGGTGGCTCTCAGCTTTTATGCAAGCGGCTCCTTCCAAGCCGCTGCTGGGGACATTGCGAACATCTCTCAGTTCGCCGCGCATCGCTGCATCCGACAGGTCACCGAAGCACTTTTCGCGAGGAGGCACCAATTCATCTCCTTCCCCATGACCCAACACAAGCAGGAGCAGCGTGCAGTCGGATTTGCCAGGATCGCGGCCTTCCCCATGGTGCAGGGCGCCATTGACTGCACGCATGTGGCTATGCGGGCACCTATCCACAATGCCGAGTAATACCGCAACCGGAAGGGCTACCATTCCCTAAATGTGCAGCTGGTGTGTGACCACAGGCAGCGCATCCCAGCTGTCAATGCCCGCTTCCCAGGAAGCAGCCACGATGCCTTTATCCTGCGCCAGACTACTGTGGCTAACATGTTCCAGGCACAGCCTCCACCAAGGGGATGGCTTATTGGGGACAAGGGCTACCCTTTGTGCACATGGCTCATGACCCCGCTCCGCGCGCCCAGGACCCCAGCGGAGCTGGCATACAACGAAAGCCATCAAGCCACAAGGAACCTAATAGAGCAAATGATAGGTGTCCTCAAGCAACGGTTCCGTTGCCTGGATCGTTCGGGCGGGTCTCTTCAGTATTCGCCGGATAGAGTCTCCCAGTTCGTCGTGGTGTGCTGCATGCTCCACAACCTGGCTATCCGCAGGACTCAGGCACTGCCACCTGACATTGGCCCACCACCTCAGGAGGACGAGCAGGAGGACCCTGAGGAGGAGGAGCACCAGGCCAGGAGGGAGCGACAAGGTCCAAGGGCCATCCGCCGGGGGCTTATTGCTCGACACTTCTAGGCCCCCTGTCAGGGAATGGCCTGGGCCACTGAACGCAGCTGAAGGCAGCCGCTCCGCAAGCCCTCAGCCGGTTAACCCAACAACCACTTGAAACATGACACCTGCACATGGTGAATAAATAAACATCTTTATTTCAAAAACTCAGGGCCCTTCCCACATGGAAGAGCAAAACAGAGAAGACCCCCAAAAAACAGTCACAAACTTCTGTCACTCCCAAAACCTGGGGAGGACTAACAAAACATCAACATCCAAATGGCCTTCCTCACTGGCCTAACAAAAACAAGCCCCCCCCACAACACAAACACCCCCATAAAACCAAACAACATAATGCCCCCCAGAACAGAAGCCCCCGCATCACCCAAACCCTCGCTCACCACACTCTATTCGGTGTGGCGAGAGGGCGAGTCAGTCGACAGCCGTCTTTTGCCCTGGTCCCTCCTGCTGCTGCGCCTCAAGCTGGGCCGTGAGGCTGTGGCGAGGCTGGGGGAAGGATCTTCAGGGCGACAAGGCATCTCGCCAGATGCCCTTGGGGGTCGGCCTACACGAGGGCGGGCCCGGGAGGGGCCGGCTGGTGGCTGCTGCAGCTGTGGGTGGCCCTCTTCACTGCCTGCAGCTGCTCCTTGCACCCTGGCTGGGGGAGTGGCAGGCTCGCCTGCACCAATGGGGACAAGGTGGGTGATGCCAGGCGCGCGCTGCTCGCCAGACACACGTGCACTCGGGCGGCCTGGCCGGGGAGCAAGCGCGCCAAACTGTTGGTCGCCAGACCGGTGTGCGGCAGCAGGGCGGCGGCTGGCCTGGCGACGCCTCTGCGCCAGTGCGAGGGTGGCAGAAGTCAGTGCCCCAACTGCGCCGGCATGTGCCCGCATCTGCAGTGCCATTGTCTGCCCAGCACCTCTCAGCTGGCGACTGGCGTGCTGCGCTGCCTCAAGTTGTTGCACCCCCCTCTCATGCGCTGCCACAAGGAGCTCCACCCCCCTGGCGTGCGCTGCTGCGATTTGCTCCAGCCCCCTGGCCTGGGATTGGCCGAAAGCCACCAAACTTTGTGCGAGGCTTTCGATGGCGTGAGGCATCTGTGCCACCACCTCCATGAATTCGACGTGCCACCGCTCCGACGCCGCCGACATCTCGTCCAGGAGGCGCACCTCCTGGGCGACGTCCGAGTCCGGACTGGAGGGCACCTCCACCCTCTGGGCAGAAGGCTGGCGTGCCACCGGAGCCTTGCCGCGTGCGGCCACGCCACTGGGAGCAGGTTCTGCCCTCCCCTCCACCGCCTCCCCCCTCTGGGCAGAAGGCTGGCGTGCCGCCGGAGCCTTGCCGCGTGCGTCCATGCCACTGGGACCAGGTTCGGGGCTCCCCTCCCCCGCCTCCCCCTGGCTCTCCGGCACGCCAGACGTCTCCCCTTCATTGCCATCTCGTGGAGCGGAGGAGGGTTCCCCCGAGGTGGCGCCTTCCTGCTGCTCCTCGACGTCCTCCTCCTCCGAGGGCCTGGCTGTCTGGGCTTCAGGGAGCACCTCCTCCTCACCAGCTGAAAGCAGGAAGGCACAAGTGTAGCTTTAGAGTGAGGACAGGCCGACAGCGAGGGAGGCCGCACTGGTGCATTATGCGCATTTTTGGGCCAGTGGGGAAGGATGTAGATCTGATGCGCGAGGGCAAGGAGAGAGGTGCACCCGGCCCTGTCCTTACCAGTGGGTTCCAGTATAGGGTCGGCGTCGCCGAGCGCCACAGGCCCAGTCACCGGGTGACGCAGGAGTCGGGCCACCCTCTCTTCCAGAACCGTTAGCTCCTGGTAATCGCGAGGGCCTCCACCAGTGACACGCAGGCTCCTGGCGTTCCTCGCCAGCTTGGCCTGCAAGAGAAAGGAGGGCGTCTAAGTACAGTGTGGTGCCCCGTTGGTGTGTGTGAGTCCTCCCATGGTGGAATAGCTTGGACAGCGTGGTGCCCCGTTGGTGTGTGTGAGTCCTCCCATGGTGGAATAGCTTGGACAGTGTGGTGCCCTGTTGCTGTGTGTGAGGCCTCCCATGGTGGAATAGCTTGGACAGTGTGGTGCCCTGTTGCTGTGTGTGAGGCCTCCCATGGTGGAATAGCTTGGACAGTGTGGTGCCCTGTTGCTGTGTGTGAGGCCTCCCATGGTGGAATAGCTTGGACAGTGTGATAAGTGCAGAAAGAGCTATTGATTAACATGCAAGTGCCATTGCAGCGGGAGGAGGGCTGGGCATTAGACCTTTGATGTCCCTTTGGCCCTAATGGGAGGTGCACATGCAAGGATGAGGGGGACACTGGAAAGGGTACTCACCTTGACCAGCCGACATAGGTCATTGTATTTCTTGCGGCACTGGTCCGCACTCCTGGGAACATCGGAGTTGGAGGAGACCCTCCGGGCAATTTTGGTCCACGCCTCCCTGAACTGGCTCCTGGGAGCCTTCCTGCCACTAGCCGGGCACACGACCCGTCTTCTCTTGCGTACCCCATGAAGGAGCACACCCAGCGCATGGTCAGAGAACCGCTGGGCTCTTTCATGGGCCCGCTCCATTACCTCCAGGCGTTGATTTGGTACACAACCAGTCCTGAGGCCTAGTTGCAGGGCTACAGCATGCAGGGCGTGGCTGCAGTCAAAGTTGACCCTTCCCCCTTTAAGAGCTGGCCGGCGTCAGGGTGTCTGCTGACACTCACCACATGATCGCACCTGCGCTGCGCCCGGAATCGGCGTTATCAGGCCGCATCGCCGGATTAGCGCCTGAACACAGGGTTCCAACGCCTTTTGCAGCGCTCGGCCAAAAAGTTGGCCAAATCTACTGAATTTCGGCGAGCTCGCCTGCACTTTCCGGCGGCCGCTAAATTTGCCGAGCGCCCGACTTTAGCGCCGCAATAGCGTCCGAACTGAATTTCTAGGCCTTTGTGTCTGTCTTCACGGAAGAAGACGCAAAAAACTTCCCGGAAACAGTGGAGAACCAAGGCTCTAGCGAGAATGAGGAACTGTAAGAAATTAGTGTTCGTAAAAAAAAATACTGGAGAAATTAATGGGACTAAAAGCCAATAAATCCCCTGGACCTGATGGCCTGCATCCTAGGGTTTTGAAAGAGGTGGCTATAGAGATAGTGGATGCATTGGTTGCCATTTTCCAAAATTCCATAGATTCTGGAACGGTTCCCGTGGATTGGAAGGTAGCAAATGTAACCCCACTATTTAAGAAAGGAGGGAGAGAGAAAACAGGGGACTACAGACCAGTTAGTCTGACATCAGTAGTAGGGAAAATGTTAGATTCTATTATTAAGGACATGGTAACAGGGCACTTAGAAAATAATAATAGGATTGGGCAGAGTCCACACGGATTTATGAAAGGGGAATCATGTTTGACGAATCTGTTAGAATTTTTTGAGGTTGTAAATATCAGAATAGATAAGGGGGAACCAGTGGATGTGGCGTATTTGGATTTCCAGAAGGCATTCGATAAGGTGCCACACAAGAGATTATTAAACAAAACTAGGGCTCATGGGATTGGGGGTAATATACGAGCATGGACTGAGGATTGGTTAACGGACAGAAAACAGAGAGTAGGAATAAATGGGTCATTTTCGGGTTGGTAGGCTGTAAGTAGTGGGGTACCGCAAGGATCAGTGCTTGGGCCTCAGCTATTCACAATCTACATCAATGATTTGGATGAGGGGATCAAATGTAATTTATCCAAGTTTGCTGATGATAGCCCTTGTCCCCGAGAAGCCAGCTTCCTGTGTGAGCCGGGGCTTCAAAAAGGTCTACCACAGAAGTCTGGCGCAGAATGAAGGCGGCGTGGCTGCTGCCTGGAAAGCGGGCATTGACAGCTAGTATCAGCTGTCTGTGGTCGCACACCAACTGCACGTTCAACGAATGGAACCCCTTCCGGTTGCGGTAATCCTCGGCATTATCTGGAGGCGCCCGCAAAGCCACATGCGTGCAGTCAATGGCGCCCTGGACCATGGGGAAGCCCGCTATTCTTGCAAATCCCATTGGGCACTCCTGCTGCTTGTCCAGGGTCATGGGATAGGAAATGTACTGACGTCTCCTTTTGAAGAGGGCATTCGTGACTTGGCGGATGCAGCAATGCACCGCGAACTGCGAGACATTGGCAATGTCCCCAGTAGCGGATTGGAAGGAGCCAGTGGCATAGAAGTTGAGAGCCACTGTCACCTTCACTGCCACCGACAGAGACGTCCTGCTCCTCAGCTGAGGCTGCAGATCTGTCTGAAGCAGGTGGCAGATCTCAGTGACCACCTCCCTTCTGAATCGAAGCCTCCGAATACACTGCTTCTCAGACATGTTGAGGTATGAGAACTGCTGGTGGTATACCCTGGGAGGGTAAAGCCTCCTGTGCCGACGCCTGTTGGCCTTCCTCCGTCTGGCCATGATTGGCACTCTGTCTCGGCGTCTCTGACCCCTCTCAATGCAATGGAGAAACCCAACGTTTCCACCTATTGCAGCCCCCATAATATGTGGCCACTCAAGGCTATGGCACTAAAAAATCAATCCAACTGCAAAGCTCTGGGCTGAAGCCAGAAGTACCTGTGCGAGCGCTGAGTCAATGCAGAAAGCTCTCTCCCTCTGTCTCTCTGCAAATCTCTCTCTCTCTCACACAGAAGGAGTGGTCCAAATATGGCTACCACTAAGAAGGCAGGAAGAGCCCCCTTTAAATAGCGCCACCCAGCCCCACAGCGACTGGGAACCGTTCCAGTCAACCAGTCGCTGGGAGCGCCAGGCGCAAAGAAGGGAGGCGCCACTGAAGTTACGGTTCGGGGCGCACCAAGGGCGTTGCACCATGAAATGACGTCAGGATCTGCGCGCGCAGCTGAGCGGGTGCTGCAGTTTTGCGCTGCCGCTAAATGTCCACTCAATTTCCCGAGAGGCGCAGTTCGCGCTGCGCCCGGGCGCTAGCCGCTTCGCGCCCCACTTATCGCCCTCTTATGGCGCTAACGGCTGGCGCTAACAATGGAATTTACAGCCCGGGGTCCCGGATGACCAGCCCGGGGTCTCCGGATGACCAGCCCGGGGTCCCTGGATGACTAGCCCGGGGTCTCCGGATGACTAGCCCGGGGTCTCCGGATGACCAGCCCGGGGTCTCCGGATGACCAGCCCGGGGTCCCTGGATGACTAGCCCGGGGTCTCCGGATGACTAGGCCGGGGTCTCCGGATGACTAGCCCGGGGTCCCCGGATGACTAGCCTGGCATCCCCGGATGACCAGCCCGGGGTCTCTGGATTACTAGCCCGGGGTCTCCGGATGACTAGCCCGGGGTCTCCAGATGACCAGCCCGGGGTCTCCAGATGACCAGCCCGGGGTCTCCGGATGACCAGCCCGGGGTCTCCGGATGACTAGCCCGGGGTCTCCGGATGACCAGCCCGGGGTCTCCGGATGACTAGCCCGGGGTCCCTGGATGACTAGCACAGGTCCCTGGATGACTAGCCAGATCCCTGCATTTACTGCTGTGATGCTGTGGGTTTTGGAGCCCGTGAGGGCCCCATCATAGACTGCCCCCCCTGTGCAGGGGCAGACTCTGCCATAGAGACTTGAGGTAGCATGTCGGGTACTGACTTGGGGGAGGAGGGGTGGGGGTTGTGCAACGGGTGAGTGGTGGGAGCCCTTTGAGTGGAGTCCGCACCAATATTCCCTGTCATTTCCTTTGTCCCTGCGCGGCCCCTGTAAGGGGCTGCCTGGGCCTTTCAAATTACTGCGCACTTGCGGTTTTTACAGTGAAGAGCCGGCAAGTCGGCTGCATGGGTTCCCTGGAGTGCTGCGGACCGCACAGCTTAAAGGGAACATTGGTTCCCACTCCCATGTCCCCTTTCGCCATCATCCCTCTCATGGGTCAGCCACACTTCACTGCTGTCGCTCTGCTGGAGAGCACTTTGGTGCAGATCAGTGCGGCACTGTAAGGCCAAGGCTAGGGCATCTGTCATCCTGTTTAAGATGCCAGACAGGCTGGTATCCAGAGTCTGCACGGCCGTGGTCTAGGCTTGCATGGACTCGTGTTTGCCGCGTTTGATGTTCCACGGAGTTGGCCACTCTATCCATGGAAGACGACATCCTCGCAATGCCCTGCGACGTCCTCCCACTCATGCTTGAGCCGGACTCCTCCATTCTCTCTCTAATCGTGGGCAGTGAGCCTGGAAGGCCTGTCAGTGCATCGCACATTCTCTGCTGCTGCTCAATGATTATTGATGGCCCCTGGGGCACAGCCTCTGTGTCCAGCTGAGCAGAGCTTGAGAAAAAAAGCAGAACTTTTCCAACCTTCTCCTTATAACTGAATCCCTCATCCCTGGGAACATCCTGGTAAACCTCCTCTGTACCCTTTCTAAGGCCTTTCCATCTTGTCTGAAGTGTTGAGGCCTAACCAGTGATTTATAAAGTTCTAGCATGATCTCTTTGCTTTTATATTCTATTCCTCTATTTATAAATCCAATAACCCATGTGCTTTTTTAACCACCTTATCAACTTGCCCTGCCACCTTTAAGGATTTGTGTTTATTGACACCAAGGTCTCTCTGCCCATCTAAACTTTTCAAAATCGTGCCATTTATAGTTTACGGTCTTTCCATATTTATCCTCCCGAAGTGCATCACTTCACACTTCTCCACGTTGAACTCCGTCTGCCCATTTCACCATCCTGTCTGTCATCCTGAAGCCTATAACTATCCTTATCATTTGCTACGACCTTGCCAAGTTTGGTATCATCTGCAAACTTTATAATTCTGCTCCCTACACTCAAGCCTAGGTCATTTATAAAAATTGTAAAGAGTAAGGGACCCAAAACTGACCCTTGGGAAACACCACTGCGAACCACCTCCCAGTGTGAAAAATATCCATCCACCACCACCCTTTGCTTCCTGTCACTGAGCCAATTTCGTATCCATACACCACCACTCTCCCCTTAATTCCACAGCCTTCCATCATCTTAATAAGCCTCCTGTGTGGCCCTTTGTCGAATGCCTTCTGAAAGTCCATATATAGAACATCTACTGCACTACCTTGTTCAACCTTGGAGCAACACAAGAAAAGCGAGAGAAAGAGATTAGAAATGGAGGAGAGCATTGAGACGTTGCCTGACCTGCTGAGCATTTCCAGGGTTTTCTGGTTATAGTTCAGATTTCCAGCAGCCGCAGTGTTTTCCCTTTGAGAACATTTGAGTATTGAGAGGAATCAGCTCAATAGAAAAGTGGGCGTGACGAGGAGAGGTTAAAGGGACAAAGCACTGAGAAGGAGAGAGACAGGGAATAGAAAAATAAGAGATGAGAGGAAAAGGTAAGAACAATGGAAAAGGGAAAGAAAGAACATGGAAACTGAAAGCATTTAGCAGAGGATCTGAGGAAAGCAAAAGTGAAATGGAAAAAGTAATCTTAGAAAGGAAAAGGTAAATAGGGAATAAAACAATGAGAGAGTAAACTGGCAGACGAGATATGATGGAGACAAAAAGGTAAAATAATCAGAGACATGATGGGCGGAACAGGACAGTAGGAAATAAAGGGCACGAGAAGGAAAAAATGAAATAGAAAAGGGGTAAGTATTTTTAAGATGAGAAGACTAAAAGAGAATTAGAAAATGTGGAGAGTTGAAAGGGAGAGAAAAGGAGGAGGTGAGCAGAGGCAGAGTAACAGGGAAAGGCATTGAGGAGAACCTGAGAGTAATGAGGGAAGTGAAACGGGATTGGAAAACTGAGAGAGAAGGAAAGGAAAAACTAAGAATAAATAGAAAGATGAAAATGAGAATGAGAAAAATGAATGAGATGAGAAGGAGGGAATTTGAGGAGCAGAAAGTGAAATAGAACAAAGAGTTCTGTCGAGACAAGTTAAAGAGAAAATGAGAGGAAGAGAGAAGTAAGAGGAAAGAAAGATCTTGCATTTCTATAGCGCCTCTCACAGCTTCAGGCCAACTCAGAGCACTGCACAGTCACTGAAGTACTTTTGGAAGTGTAGTCACTGCTGTAATGTAGGAAACGTGGCAGACAATTTGAGAGCAATGAGGAGAGGATTCGACCGGTAGGAAGAAGAAAATATGAAAAGGGGATTAACCCTTCTCAGAGACTAATGGAATAGGCTGTGGCTGATTGGAGGCAAGGATCTGGGTGACACTTTCACAATGAGGCGAGTATGGGGGGGAGGGGGTGGCAGAGGAAGCCATGTGACCCAGGCCACTCCTGTAGGGCTCTGAGTTCAGAGGGGCGGTGAACCCAAAGCCTCTTCCTCCTCCCGTGTTCCCCCCACCCCACCCTCTCCCCATTTTAGATGCAGTCCTCTTACAGATGCTAAAATAAGAGGACATTCAGTAAGGGGGGAATTTTAACATGATGGAGCATGTGGGTTTGGGAGCGGGAGAGGGGATTAAAACCGGGGAAATTGTCAGCACGTCGGGAAGCCGGCTTCAACCCACCGATTTCCAGGTTTAACTGGAGTGCGTTAGGCTGCGTGTGCGGAACCCCCTTGGGAGAGGCAGCTTGCCAATTAACATGTGTTAATCGGTCAATTAGAGCAATATTGACACCGTTTTTCAGTTTAATGGCACGTCTATGGGTTTGTGCAGCCTACTGGCCACAGGCCATAAGTTGCACACCAGAGAGGGCAGCAGCAGAGTGGGCAGCAGCAGAGAGGGCAGCAGCAGAGAGGGCAGCAGCAGAGTGGGCAGCAGCAGAGAGGGGCAGCAGCAGAGAGGGCAGCAGCAGAGAGGGCAGCAGCAGAGAGGGCAGCAGCAGAGAGGGCAGCAGCAGAGTGGGCAGCAGCAGAGTGGGCAGCAGCAGAGTGGGCAGCAGCAGAGAGGAGCAGCAGCAGAGAGGGGCAGCAGCAGAGAGGAGCAGCAGCAGAGAGGGCAGCAGCAGAGAGGGCAGCAGCAGAGAGGGGCAGCAGCAGAGAGGAGCAGCAGCAGAGAGGGCAGCAGCAGAGAGGGCAGCAGCAGAGAGGGCAGCAGCAGAGAGGGCAGCAGCAGAGAGGGCAGCAGCAGAGAGGGCAGCAGCAGAGAGGGCAGCAGCAGAGAGGGCAGCAGCAGAGAGGAGCAGCAGCAGAGAGGAGCAGCAGCAGAGAGGGCAGCAGCAGAGAGGAGCAGCAGCAGAGAGGGCAGCAGCAGAGAGGGCAGCAGCAGAGAGGAGCAGCAGCAGAGAGGGCAGCAGCAGAGAGGAGCAGCAGCAGAGAGGGCAGCAGCAGAGAGGGCAGCAGCAGAGAGGAGCAGCAGCAGAGAGGGCAGCAGCAGAGAGGGCAGCAGCAGAGAGGAGCAGCAGCAGAGTGGGCAGCAGCAGAGAGGGCAGCAGCAGAGTGGAGCAGCAGCAGGAGGCCATACCCGCCACACAGGTTCTACAGGCAGAGGATCAGCTTCCTCGACAGGTCTGAACACCAGTGTCTCAGGAGGCTCAGGATGTCACGTCAGGTGGTGGCAGACACCTGCAGCCTCCTAGAAGACAACCTGTTGCCAGCTGGACCTGGTGGCCATGCTTTACCAGGGGCTGTCAAAATCACCACCCCCTCAACTTTTTTGCTTCTGCATCCTTCCAGGGTTCTGCTGGAGACATTTGCAGGATCTCCCAGTCAGAGGCACACAAATGCGTAAAATAGGTGACTGATTGCTTATTTGCCAGGGTCGCAAATTATGCCAACTTCATCTGCGATGATGCCAGTTAGAATGAGCGGTGCTTGGGTTTGTGGCTCTGGCTCGCTTCCCATAGGTGCAGTGCGCCATTGACTGCACCCACGAGGCAATCCGAGCACACCCAGATCAATCAGGAGTATTCATGAACTGCAAGAATTACTGGCTGGCTGCTTGGAAACAAGGGATATCCACTTAAAACGTGGCTGATGACAGCTCTCCGAAATCTGAGGAATGACACCCAGGACCACTACAATCAATGCCATATCACCACCAGATGTGTCATTGAGCAAGCTATCGGCATGCTGAAGATGCACTTCAGGTGCCTGGACAGATCTGGAGGCGCCCTTCAGTATGCACCAGTCACAGTCTCCAGAATGGTCATGGTGTGCTGCGCTCTGCACAGCATTGCGCAGCAGCGAGGTTTGGACCTGCAGGAGGAACAAGGTGCAGAGCTCAGATCCTCTTTGGAGGATTCCGATGAGAAGCATGAGGAGGAGGAGGAAGACGAGGAGGAGGAAGGTCAATGCAGCACCAGCTGTTCACATTGCTGCCTAGGATGCCAGGGATGCCCTCATTATTGCGAGTTTCACTTAGGTTCGACCAGTCAACACATCTCATACAACATCCACTTTTCCGCCCCCAATGCCACTAACAGAAAGCAGTTCTGCAAACAACCAACCACCCCTTTCACATCCACACATTTGTCATCATCAATTCATGTCTTCCCATTCAGCATCAAACAACTTAAAAGGCCAGCTGCCATCCAGCAACCAAGAAGCCCATGGTGTACAAGGGGCAGTAGCAGCATGGATACACAACTGGCTGAGGAATAGAAAACAGAGAGTTGCGCTGAATGGCTGTTTTTCAAACTGGAGGGAGGCGTTCCCCAAGGTTCAGTACTAGGACCACTGCTGTTTTGGATATGCATTAATGACTTGGACTTGGGTGCGCAGGGCACAATTTTGAAAGTTGCAGATGACACGAAACTTGGAAGTGTAGTAAACAGTGAGGAAGATAGTAATAGATTTCAAGAGGATATAGACAGGCTGGTGGATGAAATTTATCACAGAAAAGTGTAAGATGATACAAAACAGAAAATGCTGGAAATACTCAGCAGGTCAGGCAGCATCTGTAGAGAGAGAAACAGAGCTAATGTTTCAGGTCGATGACCCTTCGTCAGAACTGGAAAAAGTTGGCAATGTAACAGGTTTTTAAGCAAGTGTAGGGGCAGGGAAAGGGGGGAGGGGAGGAAAGAACAAAAGGGAAGGTCTGTGATAGGATGGAAGGCAGGAGAGATTAAAAGACAAAAGGGCTGATGGTGCACGGCAAAAGGAGATGGTAATGGGACAAGTTAAGAAACAAAAGATGGCTCTAGATGAAGTGTAAATGGCAATGGCAGAATCATCAACAGCTGCCATGTGAGAGAGAAAAAATAAATTGGGGTCGAGGTTACGATCTGAAATTGTTGAACTCGATGTTGAGTCCAGAAGTGCCTAATCGAAAGATGAGGTGCTGTTCCTCGAGCTTATGTTGAGTTTCGTTGGAACAGTGTAAGAGGCCGAGGACAGAGAGGTCAGAGTGGCAGTGGAGCGGAAAATTAAAGTGACAGGCGACCGGAAGCTCGGGGTCATCCTTACAGACTGAAGGGAGGTGTTCCGCAAAGCGGCCACCCAATCTGCGTTTGGTCACTCCAATGTAGAGGAGACCGCATCGTGAGCAGCGAATACAGTATACTAAATTTCAAGAAGTACAAGTAAATCGCTGTTTCACCTGGAAGGGGTGTTTGGAGCCCTGGACAGTGGAAAGGGAGGAGTTAAAGGGGCAGGTGTTGCATCTCCTGCGCTTGCACGGGAAGGTGCTGTGGGGAGTGGCGGGGCTGTTGGGGGTGATTGAGGAGTGGACCAGGGTGTCATGGAGGGAACGGTCCCTTCGGAATGCTGAAAGGGGAGGTGAGGGGAAGATGTGTTTGGTGGTGGGATCACGCTGGAGGTGACGGAAATGGCGGAGGATGAACCATTGAATGTGGAGGCTGGTGGGGTTAAAGGTGAGGACAAGGGGAACCCTATCATGGTTATGGGAGGGGGGGAAGGGGTGAGAGCAGAAGTGCGGGAAATAGAACGGAAGTGGTCAAGGGCCGTGTCAACCACGGTAGAGGGGAATCCTCGGTTGAGGAAAAAGGAAGACATATCGGAAGCATTAGTATGGAAAGTGGCATCGTCAGAGCAGATGCAGTGGAGACGCAGAAACTGGGAGAATGGAATAGAGTCCTTACAGGAAGCGGGGTGGGAGGAAGTATAGTCCAGGTAGCTGTGGGAGTCAGTGGGCTTACAGTGAATGTTTGTCAATAGCCTACCCCCAGAGATGGAGACAGAGAAGTTGAGGAAGGGAAGGGAAGAGTCGGAGATGGGCCATGTGAAGGTGAGGGAAGGGTGGAATTTGGAAGCAAAGCTAATTAAATTATCTCGTTCAGGGCAAGAGCAGGAAACGGCACCAATACTGTCATTAATGTACTGGAAAAAGAGGTGAGGGAGGGGACCTGAGTCGGACTGGAACAAAGAATGTTCCACTTATCTCACAACAAGGCAGGCATAGCTAGGACCCATGCAGGTTCCCATAGCAACACCTTTAATTTGGAGGAAGTGAGTGGAGTCAAAGGAGAAGTTGCTCAATGTGAGAACAAGTTCAGCCAGGCGGAGGAGGGTGGTGGTGGTCGGGCCTCTGTTCAAGGAAGAAGTGGAGCACCCTTAGGCCATCCTGGTGGGGGGTGGAGGTGTAGAGGGATTGTACGTCCATGTGAAAAGGAGGCGGTTGGGGCCAGGAAACTGGAAACTGTTAAAGTGGCGGAGGGCGTCGGAAGAGTCGCGGATATAGGTGGGAAGAGACTGGGCAAGGGGAGAAAAAAATATAGTCGAGATAGGAAGAGATAAGTTCCATGGGACAAGAACAGGCTGATACGATAGGTCTACCAGGGCAGTCTTGTTTGTGGATCTTGGGAAGGAGGTAGAAGTGGGCTGTGCGGCGATGAGGAACTATGAGGTTGGCGGCCATGGAGGGAAGATCTCCAGAGGAGATGAGGTCAGTGACAGTCTTGGAAACGATGGCTTGATGTTCAGTAGTGGGTCATGGTCCAGGGAGAGGTAAGAGGAGGTGTCAGAGAGTTGGCGTTCAGCCTCTGCTAGGTAGAGGTCCCTCCACGGCTGCCAACCTCATAGTTCTCTCTCCATAGATGCTGCCTGACCTGCTGAGTATTTCCAGCATTTTCTGGGTTAGAGAAATGGTATGAGGGGGAGGGATTCAAATTCTTGGGACATTGGAACCGGTTCTGGGGAAGGTGGGACCAGTTCAAACCAGATGGTTTGCATCTGGGCAGGGCCAGGACCAATGTCCTAGGGGGAGTGTTTGCTAGTGCTCTGGGGAGGGTTTAAACTAAAATGGCAGGGGGATGGGAACCTGAGCAGAGGGACAGAGGAAAGGGAAACAAGGATAAAAGAAAAAGATAGGAAGGAGAAAAACAAAAGTGGCAGTCAGAGAAATCAACAGTTTAAATCAAACATGGCCACAGTAAATAATAATTCTAATAGGTCTAAGAGCATTAAAAAAACAAGCCTGAAGGCTTTGTGTCTTAATGCGAGGAGCATTCGTAATAAGGTGGATGAATTAGCTGCGCAAATAGAGGTAAACGATTATGATTTGATTGGGATTACGGAAACATGGCTCCAGGGTGGCCAAGGCTGGGAACTCAACATCCAGGGGTATTCAATATTCAGGAAATATAGGCCAAAAGGAAAGGGAGGTGGGGTAGCATTGCTGGTTAAAGAAGGGATTAACACAATTGTAAGGAACATAAGAACATAAGAACATAAGAAATAGGAGCAGGAGTAGGCCATACGGCCCCTCGGGCCTGCTCCGCCATTCAATAGGATCATGGCTGATCTGAATCTAGACTCACGTCCACTTCCCTGCCCTCTCCCCATAACCCCTAATTCCCTTATCTGCTAGGACAATGTCTATCTCCATTTTAAATGTATTTAATGTTGCAGCTTCCACAGCTCTCTGGGGTAGCAAATTCCATAGATTTACTACCCTCTGAGTGAAGAAGTTTCTCCTCATCTCAGTTTTGAAAGGGCAGCCCCTTATTCTAAGATTATGCCCCCTAGTTCTAGTCTCACCCATCAGTGGAAACATCCTCACCGCATCCACCCGATCAAGCCCCCTCACAATCTTATATGTTTCGATAAGATTGCCTCTCATTCTTCTGAACTCCAATGAGTAGAGTCCCAACCTACTCAACCTTTCCTCATACGTCAAACCCCTCATCTCTGGAATCAACCGAGTGAACCTTCTCTGAACCGCCTCGAGAGCAAGTATATCTTTTCTTAGATATGGAAACCAAAACTGCACGCAGTATTCCAGGTGTGGCCTCACCAATACCCTGTATAACTGCAGCAAGACTTCCCTGTTTTTATACTCCATCCCCCTTGCAATAAAAGCCAAGATTCCATTGGCCTTCCTGATCACCTGCTGCACCCGCATACTAACTTTTTGTGTTTCATGCACCAGGACCCCCAGATCCCTTTGTACTGTAGCACTTTGCAGTTTCTCTCCATTTAGGTAATAACTTGCTCTTTGATTTTTTGATATTAGCACTGATGATGTGGAATCTGTATGGGTAGAACTGAGAAATACCAAGGGGCAGAAAACGTTAGTGGGAGGGGTATATAGACCTCCAAACAGTAATGCGGAGGTTGGGGATGGCATTAAAAGGGAAATTAGAGAAGTGTGCAATAAGGGCACAGCAGTCATCATGGGTGACTTTAATCTACATATAGATTGGGCTAACCAAATTAGTAACAATATTGTGGAGGAGGAATACCTGGAGTGTTTACGGGATGGTTTCCTGAACCAATATGTCGAGGAACCAACCAGAGATTACGCCATCTTAGACTGGGTATTATGTAACGAGAAAGGATTAATTAACAATCTTGTTGTACGAGGCCCCTTGGGTCGGAGCGATCATAATATGATAGAATTCTTCATTAAGATGGAGAATGAAGTTGTTCACTCAGAGACTAGGATCCTGAATTTAAATGAAGGAAAATACGATGGTCTGAGGCACGCATTGGGTAGGATTGATTGGGGAATGTCACTCAAAGGGTTGATGGTGGATAGGCGATGGCAAACATTCAAAGACCGCATGGAAGAACTACAGAATTTGTTCATCCCAGTTTGGCATAAAAATAAAACATAAAAGGTGACTCAACCATGGCTAACAAGGGAAATTAGGGATAGCATAAGATCCAAGGAGAGGACATATAAATTGGCCAGAAAAAGCAGTAAACCTGAGGATTGGGAGCAGTTTAGGATTCAACAAAGGGGGACAAAGGTATTAATTAAGAGGGGGAAAATAGAATATGAGAGTAAGCTTTCAGGGAACATAAAAACTGACTGTAAAAGCTTTTATAGATATGTTAAGAGAAAAAGATTGGTGAAGTCAAGCGTAGGTCCCTTGCAGTCAAAATCAGGGGAATTTATAATGGGGAACAAAGAAATATATATTTTGGTTCTGTCTTCACAAAGGAGGACACAAATAACCTCCCAGAGATGTCGGGGAACATAGGGTCTGATGAAAGGTAGGAACTGAAAGAAATCAGTATTTTTAGGGAAATGGTGTTAAGGAAATTGATGGGATTGAAGGCCGATAAATCCTGAGAGCCTGATAATCTACATCCTAGGGTACTTAAGGAAGTGGCCCTAGAAATAGTAGATGCATTGCTGATCATCTTCCAACATTCGATGGAATCTAGAACAGTACCCATGAATTGGAGGGTAGCTAATTTTACCCCACTATTCAAAAAAGGTGGTAGAGAGAAAACAGGGAATTACAGACCGGTAAGCCTGACATCGGTAGTGGGGAAAATGCTAGAGTCCATTATAAAAGATGTAATAGCAGAGCATTTGGAAAACAGTGACAGGATCGGGCAAAGTCAACAAAGGGTAAATCGTGCTTGACTAATTTACTGGAATTTTTTGAGGATGTAACTGGTAAAATAGATAAGGGAGAACCAGTGGATGTGGTCTATTTGGACTTTCAGAAGGCTTTCGATAAGGTCCCGCATAAGAGATTAGCGTGTAAAGTTAAGGCACATGGGATTGGGGGCAAGGTATTGACTTGGATAGAGAACTGGTTGGCAGACAGAAAGCAAAGAGTTGGAATAAACGGTTCTTTTTCCGAGTGGCAGGCAGTGACTAGTGGGGTACCGCAGGGATCGGTCCTTGGACCCCAGCTATTCATAATATATATTAATGATCTAGACAAGGGAACTAGATGTAATATCTCCAAATTTGCAGACGACACAATGCTGGGTGGCGTGTGTGCTGTGAGGAGGATGCCAAGAAACTCCAAGATGATTTGGACAGGTTGGGTGATTGGGCAGAAGCATGGCAGATGCAATATAACGTGGATAAATGTGAGGTTATCCACTTTGGTAGCAAAAACAGGAAGGCAGATTATTATCGGAATGGCAATAGATTGGGGGAAGGAGAAGTGCAATGAGACCTGGGTGTCCTTGTGCACCAGTCGCTGAAGGTAAGCATGCAGGTGCAGCAGGCAGTTAAGAAGGCAAATGGTATGTTGGCCTTCGTAGCGAGAGGGTTTGAGTATAGGAACAAGGGTGTCTTGCTGCAGTTGTACAGGGCCTTGGTGAGACCACATCTTGAGTATTGTGTGCAGTTTTGGTCGCCTTATCTGAGGAAGGATGTTCTTGCCATGGAAGGAGTTCAGTGAAGATTCACCAGGCTGATACCTGGGATGGCAGGAATGATGTATGAGGAGAGATTGGATTGATTGGGCTTGTACTTGCTGGAGTTCAGAAGAATGAGAGGGGATCTCATCGAAACTTATAAAATTCTAACAGGACTAGACAGACTAGATGCTGGAAGGATGTTCCCAATGGTCGGGGAGTCCAGAACCAGGGGTCACAGTCTAAGGATAAGAGGTAGGCCATTTAGGACAGAAATGAGGAGGAATTTCTTCACCCAGAGATTAGTGAACCTGTGGAATTCTCTACCACAGAAGGCAGTGGAGGCCAATTCATTCTTAAATATATTCAAGAAGGAGTTGGATATATTTCTTAAGGCTAAAGGGATCAAGGGGTATGGGGAGAAAGCAGGGACAGGGTACTGAATTTGGATGATCAGCCATGATCGCATTGAATGGCGGAGCAGGCTCGAGGGGCTGAATGGCCTACTCCTGCTCCTATCTTCTATGTTTCTATGTTTCTATGTTTTTATTTCAGATTTCCAGCATCTTTTATTTTGCTTTTGTAAGGTGATATATTTTGTTTGGAAGAATGAGGAGAGACTGTACACACTAAATGGTACAATTTTAAAGGGGGTGCAAGAACAGAGAGACCTGGGGGTGTTTGTGAACAAATCTCTGAAGCTGGCAGGACAGGTTAACAAAGCAGTTAATAAAGCATCTGGGATCCTGGACTTTATTAGTAGAGGCACAGAGTGCAACAGTCAGGAAGTTATACTGAACCTTTATAAATCACTAGTTCGGCCCCAGCTGGAGCATTGTGTCCAATTCTGGACACCATTTTAGGAAGGACGTGAAGGCTTTGGAGAGGGTACAGAAGAGATTTACTAGAATGGATCCAGGGATGAGCGAATACAGTAACGTGGATAGACTAGGGAAGCTGGGGTTGTTCCTTGGAGTAGAGAAGGCTAAGAGGAGATTTGATAGAGGTATTTAAAATCATGAAGGGTTTAGATAGAGTAAATAAAGAGAAACTGTTTCCAGTGGCTGAAGGGTCGATAACCAGAGGGCACAGATTTAAGGTGATTGGCAAAAGAACCAGAGGCGACATGAGAAACTTTTTTCACAATGAGTGGTTAGGATTTGGAATGCACTGCCTGATAGGATGGTGGATACAGATTCAATAGTAGCCTTCAAAAGGGAGTTGGATAAATACTTGGAGGAGGAAAAAATTGCAGGGATATGGGGAAAGAGCGGGGGAGTGGGACTAACTGGATCGCACTTCGAAAGAGCTGGTGCAGACTCGAAGGGCCGAATGGCTTCCTTCTGTGCTGTACTATTCTATGATTCTATTATGATGGGCAAGATGGGAAAGTGGTGCAAAAATATAATGCTTATGTGCTTCAAGCTAAGAACAGAAACTTAACAACGTAACACTGGCCCAGAAATTCAGGTCGGGGGCTTCCCGCGGGTGCAAGCCCCCGACCTGCGCTTACCTTGCGCGCCGGCAGTTGAGCTGTAGGGCCCCATGGAATTCTGCTCCGGGGCCTGGCCCAGCTGCCAGCCCACTGTGCTTGCGTGTCCCAGGGGCGTAGTTAGTTTGATGCGTCCCCTGGCATCCCATGAGCTATGGGCAGCCAATCGGCGCAGGGAAAAGCCCATTCATAAGTAGTGACAGGAAGACCCGTCAAAACTTATAAATACTACGGCCTCAAAATAGTAATAAACCTTCAAATACATTTTTAAAAATTATCACACTTTTTAAATAAACTATAAATTACATTAAATAACTATTTTAAACAATAATTTAAATTTTTGAAAAAAATAATTTTATATTCTAACGGGGCTAAAAATAAACTTACCTTGCTTTAAAGTATTTAAAAATAATAAACCTGTGGAAAAAATGTTCTAATTTTAATTAATTGACCACTTACCTTTTAAAATGCAGGCCTTACGCCTGCTTTTTACATTTCTAAAATCTAAAGACTTTCCCTCACGGAAAAACCTGTAAAAAAAACGTAAGTTCAAAGCGCACGCGCAGACTCCCCCACGCACGCGTTTGACCTCTGAACCTCTTCATTCAGGGGAACAGAAGTGCCGGTTTCCCGCGCATGCGCAGTGCATGCAAGAAACCGGCACTTCCATCGGGCCCATGCGTGAGTACCCCATGCGTACTCAACCGTGGAGAGCCGAATTTCTGGGCCAATGTCTAAGACATCCATGTGCATATCCTGGTGTAGCTACAAATTTTGAATCTTCCTTTTCCCGCTCCTCTTAGGTGCTGCAACCCCTGTGGCTTGAGCAGAGGTAGAGGCAGGCTGCCCTCATCACTGCTCTGACTGCTGAGATGCTCTTGGCCATCGTTCTACATAGAAACATAGAAAAATCGGAGCAGGAGTAGGCCATTTGGCCCTTCGAGCCTGCTCCGCCATTCAATATGATCATGGCTGAACCTCTATCTCAATACCATATTCCCGCTCTCTCCCCATACCCCTTGATGCCTTTTGCATCTAGAAATCTATCTATCTCCTTCTTAAATATATTCAGTGACTTGGCCTCCACAGCCTTCTGTGGTAGAGAATTCCACAGGTTCACCACCCTCTGAGTGAAGAAATTTCTCCTCATCTCAGTCCTAAATGTCCTACCCCATATCCTGAGACTGTGACCCCTTGTTCTAGACCCCCCAGCCAGGGGAAACATCCTCCCTGCATCCAGTCTGTCTAGCCCTGTCACAATTTATACGTTTCAATGAGATCCTCTCACATTAGAAATGTAAAAAGCAGGCGTAAGGCCTGCATTTTAAAAGGTAAGTGAATACAGGCCTAGTCGACCCAATCTCTCCTCATACGACAGTCCTGCCATCCCAGGAATCAGTCTGGTGAACCTTCGCTGCACTCCCTCTATGGCAAGTATATCCTTTCTTAGGTAAGGAGACCAAAACGGCACACAGTACTCCAGGTGTGGTCTCACCAAGGCCCTGTATAACTGTGGTAAGACATCCTTGCTCCTGTACTCAAATCCTCTTGCAATGAAGGCCAACATACCATTTGTCTTCCAAACTGCTTGCTGCACCTGCATGTTTGCTTTCAGTGACTGGTGTACAAGAACACCCAGGTCCCTTTGTACATCAGCATTTCCCAATCTATCACCAGTTAAATAATACTCTGCCTTTCTGTTTTTCCTACCAAAGTGGATAAATTCACATTTATCCACGTTATACTGCATCTGCCATGTATTTGCCCACTCACTCAACTTGTCTAAATTGCCTTGAAGCCTCTTTGCATCCTCCTCACAACTCACAATCCCACCTAGTTTCATGTTGTCAGCAAACTTGGAAATATTACATTTGGTCCCCTCATCCAAATCATTGATATATATTGTGAATAGCTGGGGCCCAAGCACTGATCCCTGCGGTACCCCACTAGTCACCGCCTGCCACCCCGAAAAAGACCCATTTATTCCTACTCTCTGTTTCCTGTCTGTTAACCAATTTTCAATCCATGCCAGTATATTACCCCCAATCCCATGTGCTTTAATTTTGCACACTAACCTCTTATGTGGTGTAAAGTCTGTGGTTTGTATAGCGAAGTAATACACAGACTACAAGAGTAACTTAAACAGGACTTTACTATTCGAAGGTCAGGGCGAATCTGCCCAATAAATTCTGCCACAGCACTTATATACCGGTGTGGTCACCACCGGTATTACAGTATACATCAGCCAACATAAAGTAGTGCAACACCTAAAATAGTTCTCTTAAAGGTGGACGGTTACATACAATAGTTCTCTTAAAGGTAGAACGGTTACATACACTACAATCCTCCTTTTTTAGCTTACAACATACTTATTCTCCATTAAACATACATGTATTCAACTTCATGTAAAACAATTCACAGATATAGTCTCTGTGGAAAACAGTTCACAATTTCAGTCTCTGTGGAAAACAGTTCACAGATTTAGTCTCTGTGGAGGCGTCTCCTGTGCTTCTTAACTCAGTCCGGACAATGCCTCCGTGGTGTAGCAGTTCCCGGTGGTGTACTCGGTTCACGTTGCTGGAGTGACTCATCCAATAGTCCTTCCCTAAACTTAACAGCTTGAACTTCCGTCACTTCTGAACCAGCATTGCTGACTTTTAAAAACCACTGGATTCCTTGGGAAGTTTTTCTACTTCCAACTGATTTGGCTCCATTCGGAGGGAGCACGTGCGTGGTCTGGTAGAGGTGATAATGGTTCAGATGGTCATTATTTTCTGCTTCGTCTTTTCCTTTTCTGCTTCTTGGAGACTCTCTGGGCTCCACTGTCAGCTGCCAGCTGCCTGCACAGTTCCTCCCGTAGTAGCGCCACCATCTCCCGATGTTCCTTAGACTTTTTGTGATTCATCAAGGTTTCTGCACTTTGGGAGTTTTCAATCACAAGCTGGGCAGAATAGGTCCTCGTAATATTCGGTGTCGCTCAACAGGTCATGGTAATATTCGGTGTCGTCCTGAGCTAAGCCAGCGGGAGGGTCTTCTATTTCCTCCCTACCCAGCTGGATGTTAGCCAACTTTTGTTCCAAATCCTGACATCTTTCCTGAAGAGACTTCTTCATGTGTTCAGCTTCATCCCGCTTTTCCTGGGCTTCCTGCAAGTCTTTTACTAATGACATCATTTGTGATTTCAATACTTCAACTTCATTCGGAGATTGATTGATCGGACTATTCACTCCCTCTACTGAAGTAGCTGTTTCAGTATTCTGTTGTTCTGCATTGACGTGAGTCAGCGTACTTTCGGCATCCAAGAGCGGCTCCGCTGCAGTCTTCTCAGTCTGTGTTGCCACCTCAGCTATTTCAATAACTTTTGAGAGTTCCGAACCCCTTTTCTTTGAAGATTGAGGCTCGTGTTCAAGTTTTTCCCATTTCAGGGTCTTGTCCCTCAGCATATGAAGAAGTTGGCTGACTGTTAACTCTTCTGCCATCATCCGTTTCCCATTAGCTGCAGGGCTGTTTATAAACTTGCCCTGGGGCTCCTTTGCTGTTTCTACTTTGCCATCATCCGCAGCCTCCACCATTCGAATTTCCACAAATGAATCGTCCGGTGATGCTGCACCCAACTTCAGTAGGAGCTCGGAAGTCATGTCGACCAAATCAGCCTTTTCTGCCTGCAACCTGCTAACAAGCGCCTTCAGTTGCTGCACATCTTGTTCCACCAGCTTAGAGCACGCACCTTCAGAACCCGAATCAGCTTTGATTCGTTTGGCCTCCTCTCGCAGACGGTTTGTGTGCTCCTGCTCCCTTTTCTCCCTCAGCTGCTTCTGTTGTCTTTCCAGATTCTCCCATTCGGTGTCATAGAACTTTTTCATTGTTTTCATCTCTTGTTCGAGACGGCAACTCAGTTGCTCTAATTGCTGTCGTAATTTGAAATAAGTTTGAGTTCGAGCTCGGTGTTCCTCAGTAATGTATATGTCTGTAAACTGAACAGACTCAGAATTCTCTGTCAAACTATGTTGTTGTTGTTCAGTGGAGTTCTGTTCTGCAACTTTGTTCTCCTCTGGAGCATAAGCCTTTATGCACGCCTTCGTTTTTCCAACCTTAGTCAGCAAGTCCATTTTAGCCTTGTCTTTCATACTTGGGTTGGACTTATCGTCATCCGTTTCAGAGTCTGAGCTGATTGTCCGCACCGAGTCCTCACTCGTTATTGCTTTTAGGTAGTGCCATTCCATGTCTATTTTCTTGATCCACTCCCATCCTAGAAGTGGTGGTCCTCCCTCAGGTAGTACATATAAGTCCATTCCTGGGTGTTCTTTGCCCCTGTCTCTCACCTTGACTCTTATCTTTCCCATGGGGTATACTTTATGCCCCATGTATGTCTGCAATACGAACTTGGTATCTCTCAAGGGTATATGTGAGAATAGCTGGTTGTAATCCCTTCGATTTATGACTGATAGGGCTGATCCAGTGTCCAACTCCATTTTTACTTGGACTCCGGCTATTTTTAGCATGACCCAGATAGTTTGTAGGTCATCTTCCTTACTCACATTGTGAATTCTCAGACTACCCAGTTCCTGGCCGTTTGGGTCTGAATCCGAATTCTGTTCGTCTGAACTCTTCTCAGCCACCTTGTGTACTTTGTTGTACTTTTCCTGTGATGGCTTTTTTTTTTGGTTGTTGGTCTTCTTCCCTGACCGGCATACTTTGGCTATGTGACCCAGTTTGCCACATTTCCTACAGTCCTGGTTTTTAAACCAGCATTGGTTCTGGTCGTGTGTTGTCTTCCCACAACGATAACATTTCGTTGCACCCGAAGTAATTTGATCCACACTAAGGACCGCTGCCTTCAGCTGCATTTCCGCAGTTCCTTTCGCTGCGGCTTCGTGTGATGCTGCAATAAGGACAGCCCTATCCAGTGTAAGGTCGTTCTCTTCGAGCAGTCGCTTTTGCATTCCTTCCTTCGACAACCCGCACACGAACTTGTCTCGCAATGCCTCTGTCAGGTTTCCTCCAAACTGGCAGTATTTCGCTAGCCTACGCAGTTCGACCAAGTATTCCGCGTTGCTTTTCTCTTTCCGTTGCGTTCTCGCATAAAATTTGAATCGTTCCGCCAACATCAGCGGTGTGGGGTTCAAGTGATCCTTCAGAACAGCAACAATATTAGCGAAGGTCTGATCCGCCAGTTTAGCTGGTGATAGAAGATGCCTCAATAGCCCGTATGTCTTCGCCCCCATTGCGTTTAATAAGGTGAGAGCTTTATCATCATCTTCTATTTTATTGGCCTCACAATATATCTCGATACGTTCTACATACGTGGCCCAATCTTCCACCTCGGCATTGAAGTTATTGATGTTACCATGCTTAGGCATCTTCACTATCTCTCACTATCTCTCTGCGAAACAGAATTTCTCTTTAACTTTTTAACTTTTCCTCTTTTTTTTTCAAAAATGGCGGTTTCCCGCGCTTGTCTTCTTCCCCGCCTACTGGCAAAATGGTGGTTTCCCGCGCTTGTCTTCTTCCCCACCTCCGAAAATGGCGGTTTCCCGCGCTTGTCTTCTTCTGGTGGGAGGGTAAGCTTTGCCCTCGGGCGCCGACCGCTGGTTTACGGGGTTTGCGGTCTGTGCGCCGGCTTCAGTTTATTCTGAAGCGCGCGCTAGAAAAGCCGATCGCGTTCCTTGTTCCCCCCCCTTCTTCTTTTCGGCAGGGGCAACCGGCGCTGGGGACAACCAGTTGGCGTCGGACAGATCCAGCTCCTGGTCCTTCACGGCAGCTGCTGTGAGCCGCTGGCCGGAACCTCGCTCGGTCTCTCTCTCGGGCTCTGTCTCTCCCGCTCGCGCGGCTCTCCCTCAGCGGCTTTAAACGCCTCTCCCAGACCTCCCGCAGTCCGGTCCTTTCCTCCCTGGCTGCGGCTACGTTCTCCGCGGTTTATTTATTTTAAATCGTCCCGCGCCTTACGATCCGGTCGCAGCGCTTCGTGGCCTCAATCACTGTCTGGCCTTTTTCACCCCAATCGCGCCTCCCAGCTTCTCGCAGTCCGGTGCTTTCCTCCCCGGCTGCGGCTGAGTTCTCCGTGGCTTATTTATTTTTATATCTTCCCGCGCCTTACGATCCCGGTCGCAGCGCCTCGTGGTCGCGGTAGTTGTCCGGCCTTTTTCCCCGTCGCGGTCTAGCCGTCTCACGACGCTCCCCAGCCCACTTGTACCGCGGCTTCTGCTCCACGCTGCCCCAGTCTCAGCCCCTCTGGGCCCGACTTCTGTCCGGCTCCTTTCCCCCTCGACTGTGGTCGAGTGCACCGCCCTTATCCTCCGTTTATTCGTTTCTATTTTCCCTTTACTCACAGTCACCGTGGCCGACTTGCCTCTCGTGTTGATCGGCTCACTCACCACCGTGGCAGAAGGGACAATCCATGCCTGTTGCTGATGGAAGACTTCGTGTTTGAACTCTTCCTCCTTTCTTGGTCTGCAGACTCGAGTTTTCTCTCAGCAAAACGACAAGGGCGGGTGCCTCTTCTCAACGCTCGTTTACTTCTTCAGAAGTATTGTTGCCGCAGGGTAAGATCGAACTCGTCGCCACTGTAAAGTCTGTGGTTTGTATAGCGAAGTAATACACAGACTACAAGAGTAACTTAAACAGGACTTTACTATTCGAAGGTCAGGGCGAATCTGCCCAATAAATTCTGCCACAGCACTTATATACCGGTGTGGTCACCACCGGTATTACAGTATACATCAGCCAACATAAAGTAGTGCAACACCTAAAATAGTTCTCTTAAAGGTGGACGGTTACATACAATAGTTCTCTTAAAGGTAGAACGGTTACATACACTACATGTGGGGCTTTATCAAAGGCCTTCTGAAAATCCAAATACACCACATCCACTGGTTCTCCCTTATCTATTCTACCAGTTACATCCTCAAAATACTCTAGTAGGTTTGTCAAACATGATTTGCCTTTCATAAATCCATTTTGACTTTGTTTAATCCCGTTGATATTTTCTAAGTGTCCTGTTATCACATCCTTTATAATAGACTCTCGCATTTCCCCTACTACAGATGTTTGGCTAACCGGTCTGTAGTTCCCTGTTTTCTCTCTCCCTTCTTTTTTAAATAGTAGGGTTACATTTGCCACCCTCCAATCTGCAGGAACTGATCCATAATCTATAGAATTTTGGAAGATGATTGTTGTGTATGTAATATGTGTGCTACTTTGAACCTATGGACAGGACTGCACTACTTGTAGGGCGTAGTGATACGCAGTACCACTCCTGGCCATAGGGGTATAAATAGTACTGTGGGTACTGATCTCCCCTCAGTTCCCGCCTGTGGGCATGAAGTAAAGACCTACGTGCAGTCCCTACCTCCAACCAGTAAAGACCTGTTTGAGTTATACGTTTAAGTCTTTGTGTTAATTGTTCAATACAATACACATACTTAACACTGGCGACGAGTCGGTTCGAACCCTGCGGCAGTTATTCCACGGCGGCTTCGTCCAAAGACAGGACGTTGAAGAGAGGTTTCAATCCTCAACACCCCACTCAAAACTGAAGGGCAGCAGAAATCCTGACAGCTTCCAGCGACTGGAAGCGACAGACATTAGGACCCTGAAGCCTCCATAACCTCGTGGGTAAGCCGAGCAGCGTTGGCTGCAAAGACAGGGCCACCGATCGGGAGATAAGGGCGATCGCAATCCCTGATAAGAGCCGCGGTGAAATGCGCGAGCGGGTAAGCCAGAGCCCGGGAGGGAGCGAGCAAGAGCCGCGCGAGCGGGTGAGCCAAAGGCCGGGAGCCGCTTCAAGTGCTAGGCGCAGCGCGGGCCAGCGATCGGGACCAAAGATAAGGGCCGCACTCGGACTGAAAGGCGCGGCGGCTGCAGAAGCTCAAGGTGCGAGAGCCGCGGTGCACAGCGCGGGCTATCGATCGCACAGAAGATAAGGGCCGAGAGCCGCTTCGGTCGGGAGCCACTTCGCGATCCAGCGATCGCATCCGCTGATAAGGGCCGCACTCGGGCGATCGCGGCGAAGATAAGGGCCGCACTCGGGGGCTGAAGGGAGACGGCGTCGGGGGATGGGTGAAGACCGCCAAGCGCGGGAAAACCGCCATTTTGTGGGCGGAGGACGACGGCAAGAGCGGGAAGCCGCCATCTTTGATAACAAGTAAAGAAAATAAAATCTGAGAAATTGCAAATCTACAATGCCTAAACACGGGAATATTAGCACCTTTGATAGTGACCTCGAAGATTGGGCCATATATGTTGAAAGAGTAAAAAATTATTGTAAGGCCAATAAAATTCGTGACCAAGATAAAGCTCTAACATTATTAAATTTAATGGGTGCGAAGACATACGGGCAATTGAAACACCTGTTATCACCAGATGAACCGGCGGATAAGACGTTCGATGAGATTGTTACTGTCCTGAAAGATCATCTAAACCCCACGACGCTGATGCTAGCGGAACGATTTAAATTTTACGACAGAAGGCAGCTACAGCATGAAAGCAATGCTGAATATTTGCTGGAATTGCGTAAATTAGCGAAATATTGCCAGTTTGGAACGGGACTGACAGGTGCACTACGAGACAAATTTGTGTGTGGTTTATTTAAACAGGATACACAAAAGCGACTGCTCGAGGAGAATGAGCTGACGCTTGAGAAGGCGGTCACTATGGCAGCAGCACACGAATCCGCAGCGAGAGGCACGGCAGTAATGCAGCTACGGTCACCGGAGCTCAGTGCACACAAATTGGGTGTGAGTTCTGGCAAATGTTATCGTTGTGGAAAGACAACGCATGATCAGAACCAGTGTTGGTTTAAAAGCCAAGAATGCAGAACTTGTGGTAGGCTTGGACACATAGCTAGAGTATGCAGGTCAGGGAAGAAGACCAGCAACAAGAAGTCACCGCAAGGAAAATACGCAAAAGTACACAAGGTGGCCGAACAGGAGTCCGATTCAGACGCTAGCAGTATTGAACTGGCTAGCTTAAGGGTACTCAACGTTGGTAAGGGTGCAGACCTCCAGACAATTTGGGTCACTCTTCAGATAGAAGGAGTCCAAGTAAAACTGGAATTGGACACTGGATCGGCATTGACGGTCATAAATAAGAAAGATTACGGAAAGTTATTCCAACATATTCCCCTACAGGATACGGGGATTATATTGAAAACATACACGGGGCAAAGAGTGTACCCCATCGGGAAAATAGAGGTTGCAGTGGTCCACAAGGGCGAAGACAGTCAAATAATGGACTTATATGTGATATCTGAAGGAGGTCCTCCACTACTAGGACGGGAGTGGATTAGGAAAATGAATATGGACTGGCATTTCCTACAAACAATAACGAGTGAGAACTTGGTGCAGATAATCAGCCCAGACTCTAGAACTGATGATGGTAAGACCAACCCATGTGCAAAAGACAAAGTTTCAGCACAGAATTCCACTGAGCAACAACAACATAGTTTAACAGAGAATTCTGAGTCTGTCAAGTCTACTGATATGCACATTTTTGAGGGACACTGGGCTCGAACTCAACTCCATTTCAAACTACAACAGCAATTAGAACAAATGATTCGCCGTTTTGAGCAAGAGATGAATGAAATAAAAAAGTTCTTTGTTACAGAGTGGGAGAATCTGGAAAGGCAACAGAAGCAACTGATGGAGAAAATGGAGCAGGAGCACACCAACCATCTGCGCGAGGAGGCCGAACGAATCAAAGCTGATTCAGGTTCTGAAGGTGCGTGCCATAATCTGGTGTCAGAAGAGTTAATGGTCAGCCAACTCCTTCATATGCTGAGGGACAAGACTCTGAAATGGGAAAAACTTGAACACGAGCTGCGATCTTCAAAGGAAAAGGGTTCGGAGCTCTCAAAAGTCATTGAGATGGCTGATGTGACGACACAGACTGAAACGACTGCAACAGAGCAGCCATTGGATGCCAAAAGTACGCTGACTCACGTCAATGTAGAACAACAGACCGCTGAAACAGCTGCTCCGGTAGAGGGATTGCATCAATCAATCTCCAAAGGAAGTTGAAGTATTAAAATCACAAATGAGGTCACTAGTAAACGACTTGCTGAAAGCCCAGAAAAAGCTGGATGCAGAGGTACACATGAAGAAGTCTCTTCAGGAAAGATGTCTGGATTTGGAACAAGAGCTGGCTAACGTCCAGCTGGGTATGGAGGAAATAGAAGACCCTCTCGCTGGCCTAGATCAGGACGACACCGAATATTACTATGTCCTATCCTGCCCAACTTGTAACTTCGACTCCCACCATACAGAAATCATGGAGGAGCACCGAAAGTCTACGGAACATCGGGAGAAGGTGGCTCTACTACGGAAAAAGGAGGAAGAGAAGGAGGAACTGCGCATGCAGCTGGCAGCTGACAGTGGAGCCCAGAGAGTCTCCAAGAAGCAGAAATGGAAAAGTCGAAACAGAAGATGACCCATCTGAACCATTATTACCTCTACCAGATCACACACGTGGTCCCTCCGAACGGAGCCAATTCAGTTCGGAAGTTCAAACTGTTAAATCCATGGAAGGACTATTGAATGAGTCACTCCAGCAACGTGAACCGACTACACCACAGAGATTGAATCTGTGAACTGTTTTCCGCAGAGACTGAATCTGTGATCTGTTTTGACATGAAGTTATCTATGTATCTATGTTATTCTGTTATGTAAACCTGAAGTTATATATGTATATATGTTATTACGTTATGTTAAATGGGGAGATGACTGTAAAGCTAAGAAGGGAGGAATGTTGTGTATGTAATATGTGTGCTACTTTGAACCTATGAACAGGACTGCACTACTTGTAGGGCGTAGTGATACGCAGTACCACTCCTGGCCATAGGGGTATAAATAGTACTGTGGGTACTGATCTCCCCTCAGTTCCCGCCTGTGGGCATGAAGTAAAGACCTACGTGCAGTCCCTACCTCCAACCAGTAAAGACCTGTTTGAGTTATACGTTTAAGTCTTTGTGTTAATTGTTCAATACAATACACATACTTAACAATGATAACCAATGCATCCACTATTTCCATGACTACCTCTTTTAGTACTCTGATTATCAGGCCCTGGGGATTTATCAGCTTTCAGTCCCATTAATTTCTCCAGCACTATTTTTTATACTATTACTAATTTCCTTTAATTCCTCCTTCTCACTAGACCCTTGGTTCCCTAACATTTATGGGAAGTTATTTGCGTCCTCTTCCGTGAAGACAGGACCAAAGTATTTGTTTAATTGCTCCGCCGATTCCTTGTTCCCCATCATAAATCACACATCATAGAGAGGTGCAGGATCAAAACGGAGATGAGATAGAGAATCAGGTTCTGCAGAAACTGATCCTATCCAACAGGCAGAATGTACTTGCTACCTGTGAAAATAAGGATGAAGGCTGGCGGAAGGACAACCAGAATACTGACCATGGCACTTTGGTGCAGGAGGCTGTCCAAAGAGAATAGGCGGGGGGAAGTGTAATGTGGTAGTTGTAGGGGATTCAATAATATGGGGGACCCGATAGCATCCTTTGTAAGCAGGATCGAGAGTCCCACATGGTATGTTGCCTACCTGGTTCCAGCATGAGAGACATTTCAAAGTGGCTTGAAAGGATATTGGAGGGGGTGAATGGTCGTTATAGTCTATGTTGAGACCAGCAACATAAAGAGTAGGCAAGATGTCTTAGTCAGAGAAAACCAGGAGCTAAATTTAAAAAAAACAGGACCTCATGGATTATTTCCCAAGCCACGTTCAAATTGGCGTAGGGATAAATAGATTAAGGAGGTGAACACATGGCTGAAGGAGTGGTGTGAGATAGGTGGGTTCAATTTGATGGGACATTGGCACCAGTACTGGGACAGGAAGGAACTGTACCATTGGGATGGACACCACCTGAACCAGGCTGGGCAGGGTCCCAGCGGAAAGGATGAATAGGGCGGTGATGAGGACTTTAAACTAGTAAATGGGACGAGGGCTCAGGTAGAAAAGGTAATATAAATAATGGTTCTAAAACAAATGAAAGGGAAGAGATGGAGTAATAATCAGAAATTGTGCTTCAGGCACCACAGGTAAAGGGAAAACAAAAAGATGTAAAGTAATTAAACCAGGAGAGAGAAATAAGAAATGTGTGAGAAAAACAACATTAGAGCAGAAAGACAGGTTACATAAGAACATAAGAACATAAGAAATAGGAGCAGGAGTAGGCCAATCGGCCCCTCGAGCCTGCTCCGCCATTCAATAAGACCATGGCTGATCTGATCCTAACCGCCAATCCACTATCACAGAACCATCTCCTGAATCTAACAGAATTAGACACACAAAATAGGAGCAGGATCAGGCTACACGGCCCCTGGGCCCACTCCGCTACCCACAGGGCCATCTCCGATCCGAACCTAGACTCATGTCCAAATTCCTGCCCGCTCCCCGTAACCCTTAATTCCCATTACTTCTAGGAAACTGTCTATTTCTGTTTTAAATTTATGTAATGATGTAGCTTCTACAGCTTTTTGGGGCAGCACATTCCATGGACCTACCACCCTCTGAGTGAAGTAGTTCCTCCTCATCTCAGTTTTGAAAGAGCAGCCCCTTATTCTAAGACTATGCCCCCTAGTTCTAGTCTCACCCATCATCGGGAACATCCTCCCCGCATCCACCCGATCCAACCCCCTCACAATCTTATATGTTTCAATAAGATCGCCTTGTGGCATTGCCACATTGGGGAAACACTGTGTGTATGTAGATAAACCTGTATAATCCCCTTTTAACTGCTGTATTCCCCTCCCCCCGCAAGACAGTTGCAAGCTGAGAGGAATAAGGCATGTTCAGACTTGCCTGCTGCTGAGAGAAGGAAAACCAATCAGGTTCCAGCAGGTGACCAATTCGTGAGTCATCACAGGTTCGCGGGCATTACGAATTCAGTACTGTATTGTGAGAGTTGGAGTAAAGACCTATTTCTTGTAGCTCGCTGTGTTGCCTATTTCTTTACGCGGGAGACTGTAGTCTCCCACAGCCTCTCATTCTTCTGAACTCCAATGAGTAGAGTCCCAATCTACTCAACCTCTCCTCATATGTCCATCCCCTCATCCCCGGGATTAACCGAGTGAACCTTATTTGTACTGACTCGAGAGCAAGTATGCCTTTTCTTAAGTATGGACACCAAAACTGTATGCAGTATTCCAGGTGCGGTCTCACCAATACCTTGTACAATTGAAGCAATACCTCCCTATTTTTATATTCTATCCCCCGAGCAATGAAAGCTAACATTCCATTGGCCTTCTTAATCACTTGCTGCACCTGCATACTAACCTTTTGAGTTTCGTGCACCAGGACCCCCAGATCCCTTTGTACTTCAGTACTTTCCAGTTTCTTGCCATTAAGATAATAACTTGCTCTACGATTTTTCCTGCCAAAGTGCATAACCTCACACTTTCCAGGATTGTATTCCATCTGCCAAATCTCTGCCCACTTACTTAGCCTGTCTATGTCCCCTTGCAGGTTTTTTTATGTCCTCCTCACTCACTACTTTCCCTCCCATCTTAGTATCATCTGCAAACTTTGATATGTTACACTCGGCCCCCTCCTCCAAATCGTTAATATAGATTGTAAAGAGTTGGGGACCCAGCACTGACCCCTGCGGAACACCACTAGTTAATGATTGCCAGTCTGAGAATGAACCATTTATCCCAACTCTCTGCTTTCTGTTAGATAGCCAATCCTCTATCCATGCCAGAATATTACCCCCAATCCCATGATTTTTTATCTTAAGCAATAATCTTTTGTGTGGCACCTTGTCAAATGCCTTTTGGAAGTCTAAATACACTACGTCCACTGGTTCCCCTTTATCCACCCTATATGTTACTTCCTCAAAGAAATCCAGCAAATTTGTCAAACATGACTTCCCCTTCATAAAACCATGCTGACTTTGTCCTATTAAATTATGATTATCCAAATGTCCTGTTACTGTCTCCTTAATAATGGACTCCAAAATTTTACCTACCCCAGATGTTAGGCTAACCGGTCTATAGTTTCCAGCCTTCTGTCTACTGCCCTTTTTAAATAAGGGTGTTACATTAGCAGATTTCCAGTCTGCCGGGACCTTTGCTGAGTCCAGGGAGTTTTGGAAAATTATTACTAATGCATCCACAATCCCTACCGCCACTTCCCTCAAGACCCTAGGATGTAAGCCATCAGGTCCAGGTGATTTATCCGCCTTGAGTCCCATTATTTTACCGAGTACCACTTCCTTAGTGATTTTGATCATGTTTAGCTCCCCCCCCCCATAGCCCCCTGTTTGTCCAGTGTTGGGATATTCTTAGTGTCTTCTACTGTAAAGACTGATACAAAATATTCATTCAGTGTTTTTGCCATCTCCATATTTCCCACCATTAATTTCCCGGTCTCATCCTCTAAGGGACCAACATTTACTTTAGCCACCCTTTTTCTTTTTATATAACTATAAAATCTCTTATTATCTGTTTTTATATTTTTTGCTAATTTACTTTCATAATCTATCTTCCCTTTCTTAATCAATCTTTTTGTTATTTTTTGCTGTCTTTTAAAGTTTTCCCAATCCTCTATCCTCCCACTAGATTTGGCTACCTTATATGCCCTTGTTTTTATTCGAATACTATCCTTAATTTCTTTAATTAGCTACGGATGGCTGTCTTTTCTTTTACACCCTTTTCTTCTCAGTGGAATATATTTTTTTTGGAAGTTGTAAAATAACACCTTAAATGTACACCACTGATCATGTATCGTCTTACCCTTTAATCTATTTTCCCAATCCACTCTACTCAATTCCGCCCTCATACCTTCATAGTCTCCTTTATTCAAGCTTAGCACGCTTGTTTGAGATCCAACCTTCTGACCCTCTAATTGAATATGGAATTCAACCATGTTATGGTCACCCATTCCAAGGGGATCCTTTACTAGGACATTTTTAATTAATTCTGTCTCATTACACAGGACCAGATCTAAGGTTGCTTGACCCCTGGTCGGTTCAGTTACATACTGCTCAAGAAACCCATCCCTAATACACTCAATGAACTCATCCTCAAGGCAGCCCGGCCCAATTTGATTTGTCCAATTGTGATATGATCGTTAAAATCCCCCATAATTATAGATGTTCCCTTATTACAAGCCTCAACTATTTCCTGATTGATACTCCTTCCAACAGAGTTGCAACTGTTCGGAGGCCTATAGATGACGCCCACCAGTGTTTTTTTCCCCTTATTATTCCTTACCTCCACCCAAACTGTTTCATTATCCTGATCTTTTGACCCAATATCATTTCTCTGTATTACAGTGATTCCTTCCTTTATTAGAATAGCCACCCCACCTCCCCTTCCTTCCTGCCTGTCCTTCCTGATCGTTAAATAACCTGGTATGTTTAATTCCCAGGCATTGTCACCCTGCAGCCATGTTTCTGTAATGGCCACAAGATCATACCCATATGTAGTTATTTGTGCCATTAACTCGTCTATTTTGTTACGAATGCTACGTGCATTCAGATAGAGAACTTTCAAATATGTTTTGTGACACTTAGTTCCTGCTTTTGCCCTTTTTATTACTTTACCTTTTACTCCATACCTTCTGCCCCTTCCTGACACACTCTGGTTTTTAATTTCCCCACTGCTACCTAAGTCTATGACCTTCTCTGTTGTCATTTTTATTATTTGCTCTCTAGGAACCTCCCCCCCCCACTAGTTAGTTTAAAGCCCTCTCTACAGCCCTAGTTATATGATCCGCCAGGACTCTAGTCCCAGCACTGGCCAAGTGAAGCCCGTCCCAATGGAACAGCTCCCTCCTGCCCCAGTACTGGTGCCAGTGTCCCAGGAAGCAAAACCCATTTCTCCGACACCAGTCTTTGAGCCACGCATTTAACTCTCTAATTTTATTTGTCCTACTCGTGGCTCAGGTAATATCCAGAGATTATTACCCTTGAGGTTCTATTTTTTAATTTGACCCCTAGCTGTTCATACTCCTTTAACAGAACCAGCTTCCTAGTCCTATCTACGTCGTTTGTACCAACATGGACCATGACAATTGGATCCACCCCCTCCCACTGCAAGTTTCTTTCCAGCCCAGAGGAGATGTCCTTAACCCTGGCCTTTGGGACTCTCGCTCTCGGCTGCAGAGAACTCTATCTATCCCCCTAATAATACTATCCCCTACCACTACAACATTTCTATTTACTCCCCCCTCTTGAATGGCCCCCTGTTCCATGGTGCTGTGGCCAGGTTGCTCATCCTCCCTGCAGTCCCTGCTCCTGTCCCCACAGGGAGTAAGAACCTCGAACCTGTTATACAAGAGCAAGGGCTGCGGCTCCTCCAACACTACCTCCTGGATCCCCGTACCTGCCTCACTTGTAGTCACACCGTCCTGTCCCTGACCATGGGCTACATCTGAATTAATTAACTTCATAGGTGTGACCACCTCCTGATACATAGAGTCCAGGTACTTCTCCCCCTCCCTGTTGTGTCGCAGTGTCTGAAGCTCAGACTCCAGCTCATCAACACGGAGCTGGAGTTCCTGTAGCAGCAGACACTTGTCACAGACGTAATCACCGTGAACCTCAATGGGGTCCACCGGCTCCCACATTTTGCAACAGTAACACATCACCTGCTCCATTCTATGTAATTAATTACATTTTTTATTGTTAGTTATGGACACCCTCTGCCCGATTTTAGATGCTAGTATCCCCTTTAATTAATTGGATTTAAATTAAATCAATCCCTCTAATTACACCAGTTACATGGTTTACCAACAGTCACTCTGCACCAGAAAGGCCTTATTAACTACAACCCACAGAGTTAAAGCTTGAAAAGAACACCTAACACCCCGCTTACCCTAACTCACAGCACTCTCTGCTGACTCGCACTCAGTGCTTGCTCGCACTAGCACTGATCTTTTTATACTGTTTGTTTGTTTACAGCCAAATGAGTCACCCCTGCTGATTGATTAGAAAACTGGTTTCCACTGGCTGCTGTGCCAATTTACTCCTACTGCAGTGTAACCTTGTTTTACTCTTCTTAAACCAACAGAATCCCAAATATTTATCTTTTCCCCTTTACTTAAACTGCTTAAGTAATCTTATCAAGAATGATTTAAAGAGAAATAACAATTAAAGAACTCTCACACCTCCCCAAACTCACAGCACTCTCTGCTGACTCGCACTCAGTGCTTGCTCGCACTAGCACTGGTCTTTTGGGTTGGGTTGGGTTGTGTGGTCCAAATAAACATTCTTTATACAAATGCACAGAGTATAAGGAATAAATTGAATGAATTGCAGGTGCAAATTCAATTTAGAGGGTACAACATGGTAGCCATTGCTGAGGCAAGGCTGAAAGACGGTCATGACTCGGAACTGAATGTACCAGGTTATGAGGTCTACAGGAAGGATGGGGAAGCTAGTAGACAGGAAGGAGTAGCATTGGTGATTAAGGATAAAATTACTGCAATGATACGAGAGGATATAATGAGAGGTAATCAGGCAGTGGAGACTTTATGGGTAGAATTAAAAAATAAATAATGTTTTAAGACAGTAGTGGGAGTAGTGTATAGGCCCCTTGGTAGCAGCTCTGAAGTGGCAGAATGTATAAATACAGAGATTAGACAAGCATGTCGTAAAGGCAGAGTGGTTTTAATGGGGGAATTTCAACTTTCATTTAGATTGGACTAAGCAGACTATCTAATGTCAGAAAGGTAGAAAATTTCTTGGGTGTGTTCAGGATAGTTTTCTGTAACAATATGTCCTGGGACCAACATGGGGGCAGGCCAAATTAGATTTAATAATGAGTAAAGACCCAGATTTAGCCAGGTATGTGAACATTTATCTAATTGCGATAAGAATATGATGGAGTTCAATGCTGTGTTTGAATGGGAGAAACGCGAAACAGCTATGAAGATTCTAGATTTAGGTAAGGCTGAGTCCAACTGGATGAGACAGAAACTGTCCACAGTAAACTGGGCAAATCTAGTAATGAGTAAAATGATAGAAGAGCAGTGGGAGGTGTTCAAGAAAGAATTTAACGTGATACAGACCCAATTAATATCTCTAAGGGGCAACAGCTCTACATGCCTAAAAACAGCCAGGGGTGACAGAAGAGGTAAGGGGCATAAAACTAAAAGAAAAAGCAGACAAAAATGCAAAATCTAGCACAGATAGCAACCCGGACATCCCATGGAAAATAATATTGACTCAGGGACGGGGAGTCAACAAAATTAATGTAAACAAAATAACTATTAAGGAAAATAATGCCACTAAAGAGTGACAAATCCCCAGGACCAGATGGTTTCCATCCCAGGATTTTAAAGGAAGTAGGTGAGAACATTGGAGGTGCCCTAACTATAATCTTCCAAAGTTCTCTTGCTTCAGGAACCGTCCTTTTAGATTGGAAAATTGCACATGTCACTCTGCTATTTAAGGAAGGCGAGAGAGGGAAACCAGGGAATTGTATACCTGTTAGCCTAACATCTTTTTTTTGGGAAATTGCTAGAGTCTATAATTAAGGATAGTGACTGAACACCTTGAAAATTTTCAGCTGATCAGAGAGCCAGCATGGATTTGTAAAGGGTTGATCACGCCTAATGAACCTGATTGAATTTTTTGAAGAGGTGCGTAAAATAGTGGACAGGGGAATCTCTATGGATGCTAGTTATATGGAGTTTCAGAAGGCATTTGATAAAGTCCCTCATAAGAGACTGTTAGCTTAACTTGAAGCTTATGGAATTGAAAGCAAATTATTGAGCTAGTTATGAAATTGGCTGAATGGCAGGAGACAGAGCATAGGGATAATGGGCAGGTACTCTAATTGGCAGGATGTGACTAGTGGTATCCTGCAAGGATCTGTGTTGGGGCCTCAACTATTCACTGTATTTAATAATGACTTAGCTGATGGGATAGAGAGCCACATATCCAAGTTTGCCAATAACACAAAGCTAGGCGGCATTGGAAGCATAAAGTTACAAAGCAATATTAATAGATTAAGTGAATGGGCAAACCTGGATTTCAATATAGGCAAGGGTGAGGTCATCCACTTTGGACCTAAAAAAGGATAGATCAGAATACTTTCTAAATGGTGAAAAGCTAGAAGCAGTCGTGGTCCAAAGAGACTTAGAGGTCCGTGTACATAGATCATTGAAATGTCATGGACAGGTACAGAAAATAATCAAAAAGGCTAATGTTGGTCTTTATATCTAGAAGACCAGAATACAAGGGGGTAGAAGTCATGCTGCAGGTATACAAAACCCTGGTTAGACCACACCTGGAGTACTGTGTTCAGCTCTGGGCACCGCACCTCAGGAAGGATATACTGGCCTTGGAGGGAGTGCAGCGTAGGTTGCCCAGAATGATACCTGGACTCCAAGGGTTAAATTACGATGAGAGATTACACAAACTAGGTTTGTATTCCCTGGAATTTAAAAGGTTACCGGATGATATAATTGAAGTTTTCAAGCTATTAAGGGGAACTGATAGGGTGGCGAGAATCTATTTCCACTGGTTGGGCAGTCTAGGACTAGGGGACATAGGCTGAGAAATTCAAGCATGCCGGCAAAATGCTGGTGCTACTGTGAGCCGAAGTAAATGGCCATCTGAATTCACAGTGCAGCTATGTTGGTGCTGCCTACTAATTTAAATTAGCACAGTGTTAAACTTACGGACAACCCTCTATTTCCGGCGCTATTCTCGGCAGGAGGCCCAATGTAGCGTGGCCGTAGCGTCCCTGGAGCAAGAGCAGCATTGCCTTGAACCAATTTTAGAAAGCAGATTCGGTCCCTTAAAGGGGAACTGCCTTCTCAAATGATAAAAATTTAAATGATTTAAAAATAGGCAGTTGTTAGCCCTTAGAGCCTTCTGAAAAATAAATAAACATTGGCCCAGAAATTTGGGTTGAGGGCTTCCCGCGGGTGTAAGCCCCCAACCTGCACTTACCTTGCGCGCCGGCCATTGAGCTGTGGGCCCCCGTGGAATTGCGATGTTGGGCCTCCTCCAACTGCCGGCGCGCAGTGCTTGTGTATCCCAGGGGCACAGTTAGTGCGATGCGTCCCCTGGGATCATGTGGGCCATGGGGAGCCAATCGGAGCAGGGAATGCTTCATTCATAAGTTTGACAGGAAGGGCTGTCAAACTTATAAATACTATAAGCCCCAAAACATTACTAAATCTTCAAACAAATTTTTTAAAAAAATCACATTTTTAAATAAACTATAAGTTATATGAAATAACTATTTTAAGCAATAATTTAAATTTTTGAAAAAAATAGTTTTATTTTCTAACGGGGCTAAAAATAAACTTACCTTTCTTTAAAGTATTTAAAAATAATAAATCTGTGGAAAAAATGTTTTAATTTTAATTAATTCACCACTTACCTTGTAAAAAGCAGGCCTTGCGACTACTTTTTATATGTGTAACTCCTGGAGACTTACCCTCCCGGGAAAACCTGCAAAAAAAAGTAAGTCGATGTGCACGCGCAGCCTCTACTGCGCATACATTCGACTTCTGAACCCCTTCTTTCAGGGGAGCGGAAGTGCCGGTTTCCCGCGCATGCGCAGTGCATGCAGGAAACCGGCACTTCCATTGGGCTTACAGGTGAGTACCCCATGCGTACTCACCCGTGGAGACCCGAATCTCTGGGCCATTAAAAATAATTCCAAAATGGCAGTCTTCAGCTCTTAAAGCTGAATTGCCTTCTGCGCCTAAAAAAATGCTAAAAGTGCTTCAGCACTAACACAAATGGATCAGCAAGCAGGGAAGGGCACCCAGGGTCTTGCACGCAGCACTCCAGCTTTATGCAGGGGGTCAACACTGCAAGACAGGCCCTCTACCCACAGGGGCCAGGAGACTCTCCAGAAAGAATGATGTGGGACCAGATCACCGAGGCCGTCACCGCTTTTCTGAGTGTGCTTTGGATCCAGCGGTAAAGAAAGTGAAAAGGTCAAAGTTTGCAGATGTGGCTAATGGCAGAGCAATAGCCTTTACCAAAATGGCAGCCCTGAGTCCCATGCCGGAGGTGGGCAAAAGTGAGGTGGTCGCTATTTTTTATCCAGAAACTGGCTTCAACGGAGAATAGTAAGTCCGTGAATTTCTAGGCCATAGCCTAAAAATTAGTGCCAAATCTTTCCGGAGTGAAGTTAGGAAACATTCCTACATGCGGAGGGTGGTTGAAGTTTGGAACTCTCTTCCGCAAGTGGCAGTTGATGGTAGATCAATTGTTAATTTTAAATCTGAGATTGATAGATTTTTGTTATCCAAAGGTACTAAGGGATATGGGGTAGAGGCGGGTATATGGAATTAGGCCACGGATCAGCCATGATCTCAATGAATGACAGAAAAGGCTTGAGAGGCTAAATGGCCTCCTCCTGTTCCTACATTCCTGTGCAGCGGACCTGGGTGAAGCAGCAGCGGCGGCGGAGCTAATTTAAACCGAGGCGGCAGCAGCAGGTAGACCCCACAGCGGCGGCATCCCTGGGTGAAGCGGCGGCGGCGTTAATTTAAACCAAGGTGGCAGCAGCAGGTAGGTTTACCAATCTCAGAGCAGGAGAGAGGGAAGTAAAAAGTAATCGAAGTGTGACATCACCAGAAAGCAGGTAAATGATTGGTCGGTGAGTATTTCTCTCTTTCTACTTTTTTTCCCAAATTTACACTCTGTGGTTTATAGTTTCTAAGCTCTCTGTGGTGTAGCGGGGACTGTTGGTGAACAAGGGCCCTTGAGTATACCATTTAATTATAGTGTAATTGGTGGGATTGATTTGATTTAATTTAATTTAAATTAATTAAAGGGTAAGTCATGGCAGCACAGCTCGGCCCCATAGTATGGCAGGGGAGCCCGGCACCATTGTATGCTCCTCCTGCGCTATGTGGGAAATCAGGGACACTTTCTGTGTCCCTGACAACCATGTGTGCAGGAAGTGTATCCAGCTGCAGCTACTGACAGACCGCATTGCAGCACTGGAGCTGCGAATGGATACATACTGGAGCATTCGCGATGCTGAGGACATCGTAAATATCACGTTTACACAGTTGGTCACACCACAGGTAAAGGTTGCAAAGGCAGAAAGGGAATGGGTGACCACCAGGCAGAGTAGTAGGTGCAGGCAGGTAGTGCAGGAGTCCCCTGTGGTCATCCCCCTCTCAAACAGATAGACCGCTTTGGATATTGGTGAGGCAGATGGCTTATCAGAGGAAGGCAGCAGCAGCCAACTTCCTGGCACTAGGGGTGGTTCTGCTGTACAGGATGGGAGGAAAAAGAGGGGTAGAGCTATAGTAATAGGAGATTCTATTGTAAGGGGAATAGATAGGCGTTGCTGCGGCCGCAAACAAGACTCCAGGATGGTGTGTTGCCTCCCTGGTGCAAGGGTCAAGGATGTCTCGGAGCGGCTGCAGAACATTTTGTAAGGGGAGGGTGAACAGCCAGTTGTCATGGTGCATATAGGTACCAACGATATAGGTAAAAAATGGGATGAGGTCCTAATAGCTGAATATAGGGAGTTAGGAGGTAAATTAAAAAATAGGACCTCAAAGGTAGTAATCTCAGGATTGCTACCAGTGACACGTGCTAGTCAGAGTAGAAATAGAAGGATATTTCAGATGAATACGTGGCTAGAGGAATGGTGCAAGGGGGAGGGATTCAAATTCCTGGGACATTGGAACTGGTTCTGGGGGAGGTGGGACCAGTACAAAACGGACGGTTTGCACCTGGGCAGGGCCGGAAGCAATGTCCTAGGGGGAGTGTTTGCTAGTGCTCTGGGGGAGGGTTTAAACTAAAATGGCAGGGGGTTGGGAAGCTGAGCAGGGAGACAGAGGAAAGGGAAACAAGGATAGAAGCAAATGACAGGAAGGAGAAAAATAAAGTTAGCAGTCAGAGAAATCAAGGGTTTAAATCAAACATGGCCACAGTAAATAATAATTTGAAAAGGTCTAAGAACATTAAAAAAACAAGCCTGAAGGCTTTATGTCTTAATGCAAGGAGCATTCGTAATAAGGTGGATGAATTAGCTGCGCAAATAGAGGTAAACGAATATGATATGATTGGGATTACGGAAACATGGCTCCAGGGTGACGAAGGCTGGGAACTCAACATCCAGGGTTATTCAATATTCAGGAAAGATAGGCAAAAAGGAAAAGGAGGTGGGGTAGCATTGCTGGTTAAATAGGGGATTAACACAATTGTATGGAAGGGTATTAGCTCTGATGATATGGAATCTGTATGGGTAGAAATGAGAAATACCAAGGGGCAGAAAACGTTAGTGGGAGTGGTATATAGACCCCCAAACAGTAATGCGGACATTGGGGATGGCATTAAAAGGGAAATTAGAGACGCGTGCAATAAGGGCATAACAGTTATCATGGGTGACTTTAATCTACATGTAGATTGGGCTAACCAAATTAGTAACAATACTGTGGAGGAGGAATTCCTGGAGTGTATATGGGATGGTTTCCTGGACCAATATGTCGAGGAACCAACTAGAGATCAGGCCATCTTAGACTGGGTATTATGTAATGAGAAAGGATTAATTAGCAATCTTGTTGTGCGAGGCCCCTTGGGTCGGAGCGATCATAATATGATAGAATTCTTCATTAAGGTGAAGAGTGAAGTAGTTGACTCAGAGACTAGGGTCCTGAATTTAAATAAAGGAAACTACGATGGTATGAGGCACGAGTTGGGTAGGATTGATTGGGGAATGGCACTCAAAGGGTTGATGGTGGATAGGCAATGGCAAACATTCAAAGATCGCATGGATGAACTGCAGAATCTGTTCATCACAGTTTGGCATAAAAATAAAACAAAAAAGCTGACTCAACCGTGGCTAACAAGGGAAATTAGGGATAGCATAAGATCCAAGGAGAGGACATATAAATTGGCCAGAAAAAGCAGTAAACCAGAGGATTGGGAGTGGTTTAGGGTTCAGCAAAGGAGGACAAAGGGATTAATTAAGAGGGGGAATATAGAGTATGAGAGTAAGCTTGCAGGGAACATAAAAACTGACCGTAAAAGCTTTTATAGATATGTGAAGAGAAAAAGTTTGGTGAAGTCAAGCGTAGGTCCCTTGCAGTCAGAAACAGGGGAATTTATAATGGGGAACAAAGAAATGGCAGATCTAGTATAAGCCCAATCAGCCCAATCTCTCCTCATACGTCATTCCTGCAATCCCAGGTATCAGTCTGGTGAATCTTCGCTGCACTCCCTCCATGGCAAGAACATCCTTCCTCAGATAAGGCGACCAAAACTGCACACAATACTCAAGGTGTCGTCTCACTAAGGCCCTGTACAACTGCAGCAAGACATCCTTGTTCTTGTACTCGAACCCTCTCTCTATGAAGGCCAACATACCATTTGCCTTCTTAACCGCCTGCTGCACCTGCATGCTTACCTTCAGCGACTGGTGCACAAGGACACCCAGGTCTCGTTGCACTTCCCCTTCTCCCAATCTATTGCCATTCAGATAATAATCTGCCTTCCTGTTTTTGCCACCAAAGTGGATAACATCGCATTTATCCACATTATACTGCATCTGCCATTCTTCTGCCCAATCACCCAACCTGTTCAACTCATGCTGGAGTTTCTCAGCATCCTCCTCACAGCACACACGCCCACCCAGCTTTGTGTCATCTGCAAACTTGGAGATATTACATCTAGTTCCCTCGTCCAGATCATTTATATATATTGTGAATAACTGGGGTCCTAGGACTGATCCCTGCGGTACCCCACTAGTCACTGCCTGCCACTCGGAAAAAGAGCCATTTATTCCAACTCTTTGCTCCCTGTTTGCCAACCAGTTCTTTATCCAAGTCAGTACCTTGCCCCCAATCCCATGTGCCTTAACTTTACACGCTAATCTCTTATGCTGGACCTTATCGAAAGCTTTCTGAAAGTCCAAATACACTACATCCACTGGTTCTCCCTTATCTATTCTACCAGTTACATGCTCAAAAATTTCCAGTACTTTAGTCAAGCACGATTTACCTTTTGTAAATCCATGTTGACTTTGTCCGATCTTGTCACTGTTTTTCAAGTGCTCTGCTATTACATCTTTTAAAATGGACTCCCCACTACCGATGTCAGGCTTACCGGTCTATAATTCCCCGTTTTCTCTCTACCACCCTTTTTTGAATAGTGGAGTAACTTTAGCTACCCTCCAATCCATGGGAACTATTCCAGAGTCTATCGAATTTTTGGAAGGTGATCAGCAATGCATCTACTATTTCTAGGCCACTTCCTTAAGTACCCTAGGATGTAGATTATCAGGCCCTGGGAGTTTATCGGCCTTCAATCCCGTCAATTTCCCTAACACCATTTCCCTACAAATACTGATTTCTTTCATTTCCTCCCTCTCATTAAAGTTAGGCTGTTAGGATAAGGGGTAAGCCATTTAAGACAGAGATGAGGAGGAATTTCTTCACCCAGAGAGTGGTGAACCTGTGAAATTCTCTACCACAGAAGGCAGTAGAGGCCAATTCATTAAATATATTCATGAAGGATTTATATATATTTCTTAAGGCTAAAGGGATCAAGGGATATGGGGAGAAGGCAGGGACAGGGTACTGAATTTGGATGATCAGCCATGATCTCATTGAATGGCGGAGCAGGCTCGAGGGGCCGAACGGCCTACTCCTGCTCCTATCTTCTATGTTTCTATGTCCTGACATACCCCTGAACAGCCTAATTTTAATTTTAAGGTTGTACCCATTTGTTCTGGATAATCTCACCAGAGGAATTAGTTTCTATCTACCCTATCACATCCTTTAATCATCTTAAACTCCTGAATTAGATCACCGTTTAATCTTCCACACTCAAGGAATGCAAGCCTAGTCTATGCAATCTGTCCTCAGTATTTAACCCTTTTAGACCTAGTATAATTCTGGTGAATCTGCGCTGCACCCCCTCCAAGGCCAATATAGCCTTCCTGATGTGCGGGGCCCAGACTGACCACAGTGTCCAGGTGGGGTCTGAACAGAGCTCTGTACAGCTGGAACTTAACTTCACCCCATTGTATTCCAGCCCTCGAGCTAAAGGCTGACATTCTATTAGCCTTTATAATTATTTTCTGTACCTGTCCACTAGTTTTTAGTGATGTCTGTACTTGGACCCCTCAATCTCTCTGCTCCTCCACAGTTCCTCGCTTCTCGCCATTTAGGAAATACTCTGATCTATCTTTCTTAGGTCCAGAGTGAATGACCTCACACTTCCTCACATTGAACTCCATCTGCCACAGTTTTGCCCACTCGCTCAATCACTCAGTGTCCCGTTGTAACTTTCTGCTCCCATCTACACTACTTACTGTGCCACCTAACTTGGTGTCATCAGCAAACTTGGATATTCGGCTCTCTATTGCTTCACCCAAGTCACTGATAAATATAGTGAAAAGCTGAGGCCCCAGTACAGATCCCTGGGGAACACCACTAGTCACATCCTGCCAATTGGAGTACAGACCCAATATCCCTACTCTGTCTCCTGCCTTCTAACCAATCCCCTGTCGAGGCAATAGGTTGCCTCCAATTACATGCACTCTCATTTTTGTTAGCAGACACTTTCGTGGAACTTTATCGAAAGCCTTCTGGAAGTTCATATAAATAACATCCATTGACAATCCCTTATCTAACACGTTAGTTACCTCCTGAAAAATTCAACTGTTCGTTAGACATGACTTGCCCTTTACAATCCACGCTGGCTCTCTCTGATCAGCTCATATTGTCCAAATGCTCAGTCCCTCTGTCCCTAACAGATTCGAGTAAATTCCCCACAACTGACGTTAGACTAATAGGCCTATAATTTTCTAGTTTATCTCTCTTGCCCTTCTTAAATAATGGATTGACATTCGTAATTTGCCAATCCAAGGGGACAATTCCTCAATCGAGAGAGTTTTGGAAGATCATGACTAAAGCATCTACAATTTCCTCACCTCCTTCTTTTAAAACCATCGGGTCCTGGAGATTTGTCTATCTTTAATCTCATTAGTTTCTCCATCACCATGTTTTTACTTGCATTGAATCGAGTTAGCTCCTCCCCTTGATTTATTTGTAGTTTTCCTTGCATCTCTGGTATTTATCCTTATCCTCTGCTGTGAAAAAGTTATTTAGTAATTCTACCAATTCCTGATTTCCAATTACAATATCACCTGCATCTGTCTTTAAAGAACATAAGAACATAAGAAATAGGAGCAGGAGTCGGCCATTTGGCCCCTCAAGCCTGCTCCGCCATTCAATGAGATCATGGCTGATCTTCTACCTCAACTCCACTTTCCTGCACTATCCCCATATCCCTTGAGTCCCTTAATATTCAAAAATCTATCGATCTCTGTCTTGAATATACTCAATGACTGAGCCTCCACAGCCCTCTGGGGCAGAGAATTCCAAAGATTCACCGCCCTCTAAGTGAAGAAATTTCTCCTTATCTCAGTCCTAAATGCCCGACCCCTTATTCTGAGACTGTGACCCCTGGTTCTAGACTCCCCAGCCAGGGGAAACATCCTCCCTGTATCTACCCTGTCAAGCCATGTAAAATGTTGTATGTTTCAATGAGATCACCTCTCACTCTTCTAAACTCTGGAGAATATAGGCCTAGTCTACTCAATCTCTCCTCATAGGACAATCCCCCCATCCCAGGAACCAGTCTGGTGAACCTTCGTTGCACTCCCTCTATGGCAAGTATATCCTTCCTTAGGTAAGGAGACCAAAACTGGACACAATACTCCAGATGTGGTCTCACCAGGGCCCTATATAATTGCAGTAAGATGTCTTTACTCTTATACTCAAATCCTCTTGTAATAAAGGCTAACATACCATTTGCTTTCCAATTTCTTGCTGTACCTGCATGTTAACTTTCAGTGATTCATGTACAAGGACACCCAGGTCCCTCTGAACACCAACATTTCCCAGTCTCTCACCATTTAAAAAGTATTCTGCTTTTCTATTTTTCCTACCAAAGTGGATAACTTCACATTTCTCCACATTATATTCCATTTGCCATGTTCTTGCCCCCTCACTTAGCCTGTCCATATCCTCTTGAAGCCTCTTTGCATCCTCCTCACAACTTACATTCCCACCGAGCTCTGTGTCATCAGCAAACTTGGATATAATGGCCCAGAAATTCGGGTCGGGGGCTTGCCGCGCGTGCAAGCCCCCGATATGCACTTACGCGACGCGCCGGCCGTTGAGCTTCAGGGACGCCTGGAATTGCTGTTTTAAAATGTTGACTCCCGGGCAGCGTCTGACGTCACGCCGCCCAGGAGTGCAGCCAGCGCGAAGCCTGGAGCGCGCTGTGCAACTGAGACACGCCCCTTGAGGTCTCAGTTTAATAGGACACGCCCCCAATGTTTCTCACAAGCTGCTAAGCATTTTTACATGCAAAGCAGCATTTTAAATAGGTTTTTGGTATTTTTATGAAGCTTTTGGTAACTTTTATAAACTTTTAAAAACGTTTACATTATTTTGAAGGATCTGAAGTAGTTTTAAACAGAATTAAAGCAATTTAAAGACTTTTAAAAGCCCTAAAAGATTTTTTTTTATTCCATTTATTTATTTAGCAATGTCGTCGTCATACGTGTCTTCACACTGTTCCCTTTGGGGAACTGTATGAAGTGGTGGAAGGATTTATGGCCGTGATTAATGCTCATTCCGTGACCATAACCATCTTTGAACCAGCCATTAGGGTGGTTAGTCCTATGGCGGGAGGGTTTTACGGGCTCCCACAAGCTATACAAGGAGGGGGGGCCACCCACACCCACGGACGCAAATATCCCACTGGATGTCAACCCAGAATTTAGAGCCGGAGCTCCGACTCCACTTGCCAGGACTGTCTGGAGTGGGGTTAGAAACCCTACCCCGTCTGGCCCAGTGGCGGGGATCCTACCGCTACGCCAAAGGCCCAATCCGATTAGCAACGTGAAATGGCTGGAATGAGCACAATTCACGGCATTAAAAGAACTCACAATTGAACTGATGATGACCTCAGCAATCTCCTCAACGAGGTGGAGGCGCAGCGCCTGCTCATCATTGGTAATGAGAAGTCAAAGGCGCCGCAAAAAGGACAGATGATAGCTTGGTCTTTCAAGTGGCAGCATAGGGCTCCAGTCACGGGGAGGGAAAAGGTGCAGGAAACGTATGGGTGTCACCTTTTGCACGGAGTGGGCCTTTTGCGTAGCGGTAAGCATCCCCGCCGCTGGGCCAGAAGGAGTAGGGTTTCGAACCCCGCTCCAGACAGTCCCGGCAAGTGGAGTCGGAGCTCCAACTATAAATTCTGGATGGACATCCAGCGGGATACTTGCGTCCGCGGGTGTGGGTGGCCCCCCCCCTCAGATGGGTTGTGGGAGCCCGTAAAACCCTCACGCCATAGGACTAACCACCCTAATGGCTGGTATGAAGATGGTTATGGTCACGGAAGGAGTGTTAACGTGGCCAGAAATCCTTCCACCACTTCATACAGTTCCCGAAAGGGAACAGTGTGAGGATACGTACGACGATGACCTCTTGCGCAATGCACCTCCTTGGACCCTCAGTCGCAGATGCGAGGGGGCAAATCGTGCAATTGTTAAATTTTTCATTTTATTGACATGTAAAATGTTGGCCCAGTAATTCCCTTCCAAATGCGCAAGTACGGTCGGGGTACTTACGCATCTGGCCGGAGGAAATGCCGGTTTTCAGCATGCACAGCGCATGCGGGGAAAACCGGCATTTCCTGTCCTCTGAACGAAGGGGTTCAGAGGCAGAATGCGTGCGACTGTACAGGCAGCGCGTGCACAGTAAAATTCGCCGCTTTCATTCATGCTTTCAGTGAGGTCAAGTCCTTACAACTTACACATGAATAAAGCATGAGTACAGTTGCTCCAGAGGCTGCGGAGGAAGATATTTCTTATCGTGGAGCTTCTGAAAGGCAATATTTTTGTTTGGGAAAGGGAGGAAAGTTATTTTAAGAAATGCTGAGGTAAGTTTTAAAGTTTATTTTTGTTTTTTAAAACGGGTTTTCAGTACTGTAGGTAAAAGGATCAATTGTGGCTATGTGAATTGAATTTGCTATGTTTATTAAATGTGAAAATGACTCCAACATTTTTAAGAAAGAAACTTTTCATCAGTAATATATTCTTTTAAGTAATTATGTATGTATGTCTGTATATATTCCTTTGCGTGTATGTATATATTCCTTTACTTATGTGTATGAATGTATGTATTTAATTATGACTTTCAGAGAAAGTAACTTATTGGAAAATCATAATTAAAAACATACATTCATACACATAAGTAAAGGAATATAAAACATACATACATAAATGTAAAGGAATATATGCGGACATACATACATAATTACTTATTACTGATGAAAAGTTTCTTTCTTAAAAGTGTTGGAAATGTTACATTACTCATTTTAGAACACTCATTCTCACATTCAATTCACACAGCCACAATTGCTCCTTCTACCTACCGTACTGAAAACCCGTTTAAAAAAAAAATTTAAACTTTAAAACTTACCTCAGCATTTCTTAAAATAACTTTCCTCCCTTTCCCAAACAAAAATATTGCCTTTCAGAAGCTCCACGATAAAATATATCTTCCTCCGCAGCCTTGGAGCAACTTTACACATGCTTTTTTCAAGTGTAACTTGTAAGGACTTATCCTCACTGAATCCATGAATGAAATCGACGAAGTTCACTGCGCAAGCGCTGCCTGTGCAGTCGCACGCGCTGTGCCTCTGAACCCCTTCGTTCAGAGGACTGGAAATGCCGGTTTTCCCCGCATGCGCTGTGCATGCTGAACACGGGCATTTCCTCCGGCCAGACGCGTGACTACCCCGACCGTACTCACACGTTCAGAGAGGAATTACTGGGCCATTACATTTGATCCCCTCATCCAAATCATTGATGTAGATTGTGCATAGCTGAGGACCAAGCACTGATCCTTGCGGTACCCCACTAGTTACAGCCTGCCAATCCAAAAATGACCCATTTATTTCTGCTCTCTGTTTTCTGTCCGTTAACCAATCCTCAAACCATGCTCGTATATTACCCCCAATCCCATGAGCTCTAATTATGTTTAATAACCTCTTGTGTGGCACCTTATCGAATGCCTTCTGAAAATCCAAATACACCACATCCACTGGTTCCGCAGTATCTATTCTATTAGTTACAACCTCAAAAAACTCTAAAAGATTTGTCAAACACGATTTCCCTTTCATAAATCCGTGTTGACTCTGCCCAATCCTATTATTATTTCCTAAGTGCCCTGTTACCACGTCCTTAATAATAGATTCTAGCATTTTCCCTACTATTGATGTCAGGCTAATTAGTCTGTAGTTCCCCGTTTTCTCTCTCCCTCCTTTCTTAAATAGTTGGGTTATATTTGCTACCTTCCAATCCATGGGAACCGTTCCAGAATCTATAGAATTTTGGAAAATGACAACCAATGCATCCACTATCTCTATAGCCACCTCTTTCAAAACCCTAGGATGTAGACCATCAGGTCCAGGGGATTTATTAGCTTTCAGTCCCATTAATTTTTCCTGTACTATTTTTTTACTAATACTAATTTCTTTCAGTTCCTCATTCTCACTAAAGCCTTGGTTCTCCACTATTTCCGGGAAGTTTTTTGTATCTTCTTCCGTGAAGACAGACCCAAAGTATTTGTTTAGTTTCTCTGCCATTTCCTTATTCCCCACTATAATTTCTCCTGTCTCAGCCTGTAAGGGACCCACATTTACTTACGCTAATCTTTTCCTGTTTACATACCTATAGAAGCTTTTACAGTCTGTTTTTATGTCTCTCGCTAGTTTACTCTCATATTCTATTTTCCCTTTCTTTAGCAATTTCTTGGTCCTCCTTTACTGAATTCTAAAATCCTCCCAATCCTCAGGCTTACTGCTCTTTTTTGGCAACATTACAAGCCTCTTCCTTTGATCTAATACTATCTTTAACTTCTCATTAGCCACAGTTGGACCAATTTTCTTGTGGTGCTTTTGTGCCTTAAAGGAATGTATATTTGTTGTAAGTTATGAATTAATTCTTTAAATGCTAGCCATAGCTTTTCTACCATCATACCTTTTAATGTAGTTTCCCAATCTACCTTAGCCAACTCGCCCTTCATACCTATGTAGGTTGCTTTGTTTAGATTTAAGACCCTAGTTTCGGATTTAACTAAGTCACTTTCAAACTCGATATAAAATTCTATCATTTTATGGTCAGTCTTCCCTAAGGCCCATTCACTACAAGGTTATTAATTAACCCTTTCTCATTGCACAATACTAGATCTAAATAAGCCTGTTCCCTAGTTAGTTCCTCAACATGCTGATCTAGAAAACTATCTTGCATACATTCCATGAATTCGTCCTCCACACTATTACAGCAAATTTGGTTTGCCCAGTCTATATATAGATTAAAGTCCCCCATGATCACTGTATTACCCTTGTTACATGTGCCTCTAATTTCCTAAGATTTATACTCTGCCCTACATTACAGCTACTGTTTGGGGGCCTATAAACAACTCCCACCAATGTTTTCTGCCCCTTGCTGTTTCTTAGCTCCACCCAAACTGATTCTACTTCTTGATTTTCGGAGCTAAGATCCTTTCTCTCTACTGTCTTTATCCCATCCTTTATTATCGGGGCGACCCCTCCTCCTTTTCCATTTTGCCTATCTCTTCTAAAAGTTAAGTATCCTGGAATATTTAGTTCCCAACCTTGGCCACATTGCAACCACGTCTCCGTAGTGGCTATTAGATCAAACCTGTTCATTTCTATCTGCGCTATTGATTCATCTATTTTGTTGCAAATGCTTGCGCATTCAGATATAGTGCCTTTAACTTAGACTTATTTCTATTTTTCCCTGATGTCACCATAGTCACTGATGCCCTATTACCTTTGTTACTCTCTCTGTCCCTTCCTGATCCACGCTGCTTATTTTTACCCAAAACTCTACTCTGCTCTAGAGCCTTGACATTTCTCTTGCTGCTTTTAAATTTAATCTTTCCTGAATCCTCCCACCCACCCCTTCATTAGTGAAAAAGCCCTGTCTACTGCCCTAGTTATTCGGTTTGCTAGGACACTGGTCCCAGCCCAGTTTAAGTGAAGCCCGTCCCAACAGAACAGCTCCCTCTTTCCCCGATACTGGTGCCAGTGCCCCATGAACTGAAACCCCTTCCGCCCACACCACTCTTTGAGCCACGCATTTAAACCTCTAATCTGTTTGTCCCTATGCCAATTTGTGCGTGGCTCAGGTAACAATCCAGAGATTATTAACTTTGAGGTTCTGCTTTTTAATTTGGACCCTAGCTCCTCAAACTCCCTCAGCAGAACCTCATTCCTACTTCTACCTATGTCGTTGGTTCCTACGTGGACCATGTTGTGTATGTACCTTTAAGAGAATAACTGGTCTCAGACTGCAGTACCGGCAGTGACCACCCCTGTATAAAAGGCGCTAGTGAGCCTCTGTTGTTTTCAGTTTCACTATTGACTTCCACCAGTAAAGACTTGTTTTGTTCAACTCCTGCTGTCCGTGTCTCAATCATTCACGGACATAATACTGGCGACGAGCAGATACGAACCTACCTACAGTCTGCACCACCTCCTGGGATCCATTCCTACAGCGAAGTGAGCAGAGGTCGAGGCCAGAAAGAAAAGAAAGTAAGAGGCAGTAGAAACGGGCGTCGACCGTGGGCATCCGCCCCTGTGTTAGCAGAGTTGAAGATTGCTGGAGAAGCTGTCGGAAGCAGGGCCTGGTTCCTGTCGATGGTGCTTCAGCTAATCGGGCTGGTGGCAGGTCGTGCACTGATCCTTCCTGGGCTGCGGCGGTCGCGAACTCGAGCGGGTGGTTTGCGACGGGGCCGAGCAGCGTTGTCGGGAAGAAGAGAGAGAGAGGGTGGAGCACACAGGGGGTGGCCGGTGCTACAAAGCCGGGCTGCATATAGACCCGAGAAGAGGGAGGCAAGAGTCCCACAGGGTTGTCCCACGATGGGAAAAAAAAAAAAAAAAAAAATATTAAACGCGCAAGAAACCGCGAGGAGCTGCAGGTTGCAACGGGAACCGTGGAAAGCAGCGCTAGCAACAGCGGGGAAGAAGGCAAAGCGCGGGAGGTGCCATCTTAATCAGCGGGGAAGAAGGCAAAGCGTGGGAGGCGCCATTTTGTTAAATCGGGGAAGAAGGCAAAGCGCGGGAGGTGCCATTTTAGATTTGCAAGATGCCGAAGACTGGCTGTATCACTGCTTTTGATAATACAATAGAGGACTGGACCACGTATGTGGAAAGAGTCGAGGTATATTTCGAGGCAAACGAAATAGCTGAGGAGAAAAAGGCATCGATATTGATAAACTTAATGGGCGCTAGAACGTACGGCCTATTGCGGGACCTGATTACTCCAGCCAAACCGAAGGCGAAGAGTTTTAACGAAATTGTTGCTGTCCTACAGGAACACCTAAACCCTGCACCGCTGTTGATAGCAAAAAGGTTTAAATTCCACAGGAGAACTCAGCATAAAGATGAGAGCAATGCTGAGTACCTTACGGAACTACACAAGCTATCAAAGCACTGCCAGTTCGGAGCAGGACTGGCAGATACCCTACGGGACAAATTTGTCTGTGAACTCCTGAGTGAAGGAACACAGAAGAAGTTACTATCAGAGAAAGAGCTGACGCTAGATAAGGCTTTCAGCGTGGCAGTATCGTATGAAACAGCAGCCAGGGGAGCTGCAGAAGTTCAACAAATGCCACAGGAATACGGCACCCACGAAATGACACGGGGATTTGCAAAATGTTATCGCTGCGGCAGAACTAACCATGACCAGAAGGACTGCTGGTCCAAAGACAAAATATGCAGGCAATGCGGAAAAATGGGACACATTGCACGAGTTTGCAGGTCTGGGAAGAAGACCAGCGACAACAAAAAGGCTACTAAGGGACCGTACAAGAAAGTACAAAAGATGACGGACAGTAGTTTCGAAGACCAGATGAGCGATAGTGAATCCGGGAACAGGAGACTAAGCTGTCTCAAACTTCACAATGTAATCGCAGAAGAGGATCACCGAACCATTTGGGTCACCCTCACGATAGCAGGGTCCCAAGTTAAAATGGAATTGGATACAGGATCAGCGCTAACCGTCATGAATCGACGAGACTACGAGCGGCTATTCTCACACATACCCTTGAGAGAGACATCCATCGTCTTGACGATGTATACGGGGCAAAAAGTATACCCCAGAGGAAAAATAAGGGTGCCTGTCGAATACAACGGCAAGAAAATACGGAAATTGTATCTCTACATACTGCCAAATGGTGGACCACCGTTATTGGGATGTGAATGGATCAGGAAGATAAACTTAGATTGGCACTCCATTCATGCAATGACGGTGGACGGTAAAAAAGATGAAGACGTCACTCCTGGACGATTGTCAACAATCTTAGCTAACGCCAAAGAGGTATTTCAACAAGAACTGGGCACGCTTAAAGGCGTAACCGCCTCGATAAAAATAGAAGAGAATGCAGTTCCCAAGTTTTTCAAAGCAAGACCGGTACCATATGCAATTTGCCCAGCCGTCGAGGCAGAGCTGGAGAATCTGGAGAAGGCAGGCGTGTTGTCTAAGGTCGACTGGAGCGAGTGGGCGACACCCATCGTTCCTGTCATGAAGAAAACGTTAAGCAATAAGTCCGGGGAGCCAAGGAAGATTCGCATCTGTGGGGATTTCAAGGTGACGGTGAACCCAGTGCTTCACACAGTACAATATCCTCTTCCAAGGATAGAAGACATCTTCGCCTCACTGTCTGGAGGGAAGCGTTTTACAAAAATTGACCTAGCACAAGCATATTTGCAGATGGAGGTTGAAGAGTCCTCTAGGAAGTATCTCACGATAAACACTCACAAAGGTCTTTACCAGTATCATCGATTGGTATTCCGAGTAGCATCGGCTCCAGCGATATGGCAAAGAGCGATGGAACAAGTCCTGCAAGGGATTCCGGGGACTCAGTGTTACTTGGACGACATCCTTGTGACAGGTGAAGATGACAGTGAACACCTTAACAACCTAGAACAGGTGCTCACTAGACTACGGGAACATGGGCTACGAGCCAACCGCCCCAAGTGCGAGTTTTTTAAGAAACAGATATCGTATTGCGGCCACGTGATTGATGAAGAGGGGTTACATAAGTCCCCTGACAAAATTGAAGCGGTTGTTAAGGCCCCAGCACCTGAAAATGTGTCGCAACTGAGGTCATTCCTCGGATTGGTGAATTACTACCATAAGTTTTTGCCGAATTTGTCGACAATTCTGCACCCACTGAACGCCCTGCTACGAACGGGGGTAGCATGGAAATGGACCGATGATTGTAAGCGGGCCTTTCAGAAGAGTAAGGACTTAATCACTTCAAGGGAAGTATTGGCTCACTACAACCCAGCACTGCCGATCAGACTGGCGTGTGATGCGTCTCCCTACAGAATTGGGGCGGTACTGTCACATAAATTCCTTGATGGTTTAGAGAGGCCGATAGCTTTTGCATCACGCTCGTTAACTTCTGCCGAGCGTAACTACACCCAGATTGACAGAGAGGCCCGCAGCCTAGTGTGGGGAGTGAAGAAGTTCAATCACTACCTGCACGGTCAAAAATTTACTCTACTAACCGATCATCAACCTCTTGTCTCCATTTTCAACCTTCAGAAGGGCGTACCGATAATGACAGCACAACGGCTGCAGAGGTGGTCCCTTTTCCTAGGGGCACACCAATATGACATCGAGTACAAAGGAACTAAACAGCATGGGAATGCTGATGGATTGTCACGCCTACCGTTGCCGACGGTGGAAGAAGAAGACCTTGCAGTGGATCCAATGGAGTTATTCCACTCGACCATAGTCGAATGTCTCCCTGTGACGAATGCAAACATAGAAAAGGAAACACGGAATGACCCGACACTAGCACGGGTCTATGATTTAATGGTGAAGGGATGGCCAGCTCATGGCGAACCACTGCTGCCAGCATTCTCGCCGAGAAGAGAACAGCTGTCAGTGTGCAGAGGAACCTTGATGTGTGGATCCAGAGTAGTAATTCCACCTAAGTTGACGGATAGAGTGCTCAATGAGCTTCATGAGGGTCATCTGGGTGGAGTAAAAATGAAGAACTTAGCCAGAGCGTTTGTGTGGTGGCCGGGAATCGATAGAGAAATCGAAGAGATGACCAAGAGTTGTGCAGGATGCCAGAAAGTCCAAAACGCTCCACCACAAGCTCCTCTGCATCCATGGGAGTGGCCTTCATCTCCATGACAAAGGGTGCACATTGATTTTGCTGGTCCCTTCATGCACTCGATGTTTTTAATTGCGGTGGACGCACATTCAAAGTGGCCAGAGGTAATAAAAATGTCCTCAGCCACCACGGAAAAAACTATCACAGTCTTACGAACCATATTCGCCAGGAATGGGCTGCCTGAACAGATTTGCTTTGACAATGGTCCACAGTTTGTGTCTGAAGAGTTCCGGAGGTTCTTAAAGAACAATGGTGTTAAGCATCACACATCTGCCCCATATCATCCAGCCACCAATGGATTGGCCGAGAGGTTTGTCCAAACATTCAAGAAGGCTATCAAGGCAATGTGTAATGAAGATATACCCCTACAACACAAGGTGGACAACTTCTTGTTTGCCTACCGGAATGCGACACATGCGGTTACTAACCAAACTCCAGCCATGATGTTCTTCAATCGAAGACTACGATGCCGCTTGGATTTGGTTAAGCCAAATGTTCGAAGAGATGTGGAGAACAGGCAGTTTCAGAATATGAATGAAAGGCCGACCAGGAGTTTTAAGATAGGTCAACCAGTTTTGGCCCGGGACTACCGCACTGAGAAATGGCAGCCAGGAACGATTTGTACACGGCAAGGACCTCTCATGTATACCATAGACATTGGAGAGAGCATTGTAAGATGCCATGCTGACCAGATTCTAGAGTCACTGGAAAACGTCAACTCCACACCACGATCTGATACACCTGGCAATGAAATCGACGTACCAATTGCAGCTACCGCAGAACCGGTGATATTGGAAGCAGATGAACCAAACAACGACATTGATCCTGACTCAACATTGCCAGAAGAACCTGATACCCCAAGAGGCGTTATCCAGACAGAATCAGGAAGCCTCCTCAAAGACTGAACTTATAATTGCTTAAACTTAACCAATGTATCTAGCAACCGTAATTGTGATTGTAATTAGTTATCATTTATTTGTTAAATGAATGTTATGTGCTGTTGATCTAAAAGGGGAGGAATTGTTGTGTATGTACCTTTAAGAGAAAACTGGTCTCAGATTGCAGTACCGGCAGTGACCACCCCTGTATAAAAGGCGCTAGTGAGCCTCTGTTGTTTTCAGTTTCACTATTGACTTCCACCAGTAAAGACTTGTTTTGTTCAACTCCTGCTGTCCGTGTCTCAATCATTCACGGACATAATAGACCACAACAACTGCATCCTCCCCTTCCCACTCCAAGTTCTTCTCCAGCCGCGAGGAAGTATCTTTAACCCTGGCACCGGGCAGGCAACACAACCTTCGGAACTCTTGATCACGGCTGCAGAGAGCAGTATCTATCCCCCTGACTATACTGTCCCCTACCACAACTACATTCCCTTTCACTCCCCCGACTTGAATGGCCTCTGCACCAAGGTGCCTTGGTCAGCTTGCTCATCCATCCTGCAGGCTTTTCCTTGATCCACACAGGCAGCAAGGACCTCATACCTGTAGGACAAGGGCAAAGGCAGAGGCTCCTCCAGCACTGCACCTGGGTTCCCTTTACCTGCCTGAGTTGCAGTCACACCCTCCTGTCCCTGACCACTAACCAGACCTGTACCACTACCTAACCTAAGGAGCGTGACTGCCTCCTGGATCAAAGTGTCCAGGTAACTCCTCCCCATCCCTGATGCCCCGTAATATCTGCACCTCAGACTCCAGCTCAAAAACTCTGAGCTGAAATTCCTCAAGATGCAGGCACTTACTGCAAACATGGTTGTCCAGGATCACAATGCCCTCCACAAACTCCCACATGCTGCAGTTGCAGCACACCACCTGCACTGCCATCCCTATAGGACCTTGTTATTATTGAATTGAATTTGTCATTAGGTAACTCAGTTTACAGTGTAGTTTCTTGACTATTTACTTGATCTAGATTACGTTAAGGGTACTGAAATTAAATATCTAGCTGTAACACAAAACACTGCCAGTAGTGCAGGCAAAAAGCAGCAACTCCTTCCCCCTCTTCGAATTCCCACTCTTTCCAAATTCCCAAAATGAAACACACTGTTCAAGTCCACTCCGTTTATTCCCGCTTTGTGCAGACCCACACTACTCTTAGCCACCTTCTTGCTCCTAATATATTTGTAAAACCCTTTAGTGTTGTTCCTGAGATCCCTCACAAGCCTTTTCTCGCATTCCCTTGTTGCAGTTCTTGCCACTTTCTTTGTATCCCTTTGCTGTTCTTTATATCTCTCCCAGTTCACAGGATCTCGGCTGTTCTTTGTCTTTGTAGAAGCTCTTTCTTTTAGTTTTATACTGTCTCTTACTTTGTATGTTGGCCAAGGTTGATTAATTGCAAAAGTAGAGCTCTTGCCCTTTAGGGGTCTGTACAGATCTTGTATTCTACACTGTTGATATAAAGAGGAGAATTTGGAGTCTATAAAAGCAATGGTGGACATGGGGGACATTGAATAGTGGGACCTCACATTCGGAGGATGAGGGAGAGAATTTTGAGTCTGTGCTCCCTGCCTGGAGTCTCAGTACATGGGAGCGGGGTCTGAGACAGGGCTGATTGTACAACCTGCGTTCATGCCCAGTGAGACTGCACACCAGGAGCAGAGCCTGCTCATGTGACCCTGTAACACCTCGAGTGGGAGGGGCTTGAGCTGCTTTGTGACATAGTTCATGGCTGCTGTGTGATTGGCTGCTGGCTCCTTTGTGATGTCACCTGGAGGCATGTTTATGCCCCTGGTTACGGCCCATCAGTGGGAGGAGCTGGAGTGACAACTGACATTGGGAGTGAGTTTAGTCCCTATAAATAGGACACAGGACAGAAAAGAACAATTTAATATTAAAGTAAGTAATGTCATTAATTGCAAATATATTGAAGTTAAATATAATCATAGTCACAAAAATAGTCCCATTGTATTCCAGTTACAGATTCTAGGATTAACATGAATCATTTTTCTATTGATAGTTTCTTGGAGAGAGCAAAATCTCAGGAAGGTGGAGAGAGAGAAGTTGAAACATCGTCGCACTAACTGGAACTGGAGAAATGTTGCTGGGTTCACAGGGCAGATCTGGTGGGACCAAGACCCTCAGTGTGGAAGACTGGATAAAACAGGAAGTCAAACCTGAGCCCAGCCCTCAATGGGAGCCCCTTCCTCACGGACTTGTTCCTGCGCTCTGGCATCTCTGAGAGAGGACACGGCAGGGCCCATCCCCCGCAGCCTGCTGGGAATGAAGGAAATGGCCCATTTGTCCTGATAAGGAGGACAAATAATTAACATAAGTTATAACTATCTATATGGGAGGGCTTCACATTGTAAGTTCCTCACAACAAGCAATGTCCCGTGTGTTCTACCCACAGGTTTCTGGTGTTGTAATGCTGTTGGAAACATTCGAGTGCAGCAGATTTCATTCCATTTTTGGGACTGGCACCCTTTGTTCCCAATATTCTTCACCATCCCTGGGAAAGAATGCTTTTATTTTAGAGTTTTGTCCCAAAGATCTGTGAGGTTTATGTTGGATTCTGCCCAAAGTCAGGAGGGCCCAGGACATCCCTGGAGGGCGATGACCCATCACCATTCAGCCCAAAGTCAGGAGGGCCCAGGACAACCCTGGAGGGTGGAGACCCATCACTGTTCAGCCCAAAGTCAGGAGGGCCCAGGATATCCCTGGAGGGCGGTGACCCATCACTGTTCAGCCCAAAGTCAGGAGGGCCCAGGACATCCCTGGAGGGCGGTGACCCATCACTGTTCAGCCCAAAGTCAGGAGGGCCCAGGACATCCCTGGAGGGTGGAGACCCATCACTGTTCAGCCCAAAGTCAGGAGGGCCCAGGACATCCGTGGAGGGCGGTGACCCATCACTGTTCAGCCCAAAGTCAGGAGGGCCCAGGACATCCCTGGAGGGTGGTGACCCATCACTGTTCAGCCCAAAGTCAGGAGGGCCCAGGACATCCCTGGAGGATGGTGACCCATCACTGTTCAACCCCAAGTCAGGAGAGCCCAGGACATCCCTGGAGGGCGGTGACCCATCACTGTTCAGCCCAAAGTCAGGAGGACCCAGGACATCCCTGGAGGGCGGAGACCCATCACTGTTCAACCCAAAGTCAGGAGGGCCCAGGACATCCCTGGAGGGCGATGACCCATCACTGTTCAGCCCAAAGTCAGGAGGGCCCAGGACATCCCTGGAGGGCGGAGATCCATCACTGTTCAGCCCAAAGTCAGGAGGACCCAGGACATCCCTAGAGGGCGGAGACCCATCACTGTTCAGCCATTTCTCTTCTGCTGTCACTGACATGGGATAGGATCAAACATTCAATGAAAAAAACTGAGCTAAAAGTCCCAGCAAAAGGTTTTAAACCTCCTGCCACCCCTCCCAAAGATGACCAACAAGTGATGGAGATTCCTCTTTGGGGTAAGTAGCTTCCCTCTGGGTTTGAATTGCCCGATGACTCTGACTGTCATCGTCACTGACCATTTCATTCATGTACCCAGCACTGGCCTGAAATCAGGTCCATTCCGCACACTCACAGAGATCAGCAGGACATTTCCCAATCACAGGAGCAGACCCTGGGATGGTGCAGCTCTACCTCTACAGGAACATTAGCAACCTCTAGCGATCAGCCCCTGTCCGCTCCCATCCTACTTCCTGATTTTCTTGTGGTTGCAGTTGGAATATTGAGGATGTGTGACATCAAAGCTAAGGAATTTCCCACCTTTGACCTCTTGAATTCCTTTATTTCAGCTCAGCTTTGAAGACCAGGACTGTCCTTCAGATGTCACGCATTTCCTGACCGCACCTTTCCTGCACTGTACTAGAGAGTGACGCCAAAGAGGTAGCACATGTGCGGTCACACTCATTAACATCGATCTCGCCCGCACCTGTTGCTGTGCTGCGGCAGATTGAGAAATGCTGGAGTTCTCCTGCGGAGGGAGATAGCGGCAGCTCTGCTGCAATAAATAGTCACTCGACACGAGAGAGAGTGAAGGAGAATCAGAAAATGTAAAGCTTTGAGGAACTGGATTCTGAACAAAATGAGGTTCCTCGGATCATGGTGTGTTCACACCAGATTACATGTGTCAGAAATGTTTGCTGTTTAGGATTACCTGCAGGTCAAGGAGGAGTACCAGTCTATTCCAGACAAACACATGAGGCCTGTTACAAAGGTGTTGGAAACCTAACAGGACAAAGGTAAATAGCTCCGAAGTATTGATCAATGAGAAGATCTGAATTGTAGACATGAGATGAAATTTGACCCTGCAGGAAGGCAGGAATGAAAGACAGAAGGTAGGTGCTGATCTGTAATAAGTGGGACATTGAAGCACCAATATGCTGTGCCAGGGATTGAACAGGAGGATCAACTCTTCCCACTCTCATATACTTTCCCACTGCTGTTTATGGAGTGGGTTAGCCCCATTAGATGGGCCTGCACTGAATCTCACCATTTGTTTCTAAGACCCAGTTTGTTTAAATTCAGTTTATAGTTAGTTTCCTCTCCAGAGGTGGATGGCACAGAGTCGACCAATGTACCGACACTGGCCAATGCTGAATCACAGGGCACATTTGTGGAGATCATTTTCACCTTTTACCTCACCCATAACTCTTTGGAGACACAAGCTGCAAATTTTGGCCCCCTTAGTCACCATTCTTGTCAATGCTGGGCCAGATTGTGGACCCTCTGTCCCTGTCCCTGTCTCTGTCCCTCTGAAGTGCTTTGATGACATCTCCATAGCCATGGAGAGCTTCATCTGACTGATGTAGAATCCAGTCTCTGGCACATAATGAAATGGAGGAGACTCCTGTCTAATGGACAACACTGCCCTTAGGCCTGTTTCTCCCATCAATAGCAGAACATCCCTTTATCATCTCCTGCATCAAAAAAAACCAGCTTGACCTTACCGGTCTTCCTAGGATTCCTTTTCTCAGTTTACAGACTTCCCTGCAGTCTAGTTTTTGTAACTGTGAACCCAGGTGTAGCGCCCAGACCCAGTTGAAGCAGAGTGTGATTGAGGGTGAAGGCAATGTGTTGGGGCAAATCTCTGGGAACTTTAAATCTATGCCCCCTAGTTATTGTCCTCTCTGCTAAGGGAAGTAGGTCCTTCCTATCCACTCTATCTAGGCCCCTCATAATTTTATACGCCTCAATCAAGTCTCCCCTCAGCCTCCTTGATTCCAAAGTAAACAACTCCAGCCTATACATGTGAGGAATGGAACTTGGTGAACCCAACTGCAGGAAGGCAAACTGAGGCAGAGATTAGGTTGCAAAAACAAAGATAGACTTTACTTCAAATAAACAAAATAACAACAGCACAGATACAGGCTAACAGACCAGCAAGAGGATCACAAGGCACTGAAACTCAAGACTGAGCAATGAACATCAACTAAGCACCACTTAAATAGTAGGCATATAACCATGCACAGGTGAGTACAACTAGGAATAAAGAAGGAAACAATTAAGAGTTCATGGTGCCCTCTAGTGGCGAGGCAAGGCAGAACCTGGGTCATTCCTGACAGGACCCCCTGCCCTAGGAACGGCCCCTGACGTTCCCCCAGAAGGTCCACGGCGACGATGAAGAAAGTTCTGCACTAAATCGCGATCCAGGATGTTCAGGTCCGGGACCCAGGAGCGTTCCTCTGGATCATATCCCTCCCAGTCCACCAGGAACTGGAGGCCCCCACGAACCCGGCGAGAGTCCATCAGGCGACGGACTGTGTAGGCAGGCTGGCCTTCGATGATGCGGGGAGCAGGAGGAGGCCTCGTGGCGGGCGCCAGGGAACTGATGGCCACTGGCCGGAGCCGGGAGACATGGAAGGTAGGATGAATCCGCATGGAGCGGGGCAGCTGGAGACGGTAGGACACCAGGTTGACCTTCCTCAACACCATGAAGGGACCGATGAAACGGGGTGCCAGCTTGCGGGACTCCACTCGCAGCGGGAGATCCTGCGTAGAAAGCCAGACCCTCTGACCAGGACGGAATGAAGGAGCCGGTCTGCGCCGCTTGTTGGCCTGGATCCGTCATTGCCGAGAAGCTCGTTGTAAGGCCAGCCACGCTCTCCTCCAGGTCCATCGACAGCGCTGGACAGACTTCTCCGCGGAGGGAACCCCCACTCGAGCTCCTGCTCCTGGAACAGTGGAGGCTGAAAATCGAACTGGCACTCGAATGGTGATATTCCTGTGGGGGAGCAGCGCAAGGTGTTGTGCACATACTCAGCCCAGACGATGTGACGACTCCAGGTCGCAGGGTTAGTGGACACGATACACCTCAGGGTCATCTCTAGGTCTTGGTTCATCCATTCTGTTTGACCGTTAGACTGAAGGTGGAAGCCCGAGGAAAGGCTGACAGTAGCTCCAATGAGCTTATAGAAAGCTCTCCAAAACCGGGAGGTGAATTGTGGACCACGGTCAGAGACGATGTCAAGAGGCAAACCGAACAACCTGAAAACATGCTGGACCATGAGCTCGGCTGTCTCTTGGGCTGAGGGAAGCTTGGGCAAGGGCAGAAAGCGACAGGCTTTGGAGAAGCAATCTACGATGACCAGAATGACAGTGTTGCCTTGAGATGGTGGAAGACCTGTGATGAAATCCACAGCGAGGTGTGACCAGGGGCAGGTGGGAATGGGGAGAGGATGCAGCACACCCTGGGGGCGAGATCGAGGGTTCTTGTTTCGTGCACAAATAGCACAAGCTGCCACGAATGCCTTTACGTCCTTCTCCATGGTGGGCCACCAGAACCTTCTGCGAAGGAACTCCAGTGTCCTGGATGTGCCTGGATGACCGGTGAGTCGCGACGAATGACCCCACTGCAGGACTTGTGAGCGTGCCGTGTTGGGAACAAAAAGGCAACCTGGTGGGCCGTTGCCAGGGTCTGCCTCCCTCTGTTGCGCCTTTCTGACCAGCGTCTCGATCCCCCAGCGAACCAGTGCTACAATTCGAGAAGTTGGAAGAATAGGTTCTGGTTGTCTCTCCCGCTCGGGTGGAGCAAATTGCCCGGAGAGAGCATCAGGCTTGAGATTCTTGGATCCTGGACGATATGACAGGACAAAGTCGAAACTGTAGTGTATGTACCTTTAAGGGGAGAACTACTTTTTACAGCTCCTGTATACTGTAGTACCGGCAGTGACCACACCTGTGTATAACCCTGAGTAGGGATCTGTACTGCTTAGTTTTAGAGCAACCCTCATCCAGTAAACACCTGTTGATTGTTATCTGCAGCCTCTGTCGATTATTTGAAGGACACACTACCTTAAGATATCCAGATTTAACATTGGCAACGAGTCGTTTTGAACCTACCTGCAACTCTGAAGAAGAAGGCCGATTCCACCAGTGCGGGCGTCGACCATCCAGGGAGAACTTGAGCATCGCAGAGGAGGCTGTAGAGAGCTGGGCTTGGTTCTCCAGCCGCGACGATCCAGCGCAGCGGGCTGGCAGCAGGTACGGCGCAGACCCTTCCTGGACAGCGGCGGCGGGAGCTGACCGACGGCACAGAAAAAGGCCGAGCAGCGTCGACGGGTAAGAGAGAGGGTAAAGCGCACAGGGCGCAGCCGGGGTTGAAGACCGAGCGGCGCCGAAGAGAGAGGGGAAAACGCGCAGAGCGCGGCCGGTGTTCAAGGGCTGAGCAGCGTCCGCGGGGGAAGAAAAGAAGGGAGAGCGCGGGAAGACGCCATTTTGAGCCAGTGGAGAAGAAGGGAGAGCGCGGGAAGAAAGGAAAGCGCAGGAGATGCCATTTTGAGCCAGCGGAGAAGAAGGGAGAGCACGGGAGACGCCATTTTTAGCCAGTCTAACCACACCTAGGGATGCCGAAGAGTGGCAGTGTCACAGCGTTCGACAATGAAGCCGAAGATTGGGCGACATATATAGAGCGCATAGAGGTGTACTGCAAGGCGAATGAGGTGCCAGATGCCAGGAAAGCACTGGTATTGTTGAATTTCATGGGTGCAAAAGCATACGGCTTACTGCGAAACCTAGTAACCCCAGAGAAGCCAGTGAAAAAGGATTTTGAAAGCATAGTGGCAATCCTACAGGACCACTTAAACCCCACACTGCTGCTGATAACAGAAAGATTTAAGTTCCACAAAAGGAACCAGCATAAAGATGAAAGTAATGCTGAGTATTTAATGGAACTGCGCAAGCTATCGAAACACTGCCAGTTTGGAACGGGACTAGCAGATACTTTAAGGGACAAGTTTGTGCGTGGGCTTCAAAGTGAAGGAACCCAGAAACAGCTTCTATCAGAAAAGGATCTTACGCTGGACAAGGCTTTCAGCATGGCAGTATCACACGAAGCAGCCGCACGGGGCGCTGCAGAGATACAACGGAGACCGCAAGAATATGGCACAAATGAAATGTCATATGGAACAGGGAAGTGTTATCGCTGCGGCAGAACAACACACGACCATAAGGATTGTTGGTTTAAGGACCAAGTGTGCAGACAGTGTGGAGAAGTAGGACACATAGCAAGAGTCTGCAGGTCGGGAAAGAAAACCAGCAGCAAGAAATCTCCACAGGAGAAGTACAAAAAGGTACATAAGGTGACGGAGAGTAGTTCAGATGTACAGAAAAGTGATACAGACTCCGGAAGCAAGGATCTGGGTTGTCTGAAACTACATAATGTAATCAAAATGGAGGATCACCAAACTATCTGGGTCATGCTCAAGATAGACGGAGTCCAAGTGAAAATGGAATTGGACATAGGATCAGCCCTAACAGTCATAAACCGAAGGGACTACAAGCGGCTATTCTCACATATACCCTTGAGAGATACAGAGATTGTCTTGAAGACGTACACGGGGCAAAAAGTCTACCCCAAAGGAAAAATAAGGGTGAACTTGATATACAACGGCAAGGAAACACCAAAAATGGACCTATATGTATTGCCAGATGGAGGACCACCACTACTAGGACGTGAATGGATCCGGAAGATACAGTTAGATTGGCATGCCATACAAGCACTGACGGTAGATGCCAAAAAGGATGACGACGTCACACCTGGATGACTGTCAAAAATGCTAACTGACGCACAAGAAGTGTTCCAGGAGGGACTCGGAACACTAAAAGGCATAACAGCGATGATCAAAATAGAGGAAAATGCAAGCCCAAAGTTTTTTAAGGCCAGACCAGTGCCTTATGCAATCCGCCCAGCCGTCGAAGCAGAGCTGGAAGGTTTGGAACATTCTGGAGTACTGTCCAAAGTTGACTGGAGCGAGTGGGCTACACCCATCGTTCCTGTAATGAAGAGGTCATTGAGTAATACGCCTGGGGAACCAAAGAAGATTCGCATCTGTGGGGACTTTAAGGTGACAGTGAACCCAGTCCTTCACACGGTACAATATCCGCTTCCGCGGATTGAAGATATTTTCGCCTCGCTATCTGGAGGAAAACGCTTCACTAAGATTGATCTGGCCCAGGCGTACCTGCAAATGGAGCTAGAAGAAGCCTCGAAACAATACCTCACGATCAACACTCATAAAGGTCTCTACCAATACAACCAGCTGGTGTTCGGGGTAGCATCAGCTCCGGCTATTTGGCAAAGGGCAATGGATCAAGTCCTGCAAGGGATTCCAAGGACCCAGTGTTATTTGGACGACATCCTGGTCACGGGCGAAAATGACAGTGCTCACCTTGCCAACCTGGAGCAGGTGCTCACTAGATTGAAGGAATATGGGCTCCGAGCAAATCACCACAAATGCGAGTTTTTCCAGAAGCAGATCTCGTATTGTGGCCACGTTATTGATGAAGAGGGGTTACATAAGTCCCCTGAAAAGATTGAGGCAGTAGTCAAGGCTCCAGCACCGGAAAATGTGTCACAACTGAGGTCGTTCCTCAGGCTGGTGAACTACTATCATAAGTTCTTGCCGAATTTGTCTACAGTACTACACCCACTGAACACCCTACTGCAAACGGGGGTACCATGGAAGTTGAATGACGAAGGTAAACGAGCTTTCCAGAAGTGCAAAGAATTGATCACATCAAAAGAGGTGTTGGCTCATTTCAACCCAGCACTACCAATTCGGTTGGCGTGTGATGCATCACCCTATGGTATTGGAGCGGTGCTGTCGCACAAATTCCCGGACGGCTCGGAGAGGCCAGTAGCCTTTGCGTCTCAGTCACTAACCTCAGCCGAGCGTAACTACGCCCAGATTGACAGGGAGGCCCTCAGCCTAGTGTGGGGAGTGAAAAAGTTCAACCACTATCTGCACGAGCAGATGTTCACCTTGCTGACTGACCACCAACCACTGGTCTCCATCTTTAATCCAAAGAAGGGCGTTCCGGTGATGACTGCGCAACGGCTACAAAGATGGTCCCTTCTCCTAGGGGTGAACCAATATGAAATAGAGTATAAGGGCACGAAACAGCATGGAAATGCTGATGGGCTATCACGCCTGCCACTGCCTACTGCGGAGGAAGCACCAGCAGTGGACCCTGTCGAAATATTTTATTCGTCTATAATTGAACGCTTGCCAGTAACTAACGCGGATATAGAGGAGACCCGAAATGACACGACACTGTCTCGGGTATATGATTTAACGGTGAAGGGATGGCCAACACATGGCGACTCACTGTTGCCAGCATTCTGATCCAGAAGAGAACAGCTGTCAGTATGCCAGGGGACCTTGATGTGTGGATCCCGAGTGGTAATTCCACCCAAGTTAAGGGAGAGAGTGCTTAATGAGCTTCACGAAGGCCATCTGGGAGGGATGAAAATGAAAAGCCTTGCTAGGGCTTATGTGTGGTGGCTGGGGATCAATCAGCAAATCGAGGACCTGACAAAGAGCTGCTCAGGATGCCAGAAGGTCCAAAATGCACCACCACATGCCCCTCTACACCCATGGGAGTGGCCCTCCTCTTCATGGCAATGGGTGCATATTGATTTTGCTGTTCCATTCATGGACTCAATGTTTTTAATAGCCGTGGAGGCGCACTCAAAATGGCCTGAGGTGATCAAAATGTCCTCCACCACCACGGAGAAAACGATTGCAGTCCTATGGACCATATTTGCCAGGAACGGCTTGCCAGAGCAGATTTGCTCTGATAACGGACCACAGTTTGTGTCCGAAGAGTTTCGGAAATTTATGAAAAGGAATGGGGTAAGGCATTACACATCCGCCCCGTATCATCCAGCCACAAATGGATTGGCTGAGAGGTTCGTACAAACCTTTAAAAAGGCAGTAAGGGCCATGTGCGATGACGACATTCCACTGCAGCATAAGGTGGACAATTTCCTGTTAGCCTACAGAAATGCGACACATGCAGTTACCAACCAGACCCCAGCCATGATGTTCTTTAACCGAAGGTTGAGATCTCGTCTGGATTTGCTCAGACCAAATGTACGAAGAAATGTTGAGAATAAGCAATTCCAGCACATCAATGAGAAGCCGACAAGGAGCTTCAATGTAGGGCAACCAGTCTTGGCCCGCGACTACCGAACAGAGAAATGGCAACCAGGAACGATATGCACACGGCAGGGGCCACTAATGTACACAGTGGATGTTGGGGAGAACATTGAGAGACGCCATGTCGACCAGATCCTAGCGTCACAGGAACGAGTCAACCCCATGTCTCGGGTACCTGGTGATGAACCCGACATACAGGTAGCATCTACCCCAGAAACAGTAGCATCGGAAGCTGATGAACCAACCGACGACAGGGGGGGCAGAATCGCCTCCGCACCAAGAGCAAGACACTCAGGAAAGGCGCTATCCAGAAAGGATCAGGAAGCCGCCCCAAAGACTGAAGCTATAAATGGGCTATTTTCAGTTAATGTTGCATGTTAAAAGTGTTAATTGTTAAATGAATGTTATGGTACTGTTACGCTAAAAGGGGAGGAATTGTAGTGTATGTACCTTTAAGGGGAGAACTACTTTTTACAGCTCCTGTATACTGTAGTACCGGCAGTGACCACACCTGTATATAACCCTGAGTAGGGATCTGTACTGCTTAGTTTTAGAGCAACCCTTATCCAGTAAACGCCTGCTAATTGTTATCTGCAGCCTCTGTCGATTATTTGAAGGACACACTACCTAAAGATATCCAGATTTAACAGAAACGATTGAAAAACAGTGCCCAGCGAGCTTGACGAGAGTTAAGCCGTTTGGCCTCCTGGATATAGGCCAGATTCTTATGGTCTGTCCAGACAATGAACGAGTGTTTAGACCCCTCCAACCAATGTCTCCACTCCTCCAGTGCCAACTTAACTGCTAGTAGTTCCCTGTTTCCAATATCGTAGTTTCGTTCTGCAGGAGTGAGTCGGCGAGAAAAGAAGGCTCAAGGGTGCAGTTTGTTGTCGGTAGACCGCTGGGACAAAACGGCACCCACTCCTATATCAGAGGCATCCACCTCGACAATGAAGGGGAGTGAGGGATCCGGAATCATGAGGACAGGAGCAGATGTGAAGCGCCGCTTGAGATCCTCGAAAGCCTGCGCAGCCTCAGCGGACCAACTGAACGGGGTGGAAGCGGTTTTGGTGAGGGCGTTGAGAGGGGCAGCAATGGTGCCGAAGTTCCTGATGAATCTCCGATAGAAATTAGCAAACCCCAAGAAACGTTGCACCTGTTTGAGAGAGGTGGGTGGTGGCCAATCTCGGACAGCTTGGGTCTTGCCAGGGTCCATTTGGATATTGCCGCTGGAGATGATGAAGCCCAGGAATGAAACCGTGGAAACGTGAAACTCACACTTCTCAGCCTTGACAAACAAGGAGGTTGTTAAGCAGACGTTGCAGGACTTGCCTTACACGCTGGACATGATCGTGAAGAGTTTTGGAGAAAATAAGAATGTCGTCCAGGTAGACAAAGACAAAGCGATTCAGCATGTCTCGGAGGACGTCGTTGATGAGCGCCTGGAACACAGCAGGGGCGTTGGCCAATCTAAAAGGCATGACCAGGTTCTCATAGTGCCCGGTAGGTGTGTTGAATGCCGTCTTCCACTCGTCCCCTTCGCGGACATGGATGAGGTTGTAGGCGTTGCGGAGATCCAATTTTGTGAAGACTGTGGCTCCCTGCAGTAGCTCGAAGGCCGTCGACATGAGCGGAAGAGGATAACGGTTTTTTATAGTAATCTTGTTAAGGCCACGGTAGTCGATGTAGGGGCGGAGACCTCCATCTTTCCTACTCACGAAGAAAAAACCGGCACCAGCAGGAGAGGTGGATGGACGGATGAAGCCAGCGGCGAGGGCATCACGGATGTAATCCTCCATGGCGGCGGTCTCTGGAGCAGAAAGGGAGAAGATCCTACCCCTAGGTGGGCATGTCTCAGGCAGGAGGTCAATGGCACAGTCATATGGCCTATGAGGGGGAAGTGATGTGGCTCGAACCTTACTGAAGACCTCTTTTAAATTCTCATACTCGGGAGGCACTCGGGACAATTCAGAGTGCGATGGGGGCTCCTGGGGCTGGGAAGGAGACTTGGAGCGAAGACAGGTGGTATGGCAGGCGGAGCCCCATTCCGTAAGCCGGCCGGCGGCCCAATCCATGCATGGATTATGGCAGGCCAACCAAGGGTAACCCAGAACTAATGGAAACTCGGGAGAGTGGATAAGGGAGAGTTGGATGGTCTCGAAATGTTGTCCTTCCACGCCCAAACACAGGGGGACAGAAAGATGGTGAATAGTTCTGGAGCCCAGGGGTCTTCCATCTAGGGCAATAACAGTGAGGGGGTGAACTGGATGGGTCAGGGGAATCTTGAGCTGTTTAGCTAAACCCAGATCCATGAAGTTACCATCGGACCCAGAATCCACCAGGGCCTTAAGATCATGTTGTTAATTGCCCCAGAAAAGGGAGGATGCCAGCAGGACCCTAGAAACAGTGGGGCCGGGAGGGATGGCTACGCTCATCTCAGGTCCCTCCGTCCTGGACGAGCCCTGGCTTTTCCCACCAACTTTGGGCAAGAAGAGCGAAAGTGGCCCGGTTCCCCACAATAGAGGCAAGATCCCTCTCTCATTCGGCGATCACGTTCAGGCTGCGAGAGACGAGTTACTCCCAGCTGCATGGGCTCCTCTGGATCAGTCAAAGATGGACTCGGGATGGCTCGGAGGTTCTCGGATGGCTTCGAAGCAGGGAAGGCTCTTGTCTCCGGAAGTGGGGTGAAAAAGGAGTGGCGTTCTCTTCGCCTCTCACGGAGACGATTATCCATTCGAATGGAGATATCAAAGAGAGACTCCAAATCATTCATCGGATCTCTGGAAGCCAGTTCGTCCTTGATTTCATTAATGAGACCATGGCGAAAAGTGGCGATGAGCGCCTCCGAATTCCATTGGCTCTCTGCAGCGAGAGTGCGAAACTCAATAGCGTAGTCCGCAACGCTACGAGCCACCTGGCGACGCCGAAGCAGTTTGTTAGATGCCTCTCTCCCACTGACAGGATGATCAAAGACCCTTCTCATTTCCTCAGAGAAAAGTTGGTAGTTTGAACATGCCGGAGTTTGCTGTTCCCAGACGGCCGTAGCCCAGGTAAGTGCTTTGCCGGTGAGTAGCGAAATGATGTAGGCTACTCGGGAACGGTCACTGGGAAATAATGAACCTTGCAGTTGGAAAGCCAGGGAACACTGGGTTAGAAAGCCTCGACATCCTCCTGGGTTACCGTCGTAGCGCTTGGCTGCAGGTAATCGGGGTTCTTTCAGAGGGGGAGGCGAAACCTGAGGAGCGGGTAATGGTGCTGGAGTAGCTTGGGTCGCCTGACTCTGGCTCTGATGGAAAGCAATGACGAGGGCCTCCAGCTGTTTCTGGCTTCGGGAGAACGACGTGGCGAAGCACCGCAGTTCATCCAAGATCAGTTGTAGATGTTCAAAGACTTGTCGTAGCCATTGGTCCTTCTCTGCTGGGTCCATGTTTGGCTCAGTCTTGCTGTGAGGAATGGAACTTGGTGAACCCAACTGCAGGAAGACAAACTGAGGCAGAGGTTAGGTTGCAATAACAAAGATAGACTTTACTTCAAATAAACAAAATAACAACAGCACAGATACAGGCTAGCAGGCCAGCAAGAGGATCACAAGGCAGTGAAACTCAAGACTGAGCAATGAACATAAACTAAGCACCACTTAAATAGCAGGCATATAACCATGCACAGGTGAGTACAATTAGGAATAAAGAAGGAAACAATTAAGAGTTCATGGTGCCCTCTAGTGGCGAGGCGAGGCAGAACCTGGGTCATTCCTGACAATACAATCTTTCCTCATAGCTAAAATTCTCCATTCCTGCCAACATCCTGGTAAATCTCCTCTGTACCCTCTCTAGTGCAATCACATCTTTCCTGTAATGTGGTGACCAGAACTGCACGCAGTACTCTAGCTGCGGCCTAACTAGTGTTTTATACAGTTCAAGCATAACCTCCCTGCTCTTACATTCTATAAGTATTCCGTATGCCTTCTTAACCACCTTATCTACCTGTCCTGCTACCTTTAGGGGTCTGTGGACATACACAAGATCCCTCTGATCCTCTGCACTTCTCAGTATCCTACCACTTATTGTGTGTTCCCTTGTCTTGTTACCCCTCCCTAAATGCATTACCTCACACTTCTCCAGATTGAATTCCATTTGCCACTGTTCTGCCCACCTGACCAGTCCATTGATATCTTCCTGCAGTCTACAGCTTTCTTCTTCACTATCAACCACACGGCCAATATTTGTATCATCTGCAAACTTCTTAATCATGCCCCCTACATTGAAGTAAAAGAAAGAAAGGAGAGAAAATGGGAAATAGGAGACAGAGAAAGGCCAAGGTTTGTAGAAAGTGAAAGAGATGGAGAGATAAGGGAGCCTAAACATGAGATCAAGGAGAACAAAGGTAACTAGAAAAATGAGGGAGATGAGAAGAGGAAAAGTTGAGAGAGAAAGAATGAAAAATAGAGACAAGAGAGATGAGGAGAGAAAGTAGGAAATAAGGGAAGTAAAAAGGGAGATGAGTAGAAAGATAAATATAAAATGAGTGATAAGGAAAGAACAATTTATTGGAGTTCTTTAAGGAAGTAACATGTGCTGTGGATAAAGGGGAACCGGTGGACGTACTGTACTTAGATTTCCAGAAGGCATTTGATAAGGTGCCACATCAAAGGTTATTGCAGAAAATGAAAGCTCATGGTGTAGGAGGTAACATATTGGCATGGATAGAAGAATGGCTAGCTAACAGGAAACAGAGAGTAGGCATAAACGGGTAATTTTCTGATTGGCAAGATGTAACGAGTGGTGTGCCACAGGGATCATTGCTGGGATCTCAACTTTTTACAATTTATATAAATGACTTGGATGAAGGGACCGAAGGTATGGTTGCTAAATTTACTGATGACACAAAGATAGGTAGGAAAGTAAATTGTGAAGAGGACATAAGGAGGCTACAAGGGGATATAGATAAGTTAAGTGAGTGGGCAAAGATCTGGCAGATGGAGTATAATGTGGGAAAATGTGAAGATGTCCATGTTGACAGGAAGAATAAAAAAGAAGTATATTATCTAAATGGTGAGCGATTGCAGAGCTCTGAGATGCAGAGGGATCTGGGTGTCCTAGTGCATGAATCACAAAAGGTTAGTATGCAGGTACAGCAAGTAATTAGGAAAGCTAATAGAATGTTATCGTTTATTGCGAGGGGAATTGAATACAAAAGTAGGGAGGTTATGCTTCAGTTGTACAGGGCATTGGTGGGACCACATCTGGAGTGCTGTGTACAGTATTGGTCTCCTTATTTAAGGGAGGATGTAAATGCATTGGAGGCAGTACAGAGAAGGTTTACCAGACTAATACCTGGAATGGGCGGGTTGTCTTATGAGGAAAGGTTGGACAGGCTAGGCTTGTATCCGTTGGAGTTTAGAAGAATAAGAGGTGACTTGATTGAAACATATAAGATCCTGAGGGGTCTTGACAGGTGGATGTGGAGAGGATCTTTCCTCTTGTGGGAGAATCTAGAACAAGGGGGTCACTGGTTAAAAATAAGGGGTCGCCCATTTAAGACAGAGATGAGGAGAATTTTTTTCTCACAGAGGGTCGTGAGTCTTTGGAACTCTCTTCCTCAGAGGGCGGTGGAAGCGGAGTCTTTGAATATTTTTAAGGCAGAGGTAGATAGATTCTTAGTAAGCAAGGGGGTGAAAAGTTATCAGGGGTGACGTAAGAAAACTACTAGGCACTTGGTCTAAGCATTAAACAAAGCTTTAATCAACTGTTTTACAACATGGAGGTCTAGTTGTGTCCTTCACTAGTTCCTGTTAAGAATTTCCTGCGCAAGCTGGGCCCTTGCCCACGTATTTATACTCTCCCTGGACAGCGTCACCCATAGGCCGCTCAGTATTATTTCATAAGTCTTTCTTTCATGAATGACTGATTCATGTCATTCTTCCCGCCTGAAGGATTGGTAGTCCGGCGACTTCCTTCTATCGGATTAATCAGACTACGAATAGCAGCAGTCATTTGGATCTCCGTTTGTGGCTGGAAAGCACTTCTCCTCGGACCGTGTCTGGGTCTCTGGGTCACTTGGTTTGTACCGGCGGGCTGGCAGAGCCCATGTCGCCTTGATCGACCTGAGGGGGACTGGGGAGGTCGTGACTCTGGGTGCGGCCCCCACAGGCGCAGAGCTGGCTTCATCCTGCTCAGTAGTTGGTGATTGACCGGCGTCCTGGCTTCAGGTGGTCACCCCGCAGGGAGCGCTCTGTTCCCCAGGTTGATCCAGCGGAGTAGCTGACAGATCCCTTGACGTCCCGGGTAGGGTGTCACCCTCAGAGGAGCGCAGAGTATTGGCGTCGTTAATACGGATCCCTCAATCGATTGGGTCCATGGGATCGGTTGGGCAGGGAGCCAGATCCCAAAGTGAAACTGTAGACTCCCGGCCATCAGGGTACCGCACGTACGCGTATGTAGGATTGACATCCGTTAGTTCCACTTCGTCGATGAGGGGATCACTCTTGGAGGATCGGATGAATCTTCGGAGCAGCATGGAGCCAGGAGCTGCCAACCATGATGGTAGGGACGTCCCATGGGTGGAGCGACGCTGGAACCCGAAGAATCATTCATGAGGAGTAACATTGGTGGATGTAGAAAGAAGAGACCTGATGGAACGCAACGCGTCAGGGAGCATAGTTTCCCACGGCTGGTCTGATAGGTTGTGTGACCTCAGTGCAAGACGAACAGCGTTCCAAATGATAGCGTTGTATCTCTCAACCTGTCCGTTTCCAATAGGATGATACGGTGTCGTTTTACTTGTGGCGATCCCCCGTTGGGAAAGGTAACTTTTGCGTTCACTTGACATGAAGGAGGGACCCCGATCAGCATGGATGAAATTGGCCGTACCGCAAAGGGAAAAGACCTGATCGAGGCATATGATCACTGTCGAAGTAAGCATATTGGGACAGGGGAAAGCAAAGGGAAAGCGTGAATATTCATCCACCATAGTAAGCAAATAGGTGTTTCGCGTTGAAGAAGACAGTGGCCCTTTAAAGTCAATGCTGAGTCACTGCATAGGCTGCATAGCATGTATGAGCGAGCCATCCGATGGACGGAAGAATTGCGGTTTTAATTCCGCGCAAATTCTACAAGTGGAGCATGTTCTTTTCACATCTTCCGTCGAAAATGGGAGATTTTTAGATCGTACAAAGTGTAACATAGGGGTAACGCCAGGATGGCATAAATCAGTATGAAGATCCGCAAGAGTCGAAGTTGACATGGAAGAGCAGAATGCACGCATGAGGGTATCCGGGGCCACATTATCTTTGCCGGGTCGATAATGTATGGTGTAGTCAAAGGCAGCCAATTCCATCCTCCAGAGTTGTATCTTGTTATTCTTGACCTTAGTATGTTTCCGGTTATCCAGCATAAAGGCGACGGAGCGACAAGCGAGAAAATGACTCCATTTATGTACTGCTTCGATGATAGCCGTAGCCTCCTTCTCGACAGGAGGATAATGGAACTCGCTACCCTGCAAAGTTCTGGACAGAAATGCAACGGGTTGACCACCTTGTTTCAAGGTAGCCGAGACCACCACCTCCGATGCATCGCACTCGACCACGAAAGGGAGATTTTCATCGATGGAACGAAGCGCGGCTTTTTCCAGTTGTTGCTTGAGGAGGTCGAAAGCTGAAATAGCCGTTGCCTCCAACGGAAATGACTTCACGTGAAGCAGTGGCTGGATCTTGTCGGAAAAGTGGGGTATCCACTTCGCATAATAGGCGAACATGCCGAGGGCCCGACGAAGAGAGCCAAGATTCGTAGGAGGAGGGAGCTCCTGAAGCGGACGAAGTCGCTCCGGATCGGTTTGATGACACCATTGCCCACCCAGTAGCCAAGGATGTTGACTGATGGTACTGATTTCACAGATTTGGACTCATTTAAGGTTAAGTTGCGATGACGGAGAATGTCAAGAAATTTCTGGAGGTTGGCATCATGCTCCTTCTGGTCATGACCAGTGATATTATCCAGATATGGAAAAGTATCCATTAAGTTCTCCTGTTTGACTAGGCTGTCCATTGCCCGTTGAAAGACGGCCAACCCATTGGTGACCCCAAACGGAAGGCGACAAAACTGGTAAAACCGACCGTTGGCCTCAAAGGCCGTATACTTCTTGTCAGAGTCCTTTAACGGCACTTGAATGATATGCGCTCTTTAAGTCAAAAGTTGAAAATACCCTGCAGTTGGCTCCTGACTGACATATTTTAGAAAAGTGACCTTTCTTACTGCAATGATTGCAGTTTGCATTACAAGCAGGACAAAATTTCCTATAGTGAAATGCACCTCCACAGAAGAAACACTTCTTTTTAGATTGCCAAGATGCCGCTAGGGTAGGATCGTCATCAGCAGGAGTTCCTCAGGGCAGTGTCCTAGGCCCAGCCATCTTCAGCTGTTTCATCAATGACCTTCCCTCCATCATAAGGTCAGAAGTGGGGATATTCGCTGATGATTGCACACTGTTCAGCATCATTCGAGACTCATCAGATACTGACGCAGTCCGTGTCCGTATGCAGCAAGACCTGGACAACATTCAGACTTGGGCTGACAAGTGGCAAGTAACATTCGCACCACACAAGTGCCAGGCAATGACCATCTCCAACAAGCAAGACTCTAACCATCTCCCCTTGACATTCAATGGCATTACCATCGCTGAATCCCCCACTATCAACATCCTGGGGTTTACCATTGATCAGAAACTGAACTGGACCAGCCATATAAATACCGTGGCTACAAGAGCAGGCCAGAGGCTGGGAATTCTGTGGCAAGTGTCTCACCTCCTGACTCCCCAAAGCCTTTCCACCATCTACAAGGCACAAGTCAGGAGTGTGATGGAATACTCTCCACTTGCCTGGATGAGTGCAGCTCCAGCAACACTCAAGAAGCTCGACACCATTCAGGATAAAGCAGCCCGCTTGATTGGCACTCCATCCACCACCTTCAACATTCACTCCCTCCACCACCGGCACACTGTGGCTGCAGTGTGTACCATCTACAAGATGCACTGCAGCAACTCGCTAAAGCTCCTTCAACAGCACCTTCCAAACCCGCAACCTCTACCACTTAGAAGGACAAGGGCAGCAGACGCATGGGAACATCACCACCTACAAGTTCCCCTCCAAGCCACACACCATCCTGACTTGGACCTGTATCGCCGTTCCTTCACTGTCGCTGGGCCAAAATCCTGGAACTCCCTTCCAAACAGCACTGTGGGTGTACCTACACCATATGGACTGCAGCAGTTCAAGAAGGTGGCTCACCACCATCTTCTCAAGGGCAATTAGGGATGGGCACTAAATGCAGGCCTAGCCAGTGACGCCCACATCCCATCAATGAATAAATTTTTAAAAAATAGAGTCGTCATCAGTGAGGGCTTCTGCCGGAGGTTTATCGGAGGAGTCACTAAAAGTGATAGCAGCAGTCTATGCACGTGGTAAAAGATAGGCATCTGCATTAATTTTGCTAAGTCCAGAGAATATGCCTGGTCATAGGCAGCTTGTAACTCAAGGGTTTATTCCCCAACAGATGCTTGCGTATGAAGGGAGATGTAATTCCATTGATAAAAGAATCATGAATTAATTCCTCCTGGTACTGCTCAACTGAGACAACTTTGAGATTACAGTCTTGCTGAGCCTGCGAAGCTTTTGAAGGAATTCGTCAAGTGATACCCCAGGTTGTTGTTGAGTTGTGGCCAGTAAGATCCAAGCAAAAATTTCATTTGGGGCCTTAACATATAGTTGCTGCAGTATTTGGATAGCAGAGTCATAGTCTACACAGTCTTCGATATAGTCAAACACATGAGGAGATACATAATTGGCAAGCATTTGTAACTTATCAGGAACATTCTCACCACAAGCCCCGAGGAATTTGCTGAAGGTACGATACCAGTGTTTCCATACCTTAGCAGTTGTAGGTGAATTCGGGTCCAGGTCAAGACGGGCAGGTCTGAGTAGTTTCTCCATGATGCATTGATTACTACATCTGGTTCCCTTCTACCATTTGAGTCATAGCCATCTGTTCCCAAAATCACTCAGAGTGTGGTGCAAGTTCCAGTTGATTAAATTGGCTAATAATTCATCTGTCAAAACCTCTTGACAGATGAAATGTCTGTGAGATCACCTGTTGCCGGGTGGCCCTTAATTGGCCTGCTGAGCCCGCTGGGCAGGCTCAACAAGGTCAATCAAGTGAAAATCGCGTGGGTTGGCCACAACTCGATGGAGGCGGGACTACAACCCTGAAAATTGTAGTCCCGCCTCTTACACGCCTCCTCAATGAAAATCCAGCCCTTTGTCTCTGCCTTCACGGAAGAAGACACAAAAAACTTCCCGGAACTAGCGGACAACCAAGGGTCTAGTGAGAATGAGGAACTGTAAGATATTAGCATTCGTAAAAAAGTAGTACTGGAGAAATTAATAGGACTGAAAGCCGATAAATCCCCAGGACCTGATGGCCAACATAGAAACGTAGAAACATAGAAACATAGAAAAATCGGAGCAGGAGTCGGCCATTCGGCCCTTCGAGCCTGCTCCGCCATTCAATATGATCATGGCTGATCCTCTATCTCAATACCATATTCCCGCTCTCTCCCCATATCCCTTGATGCCTTTTGTGTCTAGAAATCTATCTATCTCCTTCTTAAATATATTCAGTGACTTGGTCTCCACAGCCTTCTGTGGTAGAGAATTCCACAGGTTCACCACCCTCTGAGTGAAGAGATTTCTCCTCCTCTCAGTCCCAAATGTCCTACCCCGTATCCTGAGACTGTGACCCCTTGTTCTAGACCCCCCAGCCAGGGGAAACATCCTCCCTGCATCCAGTCTCTCTAGCCCTGTCAACATTTTATACGTTTCAATGAGATCCCCTCTCATTCTTCTAAACTCTAGTGAATACTAGTCGACCCAATCTCTCCTCATACGACAGTCCTGCCATCCCAGGAATCAGTCTGGTGAACCTTCGCTGCACTCCCTCTATGGCAAGTATATCCTTTCTTAGGTAAGGAGACCAAAACTGCATACAGTACTCCAGGTGTGGTCTCGCCAAAGCCCTGTATAACTGTAGTAAGACATCCTTGTTCCTGTACTCAAATCCTCTTGCAATGAAGGCCAACATACCATTTGCCTTCCAAACTGCTTGCTGCACCTGCATGTTTGCTTTCAGTGACTGATGTATAAGGATACCCAGGTCCCCTTTTTGTACATCAACATTTCCCAATCTATCACCATTTAAATAATACTCTGCCTTTCTGTTTTTCCTACCGAAGTGGATAACTTCACATTTATCCACATTACACTGCAACTGCTATGTATTTGCCCACTCACTCAACTTGTCTAAATCGCCTTGAAGCCTCTTTGCATCCTCCTCACAACTCACAATCCCCTAGTTTCGTGTCGTCAGCAAACTTGGAAATATTACATTTGGTTCCCTCATCCAAATCATTGATATATAATGTGAATAGCTGGGGCCCAAGCACTGATCCCTGCGGTACCGCACTAGTCACCGCCTGCCATCCCGAAAAAGACCCATTTATTCCTACTTTCTGTTTCTTGTCTGTTAACCAATTTTCAATCCATGCCAGTATATTACCCCCAATCCCATGAGCTTTAATTTTGCACAGTAACGTCTTATGTGGGGCTTTATCAAAGGCCTTCTGAAAATCTAAATACACCACATCCACTGGTTCTCCTTTATCTATTCTACCAGTTACATCCTCAAAAAACTCCAGTAGGTTTGTCAAACAGGATTTCCCTTTAATAAATCCATGTTGACTTTGGCTAATCCCGTTGATATTTTCTAAGTGCCCTGTTATCACATCCTTTATAATAGACTCTAGCATTTTCCCTACTACTGACGTTAGGCTAACTGGTCTTTAGTTCCCTGTTTTCTCTCTCCCTCCTTTTTTAAATAGTGGGGTTACATTTGCCACCCTCCAATCTGTAGGAACTGTTCCATAATCTACAGAATTTTGGAAGATGACAACCAATGCATCCACTATTTCCATGGCTACCTCTTTTAGTACTCTGGCATGCAGATTATCAGGCCCTGGGGATTTATCAGCTTTCAGTCCCATTAATTTCTCCAGCACTATTTTTTTACTAATACTAATTTCCTTTGATTCCTCCTTCTCACTAGACCCTTGGTTCCCTAGCATTTCTGGGAAGTTATTTGTGTCCTCTTCCGTGAAGACAGAACCAAAGTATTTGTTTAATTGCTCAGCTATTTCCTTGTTCCCCATTATAAATTCTCCCGTTTCTGACTGTAAGGGACCTACATTTGTCTTCACTAATCTTTTTCTTTTTACATACTTGTAAAAGCTTTTACAGTCTGCTTTTATGTTCCTTCCACATTTATTCTCATACTCTATTTTTCCCCTCCTAATCAATCTCTTGGTCCTTTTTTGCTGAACTCTAAACTGCTCCCAATCCTCAGGCTTGCTACTTTTTCTGGCAACTTTATATGACTCCTCTTTGGATCTAATACTATCCTTAATTTCTTTTGTTAGCCATGGTTGTGCTGCTTTTCCTTTTGTGTTTTTGCACCAGAAAGGAATGTATAACTGTTGCAATTCATGCATTCATTCCTTAAATGTTAGTCATTGCCTATCCACCATCATGCCTTTTAATGAAGCTCCCCAATCTATCATAGCCAACTCACTCCTCATACCTTCGTAGTTTCCTTTGTTTATATTTAGGACCCTGGTTTCAGATTGGACTTCTTCACTTTCCATCTTAATGAAGAATTCTATCATGTTATGGTCACTCTTCCCTGAAGGACCCCGCACAACAAGATTATTAATTAACCCCTTCTCATTGCACAATACCCAATCTAGGATAGTCTGTTCCCTAGTTGGCTCCTCAATGTACTGGTCTAAAAAACATCTCGTACACACTCCAGGAATTCATCCTCCACAGTATTATTGCTAATTTGGTTTGGCCAGTCTATATGTAGAATAAAGTCCCCCATGATTACTGTAGTACCCTTGTTACATGCATCTCTAATTTCCTGTTTGATGCCATCCCCTACATTACCACTACTGTTTGGAGGCCTATAGACAACTCCCACCAATGTTTTCTGCCCCTTGGTACTTCTTAGCTCCACCCAGACTGATTCTACATCCTGATTTTCTGAGCCAATATCCTTTCTCACTATTGCTCTGATTTCATCCTTTACAAACAACGCCACCCCACTTCCTTTTCCTTTTTGCCTGTCCTTCCTAAATATCGAATATCCTTGGATAGTCAGCTCCCAGACTTGGTCACCCTGCAGCCCTGTCTCCGTAATTGCAATTATATCGTATCCGTTTACATCTATTTGCGCTGTTAATTCGTCTACCTTATTACGAATGCTTCGTGCATTCAGATAGTGCCTTTAGATTTGTCTTTTTAACATTTTTAGACATCTTAACATTTTTTTGTACTTTGGCCCTATTTGCCTTATTACCATTTTCTCTTACCCGGACCCTATTTGTTCGTGCGCTCCTTTGTTTGTACGCTCTGTCCCTTCCTGACACAATCGGGTTATCCTTACCCCAATCACTTTCCTGCACTGCTTCCTTGTCTTTTCTCTTAGCATTCTAGATTTCTCTCAACCGGGACCCCTCCCCACCCCACTTATTTAGTTTAAAGCCCTATCTACCTCCCTAGTTATTCGATTTGCCAGTGCCCCATGAATTGAAACCCACTTCTCCCACACCAATCTTTGAGCCACGCATTCATCTCCCTGATCCTATTGATCCTATGCCTATTTGCCCGTGGCTCCGGTAATAATCCAGAGATTATGACCTTTGTGGTTCTGCTTTTTAATTTAGTCCCTAGCTGTTCAGACTCTCTCAGCAGAACCTCTTTCTTTGTCCTACCTATGTTGCTGGTACCTACGTGGACCACGACAACTGGCTCCTCCCCCTCCCACTCCAAGTTCTTCTCCAGCCCAGAGGAGATGTCCTTTACCCTGGCACCTGGTAGGCAACGTAGCCTTCGGTATTCACACTCCTGGCTGCAGAGAACTGTGTCTATCCCACTAACTATACTGTCGTCTACTACAACCACCTTCCTTTTTAGCACTTGAACTGCTTCCTGTACCATGGTGCCATGGTCAGTTTGCTCGTCCTCCCCGCAGTCCCCGCACTTGTCCACAAGGGTTGTAAGAACCTCGAATCTATTGGACAAGTGCAGGGACTGAGGCTCCTGCAATACTACCTCCTGGATCCCAATACCTGCCTCACTTGCAGTCACACCCTCCTGTCCCTGACCACATGTCAATTCTAAAGTGTTTAATCTAAGGGGTGTGGCTGCCTCCTGGAGCAAAAGGTCCAGGTAACTTTCTCCCTCCCTGATGTCTCACAATGTCTGCAGCTCGGACTCCAGCTCCTCAACTCAACGAAGGTTCACCAGACTGGTTCCTGAGATGAGGGGATTGTCCTATGAGGAGAGATTGAGTAGACTAGGCCTATATTTGCTAGAGTTTAGAAGAATGAGGGGTGATCTCATTGAAACATACAAAATTCTTACAGGGCCTGACAGGGTAGATGCAGGGAGGATGTTTCCCCTGGCTGGGGAGTCTAGAACCAGGGGTCACAGTCTCAGAATAAGGGTTCGGCCATTTAGAACTGAGATGAGGAGAAATTTCTTCACTCAGAGGGCGGTGAATCTTTGGAATTCTCTACCCCAGAGGGCGGTGGAGGCTCAGTCGTTGAGTATATTCAAGACACAGATCGATAGATTTTTGAATATTAAGGGAATTAAGGGATATGGGGATAGTGCAGGAAAGTGGAGATGAGGTAGAAGATCAGCCATGATCTTATTGAATGGCGGAGCAGGCTCGAAGGGCCGAATGGCCACTCCTGCTTCTATTTCTTATGTTCTTATGTTCTTATACAAATTATCTGGTCAATATCTCACTGCTGTTTGTGGGGAGCTTGCTGTGCGCAAATCAGCTGCAAATTGGAAGAACCGTTTTGTTCCTCCTATTCCTCTTTAATGATGTTGAGGATTCCGTGAGGCTGTCACTCATACTGCAGCTGCAGCTCAAATGGGGAAAACACTGTAGAGAACTGTGCACCTCCCTGACTGCAAATGTCAGATAGTTTGTCCCATCCTTATCCACAATCTTTCTCAGCATACTCGAGGATTCAATTGAGCCTCTCCACAAGGCCATTGTTTTGAAGATTGTACATGGAGGTCCTTAGACTCTTAATGTGGAGCAGGGTACAAAGGTCCTTCATCAGGTTGGACACAAAGGGAGTCCCCTGGTCCATTATGATCTCCTTTGGATCTCGATCCTGGAGAACATCTTCACTAATTCACCAGCTAAGGTTTTAGATGTTAGGGAATTGCCTCGGGATATCGCGTGGCACAGTCAAGGACTACTAAAATATACTGGTGTCCTCATGATGACCTCTCAGCGGTCCTACTAGGTCCATAGCCATCCTTTCGAGGACACCTGAATTATTGGGAGAGGGACTAATGTAGCGCCATAGTGAGGCCTGGGTCTACATAGCAGACACTCTGGACAGGAGGGACAGAACTGGCATCCTTCTTCATACACCAGAAGAATCACCTCAACAGACCTTCCAGAGTCTTCTCCGTTCCCAGCTGACCTCCGAATAGGTGCTTGTGGGCCAAGTCAAGGACTGTCCACCTATGTGTCTGTGGCGCCAGCAATTGCTCCACTTCCTCCCGAAGCCCTGAGTCACCCTGTATAAAAGGTCATTCTTTACTATGTAACACGGCCCAGGACCTTGTTTTACCCTCCATGGGGTGCCCATTTATCACCACCACATCTTACTCATTGTGTGGGACTGGACCATTTATCTGCTCCTGTTGAAAGCCAGAAGTACACAAATCCAGTCCCTTGAAATTGATCTCATCTCCCCGGGTGGTTGTTTGAAGGGGCTCCTCTCTCCCTTCGTACCAGGCCCTGGTGCCCCCTCTGGGGCTGGAGAAGCAGAGGGAATAGGGCCTTGTTCATCTACTAAACCTCTAGGCACCTCCGCCCTACTTCCTCTCACCTTATTTATTCTCCGTTCCCTTTTTGATTTTCTGGGTTTCCCGGACCCCTGATACAACTCCAGATTTACAAAGGGAAGTACTGGGGAGAGGCTCTCAATCTGCCCCCTTTCCTGCAGGCAGTCTGGATCCCCTCCCTTCCTTTGGATCAGGGTATTAAACCTGGAAACTCCCTCCCCAGTATTACAGGCCGAGGAATGTTGGGTACCACACCAGCGTTTAGTTCCCAGGCACCTCCCTTCACTTCACTTGTCACAGATCATGTGGTAATAAAATATGTCCCTGTGTACATACTTTTAACCACATGGTCTAGACCTGAAGGCCGTATAGACTCGAGGGAACCTCAGAGTCCATAAGGGCCATCACCTCCTCTCCATTCACCTTTTTGTTTCTAGGAAGGGGTGAGCAGCCTCCACATGGCTCACAAGCTGCACGACCCAGCTCGGGTAATCCCTGCTGTCATCCCCGGGTTCCCTAAGGCTGCATTGCACGGGCTTCTCCAGGCTTGGGCAGTGTGCTGCTATGTGCCCCTACTCATCACACCGGTAACACCGGTACATTTTTCACTGGTTTCCTGTTTTCTGGGATTGCATCCGTACATATTAAAAGAAGTTAGGGAAGAGATAGCACAGGCACTATTATACATATATTGGGCCGGATATTCCAATCCCTACGGGTGGGTATGCGCTGTGCACCCACCAGTAGGGACATTGGAAATGCCGGCTTTAGGCATGCACAGCGCATGTGCTTAAAAATGGCATTTCCGATCTGTCAAAAATCCTGTTTGGAGACCCTCCGCCTGCAGAAAACCCTTACAATTCTTACGCCTGGTAAAAGCAGGCATAAATCCTGCTTTTACCAGGATAAGAGTAAAAAAAAAGTTTTTAAAACATTTTTATCATTTAAAAATACTTTTTTAAAAAAGGTAAGTTTATTTTTAGCCCCGTAAAATACTTTAATTATTTTTTTCCAAAAATTAAATTTTTGTTTAAAATACTTAATTTATTTTCCTGTCAAATGTATGAAGGGAGATTCCCTTCTGTGATTGGCTCCCCATGGCCCACGTGATCCCAGGGATGCTGTGAACTACATGCGCCCCTGGGATACGTGGGCTCTGCGCACTTGGAGTTTGGTGAGACCCAGGATTGGAAGTGTGCGCTTCCCGGGAGCCCTCAGGTAAGGGCGCAGATTTTTCCAGAACGCAGGTCTCCACCCACGGAAGGCCTGCGATCGGAAAATACAGGCCATTATATTTAATAAAATCGTGAAAAATTAGTGCCAAGTGCTAATGAGTCTGAGGTTTTCCTAAATTGGGTGTTAGCACTCCTAGAAAGAGCTGGAGTGCTAATGACCTCAGTGGGGCGCTACCAGCAGAGTGATAATGAATTTCAGGTGCAATGCAATCAGGAATAATCCTTCACACTGGCCCCTTCCAGCTCCTAAAGGGGAAGTTGCATCATTGTGCAGGTCCTCATTAACAGCATTGCTGGCTGTGAAGGTGACCTGTAAGGAACTCAATCCCCTGATCGTGATGGCTGATCCCACTCCCAGGGAGAGAGCTCGTCATTTCGCGGACGAAGAATTGGAGCCATTGGAGGCATTGGTGGCTGGAGTGGAACGAATGAGGGCAGTGCTGTTCCTGGCTACTGGCAGGAGGTCATTGCCCCAGGTCTCCAGGGCAATTTGGAGGGAAGTGGCCCAGGAGATCTCGGCCAGTAGTGTGGTTGTACGCAGCCTGACACAGGTGGTCAAGGTGAGAACATGCTTCAACAGGTCCTACATACCAGCATCTGAACCTCAGTCTGTACACACTGCACAAACCATCACACCCTCACCACTCACCCACCAAGCATCTGCATCTACTCAAACTCCCATCCACATCTCACACCTTGCCTACAATCACAGCTATTCAACTATGGCAGGCATATCTCCCAAACACATAGCTGGACTCTGACTCACACACATTCGTTTCTCTTGCAGGCCAAGATTACTCACAATAGGAGCGAGCAACAGAGAACAGGTGGGGGTGATGCACAGCTCCAGCAGCTCTCAGACCTGGAGGAGCGAGTGCTGCGACTCATTGGGCAGCAGGTGGTGGGCGTCATGGCTGTCGGCAACGTCGACTCCCTTGGGGCAACAACAGAATGTTCATCCCCTCTCCTTCGCTCATCCTACTTCCCCCTCACACCGCAAGCCTTTTCCAATTTCCAGCTCCTGATATTGGCACTACACGATCTTTAGAGGCAAGTTTAGTAGAGGGGTCTGCACTGGGTGATGCACCGGGGATGAGCCAGCTCCCCGGAGGGCGAGTTTATGCGCGAGTTCTGCTGCACAGGACTCAGGTGAGGACCTCGATGAAGAGGCGTTCACAAGAAGGGTGATGGGTATGCACTCCGAGATGATAGGTGCAATGGCAAGGGTGCCTGAGAGCCTCTCGGCAATGGTAAGGAGTGTGGAGGAGTCCACCTCCAACGTTGCACAAGGCTCTGCACACACCATGGAGCCCAGCATTTCCAGTCTGCAGAGGATGGTGGACTCCCAGAGAGACCGTGTGGATCCAGACCTCATGCCGCGTGTCATGGGCGATGTGGCAGCTTCCATTGTAACACAGGTGGAAGCCACGCAACGTCTTAGTGCTGTAATGCAGCCAATGGTTGGTGGCACCGAGTCTCAGACTGCTCTCATGCAGTCTCTGCTTGATGCCACACAAGCTCTGACTGCTGCCATCATCGCTGGGTCCACCACAGTCTACCGGGGATCTCAGTGTTGCAGCAGGCCAGCAATCTGTGCTCCAACAGATTGGTAGGGATGCTGAGGTGCTGCCCCGGGGGAGTGGGAGTGGGTCAATGGAGCAGGAACCTGCTGTCCTCATTCAAGATGACAGCATTCCTGCTCCCACCACTGCCACTCTGCCATTGCACTTGTTGCCTGTCATCCAGCCAGCCCGGACTGCCGCCACCCATCCTGAGGTGGTGCAGTCTACAGCCGGGCCTTCCAGGCCCAGAGCTGGTCGAGGGCATCCTGCAAGGCCATCTGAAGTCTCCCGCGCAAACACTCAGCAGCCTTCCACCAGCCCTGCTGCAGCCACTGGGGAGACACTATGTCGAAGCAGTAGATTAGGGAAAGGCACTGTAAAGAGGGGAAGTAAGGGTTTGCACAAGGATAATTAGTTAATATTGTTGCTGTATATATGTGGTTGCTGAATTTGGATAAATGTATTATTGGAATGTTGCAGATTTGGGGCTGTGTCTCATTTCAGCTTTGGGGTGTGGTATGGAATGAGAAATTGATGGAATGATGGGGACATGCTGAGCAACCGCGAAGTGGCCTCAAATTCATTGGTACAGAAGTCTGATGAGGTGGTCACGGACCGCCCTGCCACAAGGCCGATTGAGTGGCGGCTGCCTCCATCGCTGACATTTGTGCTCCTGTTCCTCCTCCTCCTCCTGTCCTCCTCCTGAGGTGGTTCCACTATGCCTGGTGATAATGGCTGCACCTTCATGATGGCCAAGTTGTGCAGCATGCAGCAGATGATGATGAAAAGGGACATCCGCTCAGCCGAGTACTGCAGGCCTCCTCCCGAGCAGTCAAAGCAGCGGAACCATTGCTTGAGCACTACGATGGTCTGCTCAATGATGTTCCTGGTGGCAGCATGTCTCTCATTGTATGAGTGTTGGGCATGAGTGTTGGGGTTGCGGAGGGGAGTCATGAGCCAGGTGGAGAGTGGATAGCCCTTGTCTCCCAGCAGCCAGCCACGAGCTTGATGTGGTGGCTGGAACAAAGCTGGCACACCCGTCTGGCTCAGGATGAAGGCATCGTGGCTGCTGCCAGGATAGCGGGCATTGACGCTCAGGATTCGCTGTCTGTGGTCACACACCAACTGCACATTAAGTGAGTGGTAGCCTTTGCGGTTACGGAATACTTCAGGATTGTTATGAGGTGCCCGCAAAGCGACGTGGGTGCAGTCAATGGCACCCTGCACCACGGGGAATCCCGCTATCCTGGCAAAGTCACATGCTCGCTCGCGCTGCTTCTCTCTGGTCAGGGGGAAGGAGATGTCGCCCCTTCTCCTTCTGTAGAGAGCCTCTGTGACCTCGCGGATGCAGCAATGGATAGCGAACTGCGATATGTTAGCTATGTCTCCTGCTGCAGACTGGAAGGATCCGCTGGTGTAGAAATTGAGGGCGACGGTGACCTTGACTGCCACGGAGAGAGCCGCGGTGCTCCTGATGTGAGGCTCGAGGTCTGGCTGCAGGAGGTGGCAGAGCTCTGTGACCATGTCCTTGCTGAAGCGAAGCCTTCTAACACACTGGTCCTCAGTGAGATTGATGTCGGAGAACTTCTGCCAGAATACCCTGGGAGGATAAGGCCTCCTGTTGAGAGCCCTGTTGGCCCTCCTCCCTCTGGCCACATTTTCCAATCTTTCTCTCTGCCTCCGCTGTCTCCGACGGTGACGCTGGAGGGCGAGGTCCCGTGCAGCCTCCATTAAATGTTGCACTATCAAATGTAATCCTTTTGTGAAACTGACAAGGCAGCATTCTTTGCCGACTAAAAATAAACCAGATGTTGACGCCTTTATATAGCGCTCCCCCAGCACTCAACCGACTGCATTCCACCTCCGCTACCTCTCGTTACCAATGGCAGGCACTCAGGCAGGGGCGCTGCGCACCCGGATGACATCACAATCTCCGGTCGCAGGACAGCGTGGCGCTAGTGGTTACCGTCGCCACAAACTTCCACTTAAATTTTGCGCCCCCCCCCCCCCGGAGGCGCTGACGGGATGCGCTAAGGTGCCCAGTTTCTCCCCCCTAGAGTACAAAAGCAAGGAAGTTATGATGAACCTTTATAAAACAATGGTTCAGCCTCAACTGGAGTATTGTGTCCAATTCTGGGCACCGCACTTTAGGGAGGATGTGAAGGCCTTAGAGAGGGTGCAGAAAAGATTTACGAGAACGATTCCAGGGATGAGGGACTTCACTTACGTGGATAGACTGGAGAAGCTGGGATTGTGCCCCTTGGAGCAGAGAAGATTGAGAGGAGATTTGATAGAGGTGTTCAAAATCATGAGGGGTCTGGACAGAGTAGAGATAGAGAAACTGTTCCCATTGGCAGAAGGGTCGAGAACCAGAGGACACAGATTTAAGGTGATTGTCAGAAGAACCAAAGCGACATGAGGAAAAACATTTTTACGCAGCGAGTTGTTAGGATCTGGAATGCACTGCCTGAGAGGGTGGTGGCAGCAGATTCAATCAGGGCTTTCAAAAGGGAATTGGATAAGTACCTGAAGAAAAAAAATTTGGAGGGCTACGGGGAAAGGGCGGGGAAGTGGGACTAGCTGGAGTGCTCTTGCAGAGAGCTGGCACGGGCTCGACGGGCCGAATGACCTCCTTCTTTGCTTGGAGTCATATTTGACCCTGAAATGGGCTTCCGACCACATATCTGCAGCATAACAAAGACTGCCTACTTCCACCTCCGTAACATCGCCCGTCTCCGCCCTTGCCTCAGCTCATCCGCTGCTGAAACCCTCATCCCTGCCTTTGTTACCTCTAGACTTGACTATTCCAACGCACTCCTGGCTGGCCTCCCACATTCCACCCTACGTAAACCTGAGGTCATCCAAAACTCGGCTGCCTGTGTCCTAACTCGCAGTATGTCCTGTTCGCCCATCACCCCTGTGCTCGCTGACCTACATTGGCTCCCGGTTAAGCAATGCCTTGATTTCAAAATTCTCATCCTTATTTTCAAATCCCTCCATGGCCTCGCCCCTCCCTATCTCTGTAATCTCCTTCAGCCCCACAACACCCCGCGATATCTGCGCTCCTCTAATTCTGCCCTCTTGAGGATCCCTGATTATAATCACTCAACCTTTGGTGGCCGTGCCTTCTGTTGCCTGGGCCCTAAGCTCTGGAATTCCCTGCCTAAATCTGTCCGCCTCTCCGCCTCTCTTTCCTCCTTTAAGATGCTCCTTAAAACCTACCTCTTTGACCAAGCTTTTGGTCACCTGCCCTAATTTATCCTTATGTGGATCAGTGACAATTTTTTTTCTGTCTTGCAATACTCCCGTGCAGCGCCTTGTGACGTTTTACTATGTTAAAGGCGCTATATAAATACAAGTTGTTGTAACCATTCTATGATTCTATTTGGACTCGGGAATCAGAAGTACATTTTCAAAATTTGCGGACAACACCAAATGTATTTAATAGAGAGGAGGACTGCGACAAAACACAAGACGACATTAATAAACTTGCAGAATGGGCATGTAATAGGCAAATGAATTTCAGTATAGATAAGTGTGAGGTGGTACATTTTGGTAGCAAGATTAAGGAGGTCACATACTCCTTGTAAAATAGAATCTAAATGGGGTGGAGGAGCAAAGGAATCTTGGGGTACCGATACACAAATCATTAAAAGAAGCGATGCAGGTTAACAAGGCCGTCAAAAAGCAAACAAAGCGCTGGAGCTCATTTCTAGAGGGATAGAATTGAAAAGCAGCAGTTATGTTAAACTTGTACTGAACCTTGGTTAGACTACACAGTCTGGTGTCCATATAATAAAAAATACATAGAGGCACTGGAGAAAAAAAATGAAAGACTTGCATTTATATAGCGCCTTTCATGACCACCGAACGTCTCAAAGTGCTTTACAGCTAATGAAGTACTTTTGAAGCGGAGTCACTGTTGTAGTGTAGGAAACGCGGCAGCCAAATTGTGCACAGCAAGGTCCCACAAACAGCAATGTGATAATGACCAGATAATCTGTTTTTGTTATGTTGGTTGAGGGATAAATAGAAGGTGCAAAAAAGATTCACAAAGGTGATACCAGATCTGAGAGGTTATAACTATCAGGAGAGGTTAAACAGGCTGGGGCTCTTTTCTCCAGAAGGCTGAGGGATGACCTGATAGAGGCCTTTAAGTTTATGAAAGGGTTTGATAGGGTAGACGTAGATAAAATGTTTCCTCTTGTGGAGAATCAAAAACTAGAAGTCATAAATATAAGATAGTCACTAATAAATCCAATAGGGCATTCAGGAGAAATTTCTTTACCCAGAAAATGGTTAGAATGTGGAACTCACTACCACAAGGAATAGTTGAGCTGAATAGATTAAGTGCATTTAAGGGGAAACTAGATAAACACAAGGGAGAAAGGAATAGAAGGATATGTTGATGGGGTTAGATGAACAGGAGTGGGAGGAGGCTCATGTGGAGCCTAAACACCAGCATGGACATGTTGGGCCAATGGCCTGTTTCTGTGCTGGAAATACTCTGTAACTTGATGTAACAATTAAGAAAAACAAGAAGCAAAAAATGAAAAAAGATGAAATTGAAAGATTATGTGGAGAGGACAAGCTAACGAGCAAAGATTGGAATTGAGGAGAGGAAAAGGTATAAATATAAAATAAGAGAATTAAGAAACAACATTTAAAAGTGAAGTATGAGTAGTGAAAAGGCAAGTAGAAGTGAGAGAGATGTGGAGTTAAAAAGGGATTAAAAATTAGATGGGAGGAAAAGTTGCGTAAGAAGAAATAAGCCAAAAGAGGATGAGAAGTAGAAAAAAAAGGAACTAGTAAAGGAGTAGAATTCGGATGAGAAGGAGATATTAGGACAGGTGACCAAAGGCTCGGTCAATGAGGTAGGTTTTAAGGAGCATCTTAAAGGAGGGAGAGGTAGAGAGGCGGAGAGGATTAGGCGGGGAATTCCAGAGCTCAGGGCCTAGGCAACAGAAGGCACGGCCACCAATGGGGGGGCGAAGGAAATCGCGGATATTCGATAGGCCAGAATTGGAGGAACATGAGAAAGCGAGAGAAAGAGATTAGAAATCGAGGAGAGCACTGAGACGCTGCCTGACCTGCTGAGCATTTCCAGGGTTTTCTGGTTATAGTTCAGATTTCCAGCAGCCGCAGTGTTTTCCCTTTGAGAACATTTGAGTATTGAGAGGAATCAGCTCAATAGAAAAGTGGGCGTGACGAGGAGAGGTTAAAGGGACAAAGCACTGAGAAGGAGAGAGATAGGGAATAGAAAAATAAGAGATGAGAGAAAAAGGTAAGAACAATGGAAAAGGGAACGGAAGAACATAGGCCGGAATTTTCTGTACCTGGGTGGGCTGGGTGCGGGCTGTAGCCGTGGCGGGTCGCGACCCCGGTCTTCATTCCATCCCACTGCTGAGATCGACTTTCCGTCAATGGGGCCTATTAAGGCCACCCTGCGCGTTACCCGGCCCTATTAAATGGTGCGGGTCTGATGACATCATCGATGATGCATTTTCAGCCGTGATACTTAAAGAAGCCAAGGCCACATTGCATTTGAAGGTTATCTAGGACAGTGCAGCCAGCACACTGCACAACTGGACTGCTGCAAAGAGTGCCAAACATGAGTCCACTGAGGCAGAGGGCTGCACCCAGGTTCTCCGATCACTCCTTGTGGAGGGAGCCAGAGAACGCAGGGAGGTCCTCTTCCCTTTTGCTGGGTGGAAGAGACCTCCCGAGCAGACCAAAGGAGCCTGGCTCTAAATAGCAGAGGAGGTCAACAGCAGGGATGTGGTCAGGAGGACCTGGGTGCAGTGCCGCAAACGTTTCAATGATCTCATTAGATAAGGAAAGGTGGGTGCAAAGCCACACTCAACTTCATCCTACTGTGCCACTTATCACATCCCAACCCTGCTCCTGCACAACCTTACTCACACCAACATAGATTGCATGTCCACCCATCCCTCTCTCTCTATCTACATTATCACATCCCCATCTGACTAACCACCCCTCACACTCCCCTCATCCTAATGCAATCATACCAACCAACTAACAATATACAAGGAGGCCACTTGGCATTTCCACCACACTCCCTCATAGTCACCATCTAAAGATGTAACCCATCCATTCCTTACACTCATTGCATCACTTTCACTCACCCTTTTCTTTCAGTCCTTGCAGGAAAAGAGAGCCCAGAATAAGATTACATAGGAAATAAAGACTTATGAAATAATACTGAGCAGCCTACGGGTGGCGCTGTCCAGGGAGAGTATAAATACTCGGGCATGGGCCCAGCTTGCGCAGGACATTCTTAACAGGAACTAGTGAAGGACACAACTAGACCTCCATGTTGTAAAACATTTGATTAAAGCTTTGTTTAATGCTTAGACCAAGTGCCTAGTGAAGGGGGGCATCCTTTACCTGGTTTACGGTAATTTACCTGGTCAGGCAGCCTTTTGCCACTGCACTGTGACCAATTCCAATCAGCGGTTTCGAATCGCTAAACCCACCCTTCCAGTTCTGACTGGAGGAACTTATAATTAATGATATATTAAAACGGACAAATGGTCTGGATGCAAGAAAGTCAAATGTTATTAAAACTAAAGAAGCTACACCACACGAACAAAGTAATTACTGTAAATTGCTTAAATAGGGGAGGAAAAAAAATGGACACAACGAGGGAAAATGACTAAAATAACAATTCTGATGAAATTCCCACTTTACCCCCACCCCTAAGCCTATCCTAAGTTGCCTTGTGGAAAGCCAGAAAAATATATGCTCACCACTGCAATGCCAGCTCCGTGCCCTGCAATCTTAGATCTTCACTGCCCAGAAGTGAAAAACACCCCAGTGTTTTAAAAGTAAACTGCTGGTGTTTTACTTCCTCAGACAGACTCCATGCTGTAGAAGGCACATGGAGGCAAGCCAGAGAGAGAGAGAGAGAGAGAGCTTCTGGGAAGCTATCTTTTATACCCCCTTTTAGGGCCCGCCCAGATCTGATGTTTCTGGGCTAAAACAAAAGAGATCCAAACTGTCCACTTGTCTGGGATGGGTTTGGATAAAGTTGCAGTTTAAATGTGTCCATTGTCTGTGATGGCTATCGAATAAAGCTGCAGTAGTTTGAATGTGTCTTCATTCACCCTGATGGTTTTTGAATGGAGTTGTATTACTATGTCCTGGGAGGAGTGTAAACAGAAACCCATTGTCTTGTGGTCACTGAAATTGCAGTCAAGTGGTTTAATCCCTTGTGCAAACATCCTTGTAGCAGTTTCTGTAAACAAATAGATTGTCTCTGCTGGGAGGGAACTTCCCAAACTGCCTTTGATTGGCAGATTCAAACGGGCTACTCCCCAGTGTAAACAAGCAGTTTGTGCTGACAGCTCGGGCTCCATTCATATGCTAACAGCCTGTGTCCTTTTCTGCTGCCTTTTGAAATTCTGTTTCCATGAGGTCGGTTCAGCCATTTTTATGCCCTGGGCAATTTAAACAGTCCAAACTCAAGAGTACATCTTTTAATAAAATGTACAATCTTAAAGTGTGCGATTTCCCCAAAGTTCTTTGATTCCAGTGTCCAAGTGCTGCCTAGCTTAACGGGCTTTTTAACGCAGCCTTTTGTGGTTTAGGGTATGTTTTAAAACATTGTCCAACCCAGAGACAATTTAAATCATACAAATTCTTCGTCCACGATGTGGATTAATATTTCCCGATCTTCGGGGGCTGAGGGGATTTTGCGAACCCCTACACTAGTAGTTTTCTTACGTCAGGATATACAACACAGAAACAGGCCATTCGGCCCAACCAGTCCATGCCGGCGTTTATGCTCCACTGAGCCTCCTCCTGTCTTTCCTCATCTAACTCTATCAGCATAACCCTCTATTCCCTTCTCCCTCATATGCTTATCTAACTGCACCTTAAATGTGTTGTGTATGTACCTTTAAGAGAATAACTGGTCTCAGACTGCAGTACCGGCAGTGACCACCCCTGTATAAAAGGCGCTAGTGAGCCACTGTTGTTTTAGTTTCACTATTGACTTCCACCAGTAAAGATGTGTTTTGTTTAACTCTGCTGTCCGTGTCTCAATCATTCACGGACATAATACTGGCGACGTGCAGATACGAACCTACCTACAGTCTGCACCACCTCCTGGGATCCATTCCTACAGCGAAGTGAGCAGAGGTCGAGGCCAGAAAGAAAAGAAAGTAAGAGGCAGTAGAAATGGGCGTCGACCGTGGGCATCCGCCCCTGTGTTGCAGAGTTGAAGATTGCTGGAGAAGCTGTCGGATGCGGGGCCTGGTTCCTGTCGACGGTGCTTCAGCTAATCGGGCTGGTGGCAGGTAGTGCACTGATCCTTCCTGGGCTGCGGCGGTCGCGAACTCGAGCGGGTGGTTTGCAACGGGGCCGAGCAGCGTTGTCGGGAAGAAGAGAGAGAGAGGGTGGAGCACACAGGGCGCGGCCGGTGCTACGAAGCCGGGCTGCGTATAGACCCGCGAAGAGGGAGGCAAGAGTCCCACAGGGTTGTTCCACGACGGGAAAATAATAAAAAATATATATATATTAAACGCGCAAGAAACCGTGGAAAGCAGCGCTAACAACAGCGGGGAAGAAGGCAAAGCGCGGGAGGCGCCATCGTAATCAGCGGGGAAGAAGGCAAAGCGTGGGAGGCGCCATTTTGTTAAATCGGGGAAGAAGGCAAAGCGCGGGAGGCGCCATTTTAGATTTGCAAGATGCCGAAGACTGGCTGTATCACTGCTTTTGATAATACAATAGAGGACTGGACCACGTATGTGGAAAGAGTCGAGGTATATTTCGAGGCAAACGAAATAGCGGAGGAGAAAAAGGCATCGATATTGTTAAACTTAATAGGCGCTAGAACGTACGGCCTATTGCGGGACCTGATTACTCCAGCCAAACCGAAGGCGAAGAGTTTTAACGAAATTGTTGCTGTCCTACAGGAACACCTAAACCCTGCACCGCTGTTGATAGCAGAAAGATTTAAATTCCACAGGAGAACTCAGCACAAAGATGAGAGCAATGCTGAGTATCTTACGGAACTACGCAAGCTATCAAAGCACTGCCAGTTCGGAGCAGGACTGGCAGATACCCTACGGGACAAATTTGTCTGTGGACTCCTGAGTGAAGGAACACAGAAGAAGTTACTCTCAGAGAAAGAGCAGACGCTAGATAAGGCTTTCAGCGTGGCAGTATCGTATGCAGCAGCAGCCAGGGGAGCTGCAGAAATTCAACAAAAACCACAGAAATACGGCACCCACGAAATGACACGGGGATTTGCAAAATGTTATCGCTGCGGCAGAACTAACCATGACCAGAAGGACTGCTGGTCCAAAGACAAAATATGCAGGCAATGCGGGAAGATGGGACACATTGCACGAGTTTGCAGGTCTGGGAAGAAAACCAGTGACAACAAAAAGGCTACTAAGGAACCGTACAAGAAAGTACAAAAGATGACGGACAGTAGTTCCGAAGACCAGATGAGCGATAGTGAATCCGGGAACAGGAGACTAAGCTGTCTCAAACTTCACAATGTAATCGCAAAAGAGGATCACCAAACCATTTGGGTCACCCTCACGATAGCAGGGTCCCAAGTTAAAATGGAATTGGATACAGGATCAGCGCTAACCATCATGAATCGACGAGACTACGAGTGGCTATTTTCACACATACCCTTGAGAGAGACATCCATCGTCTTGACGACGTATACGGGGCAAAAAGTACACCCCAGAGGAAAAATAAGGGTGCCTGTCGAATACAACGGCAAGAAAATACGGAAATTGTATCTCTACATACTGCCAAATGGTGGACCACCGTTATTGGGACGGGAATGGATCAGGAAGATAAACTTAGATTGGCACTCCATTCATGCAATGACGGTGGACGGTAAAAAAGATGAAGACGTCACTCCTGGACGATTGTCAACAATCTTAACTAACGCCAAAGAGGTATTTCAACAAGAACTGGGCACGCTTAAAGGCGTAACCGCCTCGATAAAAATAGAAGAGAATGCAGTTCCCAAATTTTTCAAAGCAAGACCGGTACCATATGCAATTCGCCCAGCCGTCGAGGCAGAGCTGGAGAATCTGGAGAAGGCGGGCGTGTTGTCTAAGGTCGACTGGAGCGAGTGGGTGACACCCATCGTTCCTGTCATGAAGAAAACGTTAAGCAATAAGTCCGGGGAGCCAAGGAAGATTCGCATCTGTGGGGATTTCAAGGTGACGGTGAACCCAGTCCTTCACACAGTACAATATCCTCTTCCAAGGATAGAAGTCATCTTCGCCTCACTGTCTGGAGGGAAGCGTTTTACAAAATTTGACCTAGCACAAGCATATTTGCAGATGGAGGTTGAAGAGTCCTCTAGGAAGTATCTCACGATAAACACTCACAAAGGTCTTTACCAGTATCATCGATTGGTATTCGGAGCAGCATCTGCTCCGGCGATATGGCAAATAGCGATGGAACAAGTCCTGCAAGGGATTCCGGGGACTCAGTGTTACTTGGACGACATCCTTGTGACGGGTGAAGATGACAGTGAACATCTTAACAACCTCGAACAGGTGCTCACTAGACTACGGGAACATGGGCTGCGAGCCAACCGCCCCAAGTGCGAATTTTTTAAGAAACAGATATCGTATTGTGGCCACGTGATTGATGAAGAGGGGTTACATAAGTCCCCTGACAAAATTGAAGCTGTTGTTAAGGCCCCAGCGCCTGAAAATGTGTCGCAACTGAGGTCATTCCTCAGATTGGGGAATTACTATCATAAGTTTTTGCCGAATTTGTCGACAATTCTGCACCCACTGAATGCCCTGCTACGAACGGGGGTAGCATGGAAATGGAGCGATGATTGTAAGCGTGCTTTTCAGAAGAGTAAGGACTTAATCACTTCAAGGGAAGTATTGGCTCACTACAACCCAGCACTGCCGATCAGACTGGCGTGTGATGCGTCTCCCTACGGCATTGGGGCGGTACTGTCACATAAATTCCTTGATGGTTTAGAGAGGCCGATAGCTTTTGCGTCACGCTCGTTAACTTCTGCCGAGCGTAACTACGCCCAGATTGACAGAGAGGCCCTCAGCCTAGTGTGGGGGGTGAAGAAGTTCAATCACTACCTGCACGGTCAAAAATTTACTCTACTAACCGATCATCAACCTCTTGTCTCCATTTTCAACCCTCAGAAGGGCGTACCGATAATGACAGCACAACGGCTGCAGAGATGGTCCCTTTTCCTAGGGGCACACCAATATGACATCGAGTACAAAGGAACTAAACAGCATGGAAATGCTGATGGATTGTCACGCCTACCGTTGCCGACGGTGGAAGAAGAAGACCTTGCAGTGGATCCAATGGAGTTATTCCACTCGACCATAGTCGAATGTCTCCCTGTGACGAATGCAAACATAGAAAAGGAAACATGGAATGACCCGACACTATCACGGGTCTATGATTTAACGGTGAAGGGATGGCCAGCACATGGCGAACCACTGCTGCCAGCATTCTCGCCGAGAAGAGAACAGCTGTCAGTGTGCAGAGGAACCTTGATGTGTGGATCCAGAGTAGTAATTCCACCTAAGTTGATGGATAGAGTGCTCAATGAGCTTCATGAGGGTTATCTGGGTGGGGTAAAAATGAAGAACTTAGCCAGAGCGTTTGTGTGGTGGCCGGGAATCGATAGAGAAATCGAAGAGATGACCAAGAGCTGTGCAGAATGCCAGAAGGTCCAAAACGCCCCACCACAAGCTCCTCTGCATCCATGGGAGTGGCCCTCATCTCCATGGCAAAGGGTGCACATTGATTTTGCTGGTCCCTTCATGGATTCGATGTTTTTAATTGCGGTGGATGCACATTCAAAGTGGCCAGAGGTAATAAAAATGTCCTCAACCACCACGGAAAAAACTATCACAGTTTTACGAACCATATTCGCCAGAAATGGGCTGCCTGAACAGATTTGCTCTGACAATGGACCACAGTTTGTGTCTGAAGAGTTCCGGAGGTTCTTAAAGAACAATGGTGTTAAGCATTACACATCCGCCCCATATCATCCAGCCACTAATGGATTGGCCGAGAGGTTTGTCCAAACATTCAAGAAGGCTATCAAGGCAATGTGTAATGAAAATATACCTCTACAATACAAGGCGGACAACTTCTTGTTTGCCTACCGGAATGCGACACATGCGGTTACCAACCAAACTCCAGCCATGATGTTCTTCAATCGAAGATTACGATGCCGCTTGGATTTGGTTAAGCCAAACGTCCGAAGAGATGTGGAGAACAGGCAGTTTCAGAATATGAATGAAAGGCCGACCAGGAGTTTTAAGATAGGTCAACCAGTTTTGGCCCGGGACTACCGCACTGAGAAATGGCAGCCAGGAACGATTTGTACACGACAAGGACCTCTCATGTATACCGTGGACGTTGGGGAGAGCATTGTAAGACGCCATGCTGACCAGATTCTAGAGTCACCGGAAAACGTCAACTCCACACCACGATCTGATACACCTGGTAATGAAATCGACGTTCCAATTGCAACTACCGCAGAACCGGTAATATTGGAAGCAGATGAACCAAACAACGACATTGATCCCGACTCAACATTGCCAGAAAAACCTGATACCCCAAAGAGGCGTTATCCAGACAGAATCAGGAAGCCTCCTCAAAGACTGAACTTATAATTGCTTAAACTTAACCAATGTATCTTGCAACAGTAATTGTGATTGTAATTAGTTATCATTTAGTTGTTAAATGAATGTTATGTACTGTTTATCTAAAAGGGGAGGAATTGTTGTGTATGTACCTTTAAGAGAATAACTGGTCTCAGACTGCAGTACCGGCAGTGGCCACCCCTGTATAAAAGGCGCTAGTGAGCCTCTGTTGTTTTAGTTTCACTATTGACTTCCACCAGTAAAGACGTGCTTTGTTTAACTCTGCTGTCCGTGTCTCAATCATTCACGGACATAATAAAATGCATCTATAGTATTTGCTTCAACCATTCCTTCTGGTAGTGAGTTCCACATTCTCACCACTCTCTGGGTACAACATTTCTTCTGAATTCCCCATTTGATTTCCTGGTGACTATTTTATATTGACGGCCTCCAGTTTTGCTCTTCCCCACAATTGGAAACACTCTGTATTTACTTTATCAAAACCTTTCATGATTTTAAAGACCTCAATTAGGTCACCCCTCAGCCTTCTCTTTTCAGGTGAACAGAGACCCAGCCTGTTCATCCTTTCCTGATATGTATATCCTCGCATTTCTGGTATCATCCTTGTAAATCTTCTCTGCACCCTCTCCAGTGCCTCTATATCCTTTTTATAATATGGCGACCAGAACTGTACACAGTATTCCAAGTGTGGTCTAACCAAGGTTTGATACAGGTTTAGCATAACTTTCCTACTTTTCAATTCTATCCCTCTAGAAATAAACCCTAGTGCTTGGTTTGCTTTTTTATGGCCTTATTAACCTGCGTCTGTGGCGGAGCCACCAAAGGACTCAGAGCGGTTGTACATAATTCCTTTAACAGCAATGTAGTTACTGTCTGTGCCTGTACCTTTAATTACACTGTTTGACTGTACAATGTCCAGTTACCTTTGCAGCGCGGTTTCAACGTGATGACATCATGCCATTAGTCACATGATGCCCCAATGGCGGGAAGAACGTGATGACGTCATGACGTCAGTCTTCTGACCAGAGGATCAGTCCTGGTGGAGCCCTCAAGGAGAGTAGACCTGTAATTGATGTGTTCCTGCAGTTTCCAGTTTAAACCTGTTTCGTTTCATTAAAGTTCATTGTTTTAATTGCCTGAGTCGAACTCAGTCTTTTTGATAGGAACCCCCGTTCCTACATTGGTGACCCCGACTTCTACGAACGGTTTTCGTGGAAGATTCAACATGGACACGAACGCCGTCACGCTGAAACTGCCACAATTCTGGGAGCAACAACCAGATGCCTGGTTTATCCAGGCTGAAGCCCAGTTCACCATTAGGAACACCGTCGCGGATCAGACCCGTTATTATTACGTGGTACCTGCCCTCGACAGTGCAACTGCATCACGGATCATCAGCCTCCTCGGCAGTCCTCCTACTGAGAGCAAGTATGATGCAATTAAGGCGCGGTTGCTTCAGGTTTTCGGGCTCTCAAAGTCGGAGCGCGCTCGCCGGCTCATCACGCTGCCCGGCCTCGGGGACTCCAAACCGTCCGAGCTCATGAGCCAAATGCTCACGCCCTTGGGTGCCGAACCGGAATGTTTCCTCTTCCGGGAGCTTTTCCTCTATCAAATGCCTGAACAGGTTCAGGCTGCCCTAGCCAGATCCGACATTACAGACTGCGCCGAGCTTGCGGCCAAAGCCGATAAGATTTTCACGGTAACCCAGCAGTGCTGCGCGGCCATGAGGTGACCATCCCCCACAGATGCGGTTCCAGCTCCTCCTACAGTGGGCTGGTGCTCCTACCACACCCGTTTTGGCGCGAAAGCACGATGCTGCCGTTCCCCCTGCAGTTTTTCGCCCCCAGAAAAAAACAGGAAAGCGCCGGCGGCATCCCTGGCGACGGATGACCAGCTCTAACGGGCGTTCCGCGGTGGCGATGGCCGTCGGATCTACGGGGAAACTCCTTTATATCACTGATTCCCTCTCAGGCCACCGTTTTCTTTGTGACACCGGGGCGCAGTGTAGCATTCTACCTGCGTCGAAGCTCGACATGCAGACTGGGAACCTCGGTTTTTCCCTCATAGCGGCTAATGGCGCAGCAATTCGTACTTTCTGAAAGCGGCGGGTCGAAGTCTGTTTCGGCGGTCAGCGCTTCTTTTGGGAATTCGTCATGGCCACAGTCTCACTGGCCATCCTAGGGGTGGATTTTCTGTGTGCCAACAGCCTCCTCGTCGATGTCCGGCACCGCCGGCTGATCAACGCGGCCACCTTCCACTCGATTCCGTGCTACCACGGTACCTCTGTGGCGCGCTCCATTGCCTGTGCTTTCCCTCCTCCGGATGACTTCATGCGGCTCCTCGGCGAGTTTCCGGAGCTGACAAGGCCCACCTTCTCCTCTTCGGCAACGAAGCATGGTGTTGAACATCACATCACCACTACTGGCTCCCCGGTTTATGCGCGGGCTAGAAGGCTCGAACCCGGCAAGCTCGCGGCTGCAAAGGCGGAGTTCGACACGATGGAGTGGCTCGGGATCATTCGGCGATCCAATAGTCCCTGGTCCTCGCCTCTCCACATTGTGCCAAAACCAGGCGGCGGCTGGCTGCCATGCAGTGACTACCGACGCCTCAATGACGCCACCACTCCGGATCGGCACCCGATTCCGTATATCCAGGATTTCTCGGCCCATTTGGCAGGAAATTCTATCTTCTCTAAAGTCGACCTCGTCCGTGGATATCACCAGGTTCCCGTGCACCCACAAGACGTCCCAAAAACCGCAGTCATCACCCCTTTTGGCCTCTTTGAGTTCCTGCGGATGCCGTTTGGCTTAAAGAACGCAGCACAGGCGTTCCAGCGTTTAATGGGCTCCGTTCTTCGAGACCTGCATTTCATCTTCATCTACCTTGACGACATTCTCATCACCAGTGCCAGCAAGGAGGAGCACATCTCCCATTTGCGTTCCCTCTTTATGCGCCTCAGCCAACACGGTTTAATCATCAACCCGGCCAAGTGCCAGTTCGGCCTGCAACAGATCGATTTCCTGGGACATCGAATAACATCGGACGGCGCCGTCCCTTTGATGACAAAGGTTGAAGCGGTTACCTCTTTCCCGCGGCCTTCGACAGTCAAGGCCTTGCAGGAGTTCCTGGGGATGGTCAACTTCTACCACCGTTTTGTCCCCAAGGCGGCTCAACTCATGCAACCTTTGTTCGGGGCCCTCAAGGGCAAGTCCGGTAAAGATCCAATCAGCTGGACAGCCAAGATGGTCCAGGCGTTTGGCAACACCAAGAACGCTTTGGCCAACACAACCATGCTGGCGCACCCACTTCCAGGTGCCACCATCGCCCTTACCACCGACGCGTCAGACTACGCCATCGGTGCAGTGCTAGAACAGTGGGTCAACGACACGTGGCAACCGCTGGCGTTTTTCAGCCGTCAACTACGGAAGAATGAAAAAAAGTACAGCACCTTCGATCGGGAGCTACTGGCCCTTTTCCTCGCCATTCGCCATTTTGGGTTTTTATTGGAGGGGCGTCCCTTCACGGCTTTTGTCGACCACAAACCCCTTACGTTCGCCATGGCCAAGACCGCCGAACCATGGTCCGCTCGTCAACAACGTCACTTGACGTTCATTTCCGAATTTACCACGGACATTCAACATGTGTCTGGTAAGGACAACCTGGTGGCGGATTGCCTCTCCCGTGCGACGGTCCACGCGGTGCACCTGGGGATCGACTACGCCCTCATGGCTGCAGATCAGGCCTCGGACTCTGAGGTCCAATCATATAGAACCGTTCCCTCTAGCTTCCAAGCAACCGACGTCACTTTCCAGGCCGCAGGTGCCACGCTCCTTTGCGACGTCTCCATGGGCTCTCCTCGACCTATCGTGCCAGTCGCATGGCGCCGGAAGGTTTTTGATGCCATACACGGGTTGTCGCACCCTGAGATGAAGGCTTCGCAATGGCTTATGTCGGCGAAGTTTGTCTGGAAAGGTATGCACCTCAATGTCCGTGACTGGGCTAATACCTGCGTTGTCTGCCAGAAGGCCAAAGTCCAGCGTCATGTTAAAGCTCCAGTGGCTGCGTTCGCTGTTCCGGAGCGTCGTTTCGACCACGTGCATGTGGACCTTGTGGGGCCGCTTCCGCCTTCTCAGGGTTATACTCATCTCCTCACCATGGTGGACCGCACCACTAGGTGGCCAGAGGCAATTCTAGGCCCCCTCTCAGGGAACGGCTTGTGCCAATGAAAGAAGATGAATGTAGCCGCTCCGCAAGCCCTCAGCCGGTCAAGGCAACAATTACTTCCAAAAGCAAACATGGACAGTGCGATTAAAGAAAATTTTTTACTGTGCAAACTCTGTGCCCTTCCCGCATGACAAACTAATTCAGAGAAACCCCCCAAAAAACAGTCAGAGACATAACTGGCTCTCACAACCTTCAGAAAATGCAAAAAGCAGTTAAACAAAAATGACCATGATCTTCGGCCTTTGTAAAAAAACAAACACAACAGTCTTCGGCCTTTATAAAAAACAAACACAACAGTCTCGGCCTTCATATATAAAAGAACACAACAGTCTCGGCCTCATATATAAAAAAATCATTTGGCCACACCTTCTACTTTTTCCCCTGCGAGGGTGATCCGTCTCGTTTCCGCGACTGGCCTCTTCCCGCCCTGCAGCTCCTACTCAATGGGACCCCAGTGGCTGCAGCAAGGCTGGGGGAAGGCTGCTGAAGGTCAGATGGTGAGACGGCAGATGCCCTTGGGGGTTGGCCTGGGCTAGCTCTGGGCCTGGAGGGGCCGGCTGCTGACTGCTCCAACTCTGCTTGGGCGGCAGCAGTCTGTCCTATGGGTGGTGGCAGCTGCAGTGGAGGTGTGACAGTGTTGGCTGCAGGAATGCTGCCAACCTGACAGAGCACAGGCACGCCCTGGTCGGCTGATACACTGGCACTCGCACGGGCCAGCACTGCAGCATGCGCAGCAATCTCCTGAAGCACAGACTGCTGGGCTGCTGCGGTGCGGCGAGTGCCCCGGTGATGCCTGGCCGATCCAGTGAGGGTGGCAGCAGTTAGTGCCCATGTGGCCCTGGTGAGTGTCTGCATGACACCAGCCAGTGAGTGCATGGCACGACTGAGCACTTGGCTGGAAGCCACCTGTGATGCAGCAAAGTCCTGCAGACTCCTAGCCTGTGCTGCCGCGAAGTCCTGCAGACTCCTGGCCTGTGCTGCACTGAATTCTTGCAGACTCCTGGCCTGTGCTGCCCCAAATTCCTGTACACTCCTTACCAGTGACTCTATGGAGTCAGGCATCCTTGCCACTGTTAGATCCGTGTATCTTGATGTTGTATTTCCTTCTATAATGAGACAAGAGACTGCAGGGAATAATCAACAGGTGTTTACTGGATGAGGGTTACTCTAAAACTAACTGTACAGATCCCTACTCAGGGTTTATATACAGGTGTGGTCACTGCCGGTACTACAGTATACAGGAGCTGTAAAAAGGAGTTCTCCCCTTAAAGGTACATACACTACAATTCCTCCCCTTTTAGATTAACAGTGCCATAACATTCATTTAACAATTAAATATCAACTAATTACAATTAACACTTTTAACATGCAACATTAACTGAAAATAGTCTATTTATAAATTCAGTCTTTGGGGAGGCTTCCTGATCCTTTCTGGATAGCGCCTTTCCTGAGTGTCTTGCTCTTGGTGCGGAGGCGATTCTGGCCCCCTGTCGTCGGTTGGTTCATCAGCTTCCGATGCAACTGTTTCTGGGGTAGATGCTACCGGTATGTCGGGTTCATCACCAGGTACGCGAGACATGGGGTTGACTCGTTCCTGTGACACTAAGATCTGATCGACGTGGCGTCTCACAATGTTCTCCCCGACATCCACTGTGTACATTAGTGGCCCCTGCCGGGTGCATATCGTTCCTGGTTGCCATTTCTCTGTTCGGTTGTCGCGGGCCAAGACTGGTTGCCCTACATTGAAGCTCCTTGTCGGCTTCTCATTGATGTGCTGGAATTGCTTATTCTCAACATCTCTTCGTACATTTGGTCTGAGCAAATCCATACGCGATCTCAACCTTCGGTTAAAGAACATCATGGCCGGGGTCTGGTTGGTGACTGCATGTGTCGCATTTCTGTAGGCGAACAGGAAATTGTCCACCTTGTGCTGCAGTGGAATGTCATCATCGCACATGGCCCTTACTGCTTTCTTAAAGGTTTGTACGAACCTCTCAGCCAATCCATTTGTGGCTGGATGATACGGGGCGGATGTGTAATGCTTTACCCCATTCCTCTTAATAAATCTTCGAAACTCCTCGGACACAAACTGTGTTCCGTTATCAGAGCCAATCTGCTCTGGCAAGCCGTTCCTGGCAAATATGGTCCGTAGGACTGCAATAGTTTTCTCCGTGGTGGAGGACATTTTGATCACCTCAGGCCATTTCGAGTGCGCATCCACGGTTATTAAAAACATTGAGACAATGAATGGACCAGCAAAATCAATATGCACCCGTTGCCATGGAGATGAGGGCCACTCCCATGGGTGTAGAGGGGCATGTGGTGGTGCATTTTGGACCTTCTGGCATCCTGAGCAGCTCTTTGTCAGGTCCTTGATTTGCCGATCGATCCCCGGCCACCACACATAAGCCCTAGCAAGGCTTTTCATTTTCACCCCTCCCAGATGGCCTTCATGAAGCTCATTGAGCACTCTCTCCCTTAACTTGGGTGGAATTACCACTCGGGATCCACACATCAAGGTCCCCTGGCATACTGACAGCTGTTCTCTTCTGGATGAGAATGCTGGCAACAGTGAGTCGCCATGTGTTGGCCATCCTTTCACCGTCAAGTCATATACCCGAGACAGTGTCGGGTCATTTCGGGCCTCCTTCTCTATCTCAGTGTTAGTTACAGGCAAGCGTTCGATTATAGTCGAATGAAATATTTCGACAGGGTCCACTGCTGGTGCTTCCTCCGCAGTAGGCAGTGGCAGGCGTGATAGCCCATCAGCGTTTCCATGCTGTTTCGTGCCCTTATACTCGATTTCATATTGGTTCGCCCCTAGAAAAAGGGACCATCTTTGTAGCTGTTGCACAGTCATCACCGGAACGCCCTTCTTTGGATTAAAGATGGAGACAAGTGGTTGGTGGTCAGTCAGCAAGGTTAACCTCTGCCCGTGCAGATAGTGGTTGAACTTTTTCACTCCCCACACTAGGCTGAGGGCCTCCCTGTCAATCTGGGTGTAGTTACGCTCGGCTGAGGTTAGTGATCGTGACGCAAAGGCTATTGGCCTCTCTGAGCCGTCCGAGAATTTGTGCGACAGCACCGCTCCAATGCCATAGGGTGATGCATCACACGCCAACCGAATTGGTAGTGCTGGGTTGAAATGAGCCAACACCTCCTTTGATGTGATCAATTCTTTGCTCTTCTGGAAAGCTCGTTTACATTCATCATTCCACTTCCATGGTACCCCCGTTTGCAGTAGGGTGTTCAGTGGGTGTAGTACGGTAGACAAATTTGGCTAGAACTTATGGTAGTAGTTCACCAGCCCGAGGAACGACCTCAGTTGTGACACATTTTCCGGTGCTGGAGCCTTGACTACTGCCTCAATCTTTTCAGGGGACTTATGTAACCCCTCTTCATCAATAACGTAGCCATAATACGAGATCTGCTTCTGGAAAAACTCGCATTTGTGGCGAATAGCTCAGAGCCCATATTCCTTCAATCTAGTGAGCACCTGCTCCAGGTTGGCGAGGTGATCACTGTCATTTTCGCTCGTGACCAGGATGTCATCCAAATAACACTGGGTCCCTGGAATCCCTTGCAGGACTTGATCCATTGCCCTTTGCCAAATAGCCGGAGCTGATGCTACCCCGAACACCAGCCGGTTGTATTGGTAGAGACCTTTATGAGTGTTGATCGTGAGGTACTGTTTCGAGGCTTCTTCTACCTCCATTTGCAGGCACGCCTGGGCCAGATCAATCTTAGTGAAGCGTTTCCCTCCAGATAGCGAGGCGAAAATATCTTCAATCCGCGGAAGCGGATATTGTACCGTGTGAAGGACTGGGTTCACTGTCACCTTAAAGTCCCCACAGATGCGAACCTTCTTTGGTTCCCCAGGCGTATTACTCAATGACCTCTTCATTACAGGAACGATGGGTGTAGCCCACTCGCTCCAATCCACTTTGGGCAGTACTCCTGAACGTTCCAAACCTTCCAGCTCTGCTTCGACGGCTGGGCGCATCGCATAAGGCACCGGTCTGGCCTTAAAAAACTTTGGGCTTGCATTTTCCTCTATTTTGATCATCGCTGTTATGCCTTTTAGTGTTCCGAGTTCCTCCTGGAACACTTCTTGTGCGTCAGTTAGCATTTTTGACAGTCGTCCAGGTATGATGTCGTCATCCTTTTTGGCATCTACAGTCAGTGCTTGCATGGAATGCCAATCTAGCTGTATCTTCCGGATCCATTCACGTCCTAGTAGTGGTGGTCCTCCCTCTGGCAATACATATAGATCCATTTTTGGTGTTTCCTTGCCGTTATATATAACGTTCACCCTTATTTTTCCTTTGGGGTAGACTTTTTGCCCCGTGTACGTCTTCAAGACGATCTCTGTATCTCTCAAGGGTATATGTGAGAATAGCCGCTTGTAGTCCCTTCGGTTTATGACTGTTAGGGCTGATCCTGTGTCCAATTCCATTTTCACTTGGACTCCGGCTATCTTGAGCGTGACCCAGATAGTTTGGTGATCCTCCGTTTTGATCACATTATGTAGTTTCAGACAACCCAGCTCCTTGCTTCCGGAGTCTGTATCCCTTTTCTGCTCGTCTCAACTACTCTCTGTCACCTTATGTACCTTCTTGTACTTCTCCTGTGGAGATTTCTTGCTGCTGGTTTTCTTTTCTGACCTGCAGACTCTTGCTATGTGTCCTACTTTTCCACACTGTCTGCACACTTTGTCCTTGAACCAGCAATCATTATGGTCGTGTGTTGTTCTGCCGCAGCGATAGCACTTCACTGTTCCGTATGCCATTTCATTTGTGCCATATTCTTGCGGTCTCCGTTGTATCTCAGCCACGCCCCGTGCTGCTGCTTCATGTGATACTGCCATGCTGAAAGCCTTGTCCAGCGTAAGATCCTTTTCTGATAGAAGCCGTTTCTGGGTTCCTTCACTTTGAAGCCCACACACGAACTTGTCCCTTAAAGTATCTGCTAGTCCCGTTCCAAACTGGCAGTGTTTCGATAGCTTGCGCAGTTCCGTTAAATACTCAGCATTACTTTCATCTTTATGCTGGTTCCTTTTGTGAAACTTAAATCTTTCTGCTATCAGCAGCGGTGTGGGGTTTAAGTGGTCCCGTAGGATTGACACTATGTTTTCAAAATTCTTTTCCGCTGGTTTCTCTGGGGTTACTAGGTTTCGCAGTAAGCCATACGTTTTTGCACCCATTGAATTCAACAATACCAGCGCTTTCTTGTCATCTGGCACTTCATTCACCTTGCAGTATACTTCAATGCGTTCGACATATGTCATCCAATCTTCGACTTCATTGTCGAACGCTGTGATGCTGCCACTCTTCGGCATTTTTGGGTGTGGTTAGACTGGCTCAAAATGGCGTCTCCCGCGTTCTCACTTCTTCTCCGCTGCGGCTCGGCCCTTGAACACCGGCTGCGCTCTGCACGTTTTCCTGCGCGCCTCTCTCTCTCTTTGCCGCTGCTCGGCCCTTGAACACCGGCTGCGCTTTGTGCGCTCTACCCTCTCTCTTCTCCCGTTGACGCCGCTCGGTCCTGAACACCGGCTGTGCCCTGTGCGCTCTACCCTCTCTCTTCTCCCGTCGACGCTGCTCGGCCTTTTCTGTGCCGTCGGTCGGCTCTAGCCGCCGCTGTCCGGGAAGGGTCTGCGCCATACCTGATGCCAGCCCGTTTAGCTGGACCACCGTGACTGGAGAACCAAGCCCAGCTCTCAACAGCCTCCCCTGCGATGCTCAAATCTCCGCTGGATGGTCGACGCCCGTGCTTCTGGACTCGGCCTTCTTCTTTCACTGTTCTCCAGGAGCGAATCCCTGGGAGGTGATGCAGAGTTGCAGGTAGGTTTGAATCACCTCGTTGCCACTGTTAGATCCATGTATCTTGATGTTGTATTTCCTTCTATAATGAGACAAGAGACTGCAGGGAATAATCAACAGGTGTTTACTGGATGAGGGTTACTCTAAAACTATCTGTACAGATCCCTACTCAGGGTTTATAGACAGGTGTGGTCACTGCCGGTACTACAGTATACAGGAGCTGTAAAAAGTAGTTCTCCCCTTAAAGGTACATACACTACATCCACTGCAGCCATGAGCTCAGTGTGCCTGCGCTCTGCCTGGGTGCCAATTTCCGCAAGGAGCCACACCTCCTCTGTGCTCACCATAGCAGGACTGGAGGCCGCACTCACCCTATGGGGAGAAGGCCGCCGAGCTTCCCCACCCCTCCCGCAATGCTGCAGCCCGCTGGGCCCCGGAGCTTCACTCTCCTCCGACCCTTCCCCCCTGCTCCCCTCCAGGGAAGACGTGTCCCCATCATGGCCATGGGCTGCCTCGGCTGAGGGTGTCATTGATGGGCCGGCTTCCTCTTCCTCCTCCTCGATTTCTGATTCAGACACAGTACCAGCTTGAGGGCCCGCCTCTTCACCTGGCGATTCACCATCTGAAAGCAGGGAGGCACAAGATTTGCTTTAGAGTGAGGACAGGGCGGCAGCGAGGGAGGCATGAGTACTGCTATGCACTGCATTGGTTCGATAGTGGCAAAGGATGCTGGTGTGAGGCGCAAGAGGAAAGAGAGAGGTGAAAAATTACCATTGGGGCCCAGAACATCTCCACTGCGACGGGGCCAATCAGCCGGCCTGACATAATGCGCTCCACACGCTGCTCCAGGTCGCTGAGCTGTTTGAGGTCAGGACGACCTCCCCCGGTCTGTGACTGCTGCCTTCGGTTGTGCGCCAGCTTGCCCTGCAAGAGAAAGGACGGCCTCTAAGTACAGTGTCAAGCACTGATCTTGCCTGCACTGCCTCCCATGGTGAAATAGCCCTGACAGTGTGAAGCCCTGATCTTGCCTGCACTGCCTCCCATGGTGGAATAGCCCTGATAGTGTGAAGCCCTGATTTTGCCTGCACTGCCTCCCATGGTGGAATAGCCCTGACAGTGTGAAGCCCTGATCTTGCCTGCACTGCCTCCCATGGTGGAATAGCCCTGACAGTGTGAAGCCCTGATCTTGCCTGCACTGCCTCCCATGGTGGAATAGCCCTGACAGTGTGTACTGTCCTGAATGTGCAAGTGATGTTCATGACAGTCCCATAGCTGCTAGATGAGGGCTGGGCATTAGGACTTTCAGGTCCCTTTGGCCATAAAGTGAGGTGCACATGCAAGGATGAGGAGGATACTGGAAAGGGTACTCACCCTGACAACCCCAGTGAGGTCATTGAACTTTTTTCTGCATTGAATTGGAGTCCTGCCTGTAATGATATCAGCAAATAGAGATGGTATTTGCCTGTTTGATTATGATGCCTTATCAGCATGTTTGCATGTATTGATTGCTTGTGCCTGACCAGCAGAGGTCATGTGAGAGACAAGCAAGGCAGTTCAAGTTTAGTTTCAGTTTCATTCTAGATGCATCACAAGCATCGTGTCTCCTGTAAAAGCTGCATAAAAGAGTTGAACAAGCTTTAGATTAAAAGTCATTCTCTTTCATAAATATCTTGTCATTGAACCCACAAAGAAATCAATACATGGTGTCAGAAGTGATTGAAAGAGATGAAGAGGAAAAATCTGAAGTTAAATCAGCTCTCCACAGATTAGCAAGCCAAAAGAGAACATCGTTACTTACCATTAGAGAATAGCTAACGAAGTGAAAAATGGAAGGTTTACTCCCACCGGCGACGCTTCAGTTGACAGGTAATGTGGCTGAAAATTGGAGAAGGTTCAAACAACGTGTGGGGTTGTATTTATCAGCAATCGGAGCTGACGAGAAAGGTAATAAAAGGAAATCGTCATTGTTCTTACATGTCGTGGGTGATGAAGCGCTGGAGGTGTATAATAACTTCACATTCGCTGCTAATGGAGACAAAATGAAGCTAGATAAAATAATGGAACAGTTTGAGGCCTACTGCATACCTAAATGTAATGTGACGTTTGAGAGGCACAGATTTTTCACATGTGTACAGAAAACGGGTGAGACTATTGATCAGTATGTGACTGAACTGAGAAACCGAAGCAAATCGTGTGAATTTGGGGGACTGACAGACTCGCTGATAAAAGACAGACTGGTGTGTGGTATTCCAGATAATGGTCTAAGGGAAAGACTGCTAAGAGAGCAAGATCTAGACCTGGGAAAAGCCATAGCACTGTGTAGGGCTACAGAGACTGTGAAGTTGCAGGCAAAGGAGCTGTTCAGTGACAATAGCTGCAACGTGGATGCAGTGAGAAAGAACGGATACAAACCGTTTAACAAAACGAGCGCCAATGTGAAAAAAGAGGCGTGGCCAGCGAACGAAAATGAAAGGGACAATCGAAAGTCATGTAGTCAATGCGGTACACAGCATCCACCAAGAAAGTGCCCAGCATATGGTAAAACATGCAATAGTTGCAACAAGAACAACCATTATGCCCGTTGCTGTAAGAACCAAATGCAACAAAGCAAGGTCCATGCAGTAGATGAAAGTGACATAGAGGAGTTCTATGTAGCTGTTGTGTCTGAAAACAAAAAAGAAGAAAGAGACTGGATGTTGACACTAAAAGTGAATGATATACACATTCCATTTAAATTGGATACTGGAGCACAAGTTAATGTGATATCAGAGACTGATTTTAAGAAAATTAGACCCAGACCAAAGATACATGGAATCAAAGTGAAAGTGACAGGATACTCAGGTACTGAAATACCAGTGAAAGGAAGATGCATTGTCAAAGTAACACACAAGGGCAGAGAGCACACGCTAGCATTAATCGTGGTGCCAAAGGATGTGCAAGCCATACTAGGTTTAAAAGGCTGTGAGAGACTGAACCTGGTAAAGAGAGTCCTCGTTGTGGAAAGCAAAGGAGAGACAGTCTATGATGAACTGAATGTTGCGTACACACCGGGTAAGCTGAGGTATACAGCAGACACGTTGTCCAGAGCTGTTGACCCAGGAGAGCCCGCAAACACAGTGAAAAGACTGAAGTACAAGGCAAAAGACAGTGGAACTGACTTCTACCAGAGCATGCTTGTATGCCGCACAACGCCGCTCGAGTGTGGTAAGTCACCAGCCCAACTCCTGATGGGACGTCGGCTAAGGTCAAACCTACCCATCCCGGAGAACCTCCTGAAAACAAAAGAGGGGGAGAAAGTGAGGAAGTTCAAAGAACAACAGAAAGAAAAGCAAAAGTACTACTATGACAGAGGAACACAAAACCTACCTGAACTCCACACTGGTGACCAAGTAAGGTGGAAAGACAAAACAAACACATGGACTCAGAAGGGAACTGTCCTGAGTGAAGTTCAACCAAGATCATACACCATTCAGACAGATGAGGGTGCTGTTCTGAGAAGAAATCGTCAAGATCTTCTCATGGGACCAGCCACAGCAGGTCAAGAGACTGATATTGTTGAACAACCTGATCACACAGCTGAGAACCAATCATCTGAGGCAACAACTCAGATTCAAGGACAATCAATCAGAAAATCCTCAAGACATGTGAAGCCTCCTGAGAGACTCATTGAGCAAATTTAAGGACTATTGTTATGGAAGGAAGTAATGTTATCTTATTCTTTCTTCAAGTTCTAGTGTATTGACATATTTCATGTGAACACACAAAGCAAGGTTAAAAAACCTTGATCATGATAATGATAATGTAAGTTCATTAAGTGTTACAGTTAAAATGCAGATTAATACAAAGAAAACATGTTGTTAGTTAAAAGTAAAATACTTTTGTTTTAAGAAAAGGAGATGTAATGATATCAGCAAATAGAGATGGTATTTGCCTGTTTGATTATGATGCCTTATCAGCATGTTTGCATGTATTGATTGCTTGTGCCTGACCAGCAGAGGTCATGTGAGAGACAAGCAAGGCAGTTCAAGTTTAGTTTCAGTTTCGTTCTAGATGCATCACAAGCATCGTGTCTCCTGTAAAAGCTATATAAAAGAGTTGAACAAGCTTTAGATTAAAAGTCATTCTCTTTCATAAATGTCTCGTCATTGAACCCACAAAGAAATCAATACACTGCCAACCACGCCGTTGGAGGTCACCCTGTTTGCCACCTCCCTCCAGGCTTTCCGATAATCATTGGGCAGCGGCCTCCTGCCACCTTCAGGCAAAGGGACAAGGCGCCTGCGCTCCACTGCGCCAACCAGTACCCTCAGGTCACCCTTGCTGAAGCGCTGCGCTCTCTCCCTGGCCTTCTCCATTGTCCTGGGCATTGAACAGTTCAAGCAGCAGTGGTCAGGCCTTGCTTCAGGGCTGCAGTGTGCAGGGCATGGCAGCCAAACAAGTCCACCCTCCCACTTTAAGAGCTGACCGGCGCCAGCGTGTCTGCCTTCAATCAGCAACTCACCGCACCTGCGCTGCGCCTTATGATAGTCGTGCATCGCCTGCTTTAGCGCAGCAGCAACCTCTTGGGGTGATGCAACTGAATATTGGCGAAGGTGGCGATAAGTTGCGCCGGGTGCAAAATTTAGCGAACGCCCGGCTGTAGCGCCCCAAACGTGGCGATACTGAAATTCTAGGCCTTAGTTCCCAAACTTGGACACCTTGCAACCACATCTCTGTAATGGCTATTAGATCAAACCCATTTATCTCTATTTGTGCCATTAGTTTGTCTATCTTGTTACGAATGCTTTGTGCATTCAGATAAAGAGCCTTTAATTTAAATTATTTACCATTATTTCCTTGCTTTTATCTTATTCTCTGCTGCACTGCTACCATTAAACTCTCTGGGGGAGAAATTCAGTTGTTAGCGCCACCCGCAAGCACCTTAAGAGGGCGATAAGTAGGGCGCGAAGCGGCTAGCGCCCGGGTGCGGTGCAAACTGCGTCTCTCGCGAAATTGAGCGGATATTTAGCGGCCGCGCAAAACCGCAACACCCGCTCAGCTGCGCGCGCAGATCCTGACGTCATTTCATGGTGCAATGCCCTTGGTGCGCCCCGAACCAGAACTTCAGTGGCGCCCCCCTTCTTTCCGCCTGGCGCTCCCAGCGACTGGTTGAGTGGAACGGTTCCCACTTGCTGTGGGACTGGGGGGGCGCTATTTAAAGGGGGCTCTTCCTGCCTTCTAAGTGGTAGCCATTTTTGGACCACTCCTTCTGTGTGAGAGACAGAGAGATTTGCAGAGAGACAGAGGGAGAGAGCTTTCTGCATTGACTCAGCGCTCGCACAGGTACTTCTGGCTTCAGCCCAGAGCTTTGCAGTTGGATTGATTTTTCAGTGCCATAGCCTTGAGTGGCCACATATAATGGGGGCTGCAATGGGTGGAAACGTTGGGTTTCTCCATTGCATTGAGAAGGCTCAGAGACGCCGAGAGAGAGTGCCAATCATGGCCAAATGGAGGAGGGCCAACAGGCGTCGGCACAGGAGGCCTTACCCTCCCAGGGTCTACCACCAGCAGTTCTCATATCTTAACATGTCTGAGGAGCAGTGTATTCGGAGGCTTTGATTCAGAAGGGAGGTGGTCACTGAGATCTGCCACCTGCTTCAGACAGATCTGCAGCCTCAGCTGAAGAGCAGGACGTCTCTGTCGGTGGCAGTGAAGGTGACAGTGGCTCTCAACTTCTATGCCACCGGCTCCTTCCAGTCCGCTACTGGGGACATTGCCAATGTCTCGCAGTTCGCGGTGCATTGCTGCATCCGCCAAGTCACGAATGCCCTCTTCAAAAGGAGACGTCAGTACATTTCCTACCTCATGACCCTGGACAAGCAGCAGGAGCGCGCAATGGGATTTGCAAGAATAGCGGGCTTCCCCATGGTCCAGGGCGCCATTGACTGCACGTATGTGGCTTTGCGGGCACCTCTAGAGAATGCCGAGGATTACCGCAACCGGAAGGGGTTCCATTCGTTGAACGTGCAGTTGGTGTGTGACCAGAGACAGCTGGTACTAGCTGTCAATGCCCGCTTTCCAGGCAGCAGCCACGATGCCTTCATCCTGCGCCAGACTTCTGTGGCAGACCTTTTCGAAGCCCCGGCTCACCCAAGAGGTTGGCTTCTCGGGGACAAGGGCTATCCTTTGTGCACCTGGCTGATGACCCCGCTCCGTGCGCCCAGCACCCCTGCTGAAGAACGATACAATGACAGCCATCAAGCGACCAGGAACATCATTGATCTCACAATCGGCGTGCTAAAGCAATGATTCCACTGTCTGGACCATTCCGGGGGAGCCCTTCAGTACTGGCCTGAGCGAGTCTCCCATATCGTTGTTGTGTGCTGCATGCTGCACAACCTGGCTATCCTCAGGACTCAGCCACTGCCAGCAGACATTGGAGGACCACCAGAGGAAGAGGAGGAGGAGGAGGAGCACCAAGATGGGAGGGAGGCACAAAGTGCAAGGGCCGTCTGTCAGCGGCTTATTGCAAGTCGGTTCTAGGCCCCCTCTGAGGGAATGGCTTGTGCCATTGAAAGAACAAGAATGGAACCGATCCGCAAACCCTGAGCCGGTCAAGGCAACAAATAGTTCAAAGGGCAAATATGCACAATCTGAATAAAGACAATTATTTATTTAACAAATTCTGTGTCCTTCCCGCATGACAAACAAATACAGAGAAACCCCCAAAAAAACAGTCAGACACAGAACTGGCTCTCACAACCTGGAGACAATGAACAAAAGACTGAACCAAAAATGACCATGATCCTCGGCCTTCACTAAAGAAAATCACAGCATTTTGCCACACCTCCTACTTTTTGGCCTGCGAGGGTGAACTGCCTCGCTTACGAGATTGGTCCCTTCCCACCCTGTGTCCTGGGCCTTCTCCTCTCTCGCTCAGGCCCGCTGTGTCCTGGGCCTTCTCCTCTCTCACTCAGGTCCGCTGTGTCCCGGGCCTTCTCCTCTCTCGCTCAGGTCTGATGTGTCCTGGGCCTTCTCCTCTCTCGCTCAGGTCCGCTGTGTCCTGGGCCTTCTCCTCTCTCGCTCAGGTCCGCTGTGTCGTGGGCCTTCCCCTCTCTTGCTCAGGTCCACTGTGTCCTGGGCCTTCTCCTCTCTCGCTCAGGTCCACTGTGTCGTGGGCCTTCCCCTCTCTTGCTCAGGTCCACTGTGTCCTGGGCCTTCTCCTCTCTCGCTCAGGTCCACTGTGTCCTGGGCCTTCTCCTCTCTCGCTCAGGTCCACTGTGTCCTGGGCCTTCTCCTCTCTCACTCAGGTCCGCTGTGTCCTGGGCCTTCTCCTCTCTCGCTCAGGTCCGTTGTGTCCAGGGCCTTCTCCTCTCTCGCTCAGGTCCGCTGTGTCCTGGGCCTTCTCCTCTCTCGCACAGGTCCGCTGTGTTCCGGGCCTCCTCCTCTCTCGCTGAGGTCCGCTGTGTCCTGGGCCTTCTCCTCTCTCACTCAGGTCCGCTGTGTCCTGGGCCTTCTCCTCTCTCGCTCAGGTCCGCTGTGTCCTGGGCCTTCTCCTCTCTCGCTCAGGTCTGCTGTGTCCCGGGCCTTCTCCTCTCTCGCTCAGGTCGGCTGTGTCCCGGGCCTCCTCCTGTCTTGCTCAGTTTTGCTGTGTCCTGGGCCTTCTCCTCTCTCGCTCAGGTCCACGGTGTCCTGGGCCTTCTCCTCTCTTGCTCAGGTCCGCTGTGTCCTGGGCCTTCTCCTCTCTCGCTCAGGTCCACTATGTCCTGGGCCTTCTCCTCACCCGCTCAGGTCCGTTGTGTCCAGGGCCTTCTCTCCCACTCAGGATCACTGTGTCCTGGGCATTATACTCTCTCACTCAGGTCCGCTGTGTCCCGGGCCTTCTCCTCTCTCGCTCAGGTCCGCTGTGACCTGCGCCTTCTCCTCTCTCGCTCAGGTCTGCTGTGTCCCGGGCCTTCTCCTCTCTCGCTCAGGTCCGCTGTGTCCCGGGCCTCCTCCTGTCTTGCTCAGTTTCACTGTGTCCTGGGCCTTCTCCTCTCTCGCTCAGGTCCACGGTGTCCTGGGCCTTCTCCTCTCTTGCTCAGGTCCACTATGTCCTGGGCCTTCTCCTCACCCGCTCAGGTCCGTTGTGTCCAGGGCCTTCTCTCCCACTCAGGATCACTGTGTCCTGGGCATTATACACTCTCACTCAGGTCCGCTGTGTCCCGGGCCTTCTCCTCTCTCGCTCAGGTCCGTGATGTCCTGGGCCTTCTCCACCTCCACTCAGGTCCGCTGTGTCCCGGGCCTCCTCCTCTCTCGCTCAGGTCCGCTGTGTCCTGGACCTTCTCCTCTCTCGCTCAGGTCCGCTGTGCCCTGGACCTTCTCCTCTCTCGCTCAGGTCTCCTGTGTCCTGGACCTTCTCCTCTCTCGCTCAGGTCCGCTGCATCCCAGGCCTTCTCCTCTCTCGCTCAGGTCTCCTGTGTCCTGGACCTTCTCTCTCGCTCAGGTCCGCTGCATCCCAGGCCTTCTCCTCTCTCGCTCAGGTCCGCTGTGCCCTGGACCTTCTCCTCTCTCGCTCAGGTCTCCTGTGTCCTGGACCTTCTCCTCTCTCGCTCAGGTCCGCTGTATCCCAGGCCTTCTCCTCTCTCGCTCAGGTCTGCTGTGTCCTGGGCCTTCTCCTCTCCCACTCAGGCCCGCTGTGTCCTCGGCCTTCTCCTCTCTCGCTCAGATCCGCTGTGTCCTGGGCATTCTCCTCCCCCACTCAGGTCCGCTGAGTCCCGGGACTCCTCCTCTCTCGCTCAGGTCCGCTGTGTCGTGGGCCTTCTCCTCCCTCGCTCAGGTTCGCTGTGTCCTGGGCCTTCTCCTCCCCCACTCAGGTCCGCTGTGTCCTGGGCCTTCTCCTCTCTCGCTCAGGTCCGCTGTGTCCTGCGCCTTCTCCTCTCCCGCTCCTGTCCATTGTGCCCAGGGCCTTATCCTCCCCCGCTCAGGTCCGCTGTGTCCTGGGCCTTCTCCTCTCTCGCTCAGGTCCGCTATGTCCCGGGCCTTCTCCTCTCTCGCTCTGGTCCGCTGTGTCCCGGGCCTTCTCCTCTCTCGCTCAGGTCCGCTGTGTCCTGGGCCTTCTCCTCTCTCGCTCAGGTCCGCTGTGTCCTGGGCCTTCTCCTCTCTCGCTCAGGTCCGCTGTGTCCTGGGCCTTCTCCTCTCTCACTCAGGTCCGCAGTGTCCTGGGCCTTCTCCCCTCTCGCTCAGGTCCGCTGTGTCCTGGGCCTTCTCCTCTCTCACTCAGGTCCGCTGTGTCCTCGGCCTTCTCCTCTCTCGCTCAGGTCCGCTGTGTCCTGGGCCTTCTCCTCTCTCGCTCAGGTCCGCTGTGTCCTGGGCCTTCTCCTCTCTCGCTCAGGTCCGCTGTGTCCAGGGCCTTCTCCTCTCTCGCTCAGGTCCGCTGTGTCCTGAAACTTCTCCTCTCTTGCAGAGGTCCGCTGTGTCCCGGGCCTCCTCCTCTCTCGCTCAGGTCCGCTGTGTCCTGGGCCTTCTCCTCTCTCGCTCAGGTCCGCTGTGTCCCGGGCCTTCTCCTCTCTCGCTCAGGTCCGCTGTGTCCCGGGCCTCCTCCTCTCTTGCTCAGTTTCGCTGTGTCCTGGGCCTTCTCCTCTCTCGCTCAGGTCCACGGTGTCCTGGGCCTTCTCCTCTCTCCCTCAGGTCTGCTGTGTCCTGGGCCTTCTCCTCTCCCGCTCAGATCCGCTGTGTCCTCGGCCTTCTCCTCTCCTGCTCAGATCTGTGGTGTCCTGGGCCTTCTCCTCTCTCGCTCAGGTCGGCTGTGTTCTGCGCCTTCTTCTCCCCCTCTCAAGTCCGCTGTGTCCTGGGCCTTCTCCTCCCCCGCTCAGGTCTGCTGTGTCCTGGGCCTTCTCCTCTCTCGCTCAGGTCCGCTGTGTCCTGGGCCTTCTCCTCTCTCGCTCAGGTCCGCTGTGTCCTGGGCCTTCTCCTCTCTCGTTCAGGTCCGCTGTGTCCTGCGCCTTCTTCTCCCCCTCTCACGTCCGCTGTGTCCTGGGCCTTCTCCTCCCTTGCTCAGGTCCGCTGTGTCCTGGGCGTTCTCCACCTCCACTCAAGTCCGCTGTATCCCGGGCCTTCTCCTCTCTCGCTCAGGTCCGATGTGTCCTGGGCCTTCTCCACCTCCGCTCAAGTCCGCTGTATCCCGGGCCTTCTCCTCCCTCACTCAGGTCCGCTGTGTCCCGGGTTTTCATCTCTGTCGCTCAGGTCCGCTGAGTCCCGGGCCTTCTCCTCTCTCGCTCAGGTCCGCTGTGTCCTGGGCCATCTCCTCTCTCGCTCAGGTCCGCTGTGTCCTGGGCCTTCTCCTCTCTCACTCAGGTCCGCTGTGTCCCGGGCCTTCTCCTCTCTCGCTCAGGTCCGCTATATCCTGGGCCTTCTCCTCTCCCGCTCAGGCCCGCTGTGTCCCGGGCCTTCTCCTCTCTCAGTCAGGTCCGCTGTGTCCTGGGCCTTCTCCTCTCTCGCTCAGGTCCGCAATGTCCTGGGCCTTCTCCTCTCTCGCTCAGGTCCGCTGTGTCCTGGGCCTTCTCCTCTCTCGCTCAGGTCCGCTGTGTCCTGGGCCTTCTCCTCTCTCGCTCAGGTCTGCTGTGTCCCGGGCCTTCTCCTCTCTCGCTCTGGTCGGCTGTGTCCCGGGCCTCCTCCTGTCTTGCTCAGTTTCGCTGTGTCCTGGGCCTTATCCTCTCTCGCTCAGGTCCACGGTGTCCTGGGCCTTCTCCTCTCTTGCTCAGGTCCGCTGTGTCCTGGGCCTTCTCCTCTCTCGCTCAGGTCCGCTGTGTCCTGGGCCTTCTCCTCACCCGCTCAGGTCCGTTGTGTCCAGGGCCTTCTCTCCCACTCAGGATCACTGTGTCCTGGGCATTATACTCTCTCACTCAGGTCCGCTGTGTCCCGGGCCTTCTCCGCTCTCACTCAGGTCCGCTGTGACCTGGGCCTTCTCCTCTCTCGCTCAGGTCTGCTGTGTCCCGGGCCTTCTCCTCTCTCGCTCAGGTCCGCTGTGTCCCGGGCCTCCTCCTGTCTTGCTCAGTTTCGCTGTGTCCTGGGCCTTCTCCTCTCTCGCTCAGGTCCACGGTGTCCTGGGCCTTCTCCTCTCTTGCTCAGGTCCACTATGTCCTGGGCCTTCTCCTCACCCGCTCCGGTCCGTTGTGTCCAGGGCTTTCTCTCCCACTCAGGATCACTGTGTCCTGGGCATTATACTCTCTCACTCAGGTCCGCTGTGTCCCGGGCCTTCTCCTCTCTCGCTCAGGTCCGCTGTGACCTGGGCCTTCTCCTCTCTCGCTCAGGTCCGTGGTGTCCTGGGCCTTCTCCACCTCCACTCAGGTCCGCTGTGTCCCGGGCATCCTCCTCTCTCGCTCAGGTCCGCTGTGTCCTGGACCTTCTCCTCTCTCGCTCAGGTCTCCTGTGTCCTGGACCTTCTCCTCTCTCGCTCAGGTCCGCTGTGTCCTGGACCTTCTCCTCTCTCGCTCAGGTCTCCTGTGTCCTGGACCTTATCCTCTCTCGCTCAGGTCCGCTGTATCCCAGGCCTTCTCCTCTCTCGCTCAGGTCTGCTGTGTCCTGGGCCTTCTCCTCTCCCACTCAGGCCCGCTGTGTCCTCGGCCTTCTCCTCTCTCGCTCAGATCCACTGTGTCCTGGGCATTCTCCTCCCCCGCTCAGGTCCGCTGAGTCCCGGGACTCCTCCTCTCTCGCTCAGGTCCGCTGTGTCGTGGGCCTTCTCCTCCCTCGCTCAGGTTCGCTGTGTCCTGGGCCTTCTCCTCCCCCACTCAGGTCCGCTGTGTCCTGCGCCTTCTCCTCTCCCGCTCCTGTCCATTGTGCCCAGGGCCTTATCCTCCCCCACTCAGGTCCGCTGTGTCCTGGGCCTTCTCCTCTCTCGCTCAGGTCCGCTGTGTCCTGGGCCTTCTCCTCTCTCGCTCAGGTCCGCTGCGTCCTGGGCCTTCTCCTCTCTCACTCAGGTCCGCAGTGTCCTGGGCCTTCTCCCCTCTCGCTCAGGTCCGCTGTGTCCTGGGCCTTCTCCTCTCTCACTCAGGTCCGCTGTGTCCTCGGCCTTCTCCTCTCTCGCTCAGGTCCGCTGTGTCCTGGGCCTTCTCCTCTCTCGCTCAGGTCCGCTGTGTCCTGGGCCTTCTCCTCTCTCGCTCAGGTCCGCTGTGTCCAGGGCCTTCTCCTCTCTCGCTCAGGTCCGCTGTGTCCTGAAACTTCTCCTCTCTTGCACAGGTCCGCTGTGTCCCGGGCCTCCTCCTCTCTTGCTCAGTTTCGCTGTGTCCTGGGCCTTCTCCTCTCTCGCTCAGGTCCACGGTGTCCTGGGCCTTCTCCTCTCTCCCTCAGGTCTGCTGTGTCCTGGGCCTTCTCCTCTCCCGCTCAGATCCGCTGTGTCCTCGGCCTTCTCCTCTCCTGCTCAGATCTGTGGTGTCCTGGGCCTTCTCCTCTCTTGCTCAGGTCGGCTGTGTTCTGTGCCTTCTTCTCCCCCTCTCAAGTCCGCTGTGTCCTGGGCCTTCTCCTCCCCCGCTCAGGTCTGCTGTGTCCTGGGGCTTCTCCTCTCTCGCTCAGGTCCGCTGTGTCCTGGGCCTTCTCCTCTCTCGCTCAGGTCCGCTGTGTCCTGGGCCTTCTCCTCTCCCGCTCAGATCCACTGTGTCCTGGGCCTTCTCCTCTCCTGCTCAGATCTGTGGTGTCCTGGGCCTTCTACTCTCTCGTTCAGGTCCGCTGTGTCCTGCGCCTTCTTCTCCCCCTCTCACGTCCGCTGTGTCCTGGGCCTTCTCCTCTCTTGCTCAGTTCCGCTGTGTCCTGGGCGTTCTCCACTTCCACTCAAGTCCGCTGTATCCCGGGCCTTCTCCTCTCTCGCTCAGGTCCGCTGTGTCCTGGGCCTTCTCCACCTCCGCTCAAGTCCGCTGTATCCCGGGCCTTCTCCTCCCTCACTCAGGTCCGCTGTGTCCCGGGTTTTCATCTCTGTCGCTCAGGTCCGCTGAGTCCCGGGCCTTCTCCTCTCTCGCTCAGGTCCGCTGTGTCCTGGGCCATCTCCTCTCTCGCTCAGGTCCGCTGTGTCCTGGGCCTTCTCCTCTCTCACTCAGGTCCGCTGTGTCCCGGGCCTTCTCCTCTCTCGCTCAGGTCCGCTATGTCCTGGGCCTTCTCCTCTCCCGCTCAGGCCCGCTGTGTCCCGGGCCTTCTCCTCTCTCAGTCAGGTCCGCTGTGTCCTGGGCCTTCTCCTCTTTCGCTCAGGTCCGCAATGTCCTGGGCCTTCTCCTCTCTCGCTCAGGTCCGCTGTGTCCTGGGCCTTCTCCTCTCTCGCTCAGGTCCGCTGTGTCCTGGGCCTTCTCCTCTCCCGCTCAGATCCGCTGTGTCCTCGGCCTTCTCCTCTCCTGCTCAGATCTGTGGTGTCCTGGGCCTTCTCCGCTCTTGCTCAGGTCCGCTGTGTTCTGCGCCTTCTTCTCCCCCTCTCAAGTCCGCTGTGTCCTGGGCCTTCTCTTCCCCCGCTCAGGTCTGCTGCGTCCTGGCCTTCTCCTCTCTCGCTCAGGTCCGCTGTGTCCTGGGCCTTCTCCTCTCCCACTCAGATCCACTGTGTCCTGGGCCTTCTCCTCTGCTGCTCAAATCTGTGGTGTCTTGGGCCTTCTCCTCTCTCGCTCAGGTCCGCTGTGTCCTGCGCCTTCTTCTCCCCCTCTCACGTCCGCTGTGTCCTGGGCCTTCTCCTCTCTCGCTCAGGTCCGCTGTGTCCTGCGACTTCTTCTCCCCCTCTCACGTCCGCTGTGTCCTGGGCCTTCTCCTCTCTCGCTCAGGTCCGCTGTGTCCTGGGCATTCTCCTCTCTCGCTCAGGTCCGCTGTGTCCTGGAACTTTTCCTCTCTCGCTCAGGTCCGCTGTGTCCCAGGCCGTTTCCTCTCTCGCTCAGGTCCGCTGTGTCCTGGGCCTTCTCCTCTCTCGCTCAGGTCCTGGGCCTTCTCCTCTATCGCTCAGGTCCACTGTGTCCTGGGCCTTCTCCTCTCTCACTCGGTTTCGCTGTGTCCTGGGCCTTCTCCTGTCTCGCTCAGGTCCACTGTGTCCTGGCCCTCCTCCTCTCCCGCTCAGGTCCGCTGTGTCCTGGGCCTTCTCCTCTCTCGATCAGGTCCGCTGTGTCCCGGGCCTTCTCCTCCCCGGCTCAGGTCTGCTGTGTCCTGGGCCTTCTCCTCTCTCGCTCAGGTCCGCTGTGTCCTGGGCCTTCTCCTCTCTCGCTCAGGTCCGCTGTGTCCTTGGCCTTCTCCTCTCCCGCTCAGATCCGCTGTGTCCTGGGCCGTCTCCTCTCCTGCTCAGATCTCTGGTGTCCTGGGCCTTCTGCTCTCTCGCTCAGGTCCGCTGTGTCCTGCGCCTTCTTCTCCCCCTCTCACATCCGCTGTGTCCTGGGCCTTCTCCTCTATCGCTCAGGTCCGCTGTGTCCTGGGCCTTCTCCTCTCCCGCTCAGATCCACTGTGTCCTGGGCCTTCTCCTCTCCTGCTCAGATCTGTGGTGTCCTGGGCCTTCTACTCTCTCATTCAGGTCCGCTGTGTCCTGCGCCTTCTTCTCCCCCTCTCACATCCGCTGTGTCCTGGGCCTTCTCCTCCCTTGCTCAGGTCCGCTGTGTCCTGGGCGTTCTCCACCTCCACTCAAGTCCGCTGTATCCCGGGCCTTCTCCTCTCTCGCTCAGGTCCGCTGTGTCCTGGGCCTTCTCCACCTCCGCTCAAGTCCGCTGTATCCCGGGCCTTCTCCTCCCTCACTCAGGTCCGCTGTGTCCCGGGTTTTCATCTCTGTCGCTCAGGTCCGCTGAGTCCCGGGCCTTCTCCTCTCTCGCTCAGGTCCGCTGTGTCCTGGGCCATCTCCTCTCTCGCTCAGGTCCGCTGTGTCCTGGGCCTTCTCCTCTCTCACTCAGGTCCGCTGTGTCCCGGGCCTTCTCCTCTCTCGCTCAGGTCCGCTATATCCTGGGCCTTCTCCTCTCCCACTCAGGCCCGCTGTGTCCCGGGCCTTCTCCTCTCTCAGTCAGGTCCGCTGTGTCCTGGGCCTTCTCCTCTCTCGCTCAGGTCCGCAATGTCCTGGGCCTTCTCCTCTCTCGCTCAGGTCCGCTGTTTCCTGGGCCTTCTCCTCTCTCGCTCAGGTCCGCTGTGTCCTGGGCCTTCTCCTCTCTCGCTCAGGTCTGCTGTGTCCCGGGCCTTCTCCTCTCTCGCTCTGGTCGGCTGTGTCCCGGGCCTCCTCCTGTCTTGCTCAGTTTCGCTGTGTCCTGGGCCTTATCCTCTCTCGCTCAGGTCCACGGTGTCCTGGGCCTTCTCCTCTCTTGCTCAGGTCCGCTGTGTCCTGGGCCTTCTCCTCTCTCGCTCAGGTCCGCTGTGTCCTGGGCCTTCTCCTCACCCGCTCAGGTCCGTTGTGTCCAGGGCCTTCTCTCCCACTCAGGATCACTGTGTCCTGGGCATTATACTCTCTCACTCAGGTCCGCTGTGTCCCGGGCCTTCTCCTCTCTCACTCAGGTCCGCTGTGACCTGGGCCTTCTCCTCTCTCGCTCAGGTCTGCTGTGTCCCGGGCCTTCTCCTCTCTCGCTCAGGTCCGCTGTGTCCCGGGCCTCCTCCTGTCTTGCTCAGTTTCGCTGTGTCCTGGGCCTTCTCCTCTCTCGCTCAGGTCCACGGTGTCCTGGGCCTTCTCCTCTCTTGCTCAGGTCCACTATGTCCTGGGCCTTCTCCTCACCCGCTCAGGTCCGTTGTGTCCAGGGCTTTCTCTCCCACTCAGGATCACTGTGTCCTGGGCATTATACTCTCTCACTCAGGTCCGCTGTGTCCCGGGCCTTCTCCTCTCTCGCTCAGGTCCACTGTGACCTGGGCCTTCTCCTCTCTCGCTCAGGTCCGTGGTGTCCTGGGCCTTCTCCACCTCCACTCAGGTCCGCTGTGTCCCGGGCATCCTCCTCTCTCACTCAGGTCCGCTGTGTCCTGGACCTTCTCCTCTCTCGCTCAGGTCTCCTGTGTCCTGGACCTTCTCCTCTCTCGCTCAGGTCCGCTGTGTCCTGGACCTTCTCCTCTCTCGCTCAGGTCTCCTGTGTCCTGGACCTTATCCTCTCTCGCTCAGGTCCGCTGTATCCCAGGCCTTCTCCTCTCTCGCTCAGGTCTGCTGTGTCCTGGGCCTTCTCCTCTCCCACTCAGGCCCGCTGTGTCCTCGGCCTTCTCCTCTCTCGCTCAGATCCACTGTGTCCTGGGCATTCTCCTCCCCCGCTCAGGTCCGCTGAGTCCCGGGACTCCTCCTCTCTCGCTCAGGTCCGCTGTGTCGTGGGCCTTCTCCTCCCTCGCTCAGGTTCGCTGTGTCCTGGGCCTTCTCCTCCCCCACTCAGGTCCGCTGTGTCCTGCGCCTTCTCCTCTCCCGCTCCTGTCCATTGTGCCCAGGGCCTTATCCTCCCCCACTCAGGTCCGCTGTGTCCTGGGCCTTCTCCTCTCTCGCTCAGGTCCGCTGTGTCCTGGGCCTTCTCCTCTCTCGCTCAGGTCCGCTGCGTCCTGGGCCTTCTCCTCTCTCACTCAGGTCCGCAGTGTCCTGGGCCTTCTCCCCTCTCGCTCAGGTCCGCTGTGTCCTGGGCCTTCTCCTCTCTCACTCAGGTCCGCTGTGTCCTCGGCCTTCTCCTCTCTCGCTCAGGTCCGCTGTGTCCTGGGCCTTCTCCTCTCTCGCTCAGGTCCGCTGTGTCCTGGGCCTTCTCCTCTCTCGCTCAGGTCCGCTGTGTCCAGGGCCTTCTCCTCTCTCGCTCAGGTCCGCTGTGTCCTGAAACTTCTCCTCTCTTGCACAGGTCCGCTGTGTCCCGGGCCTCCTCCTCTCTTGCTCAGTTTCGCTGTGTCCTGGGCCTTCTCCTCTCTCGCTCAGGTCCACGGTGTCCTGGGCCTTCTCCTCTCTCCCTCAGGTCTGCTGTGTCCTGGGCCTTCTCCTCTCCCGCTCAGATCCGCTGTGTCCTCGGCCTTCTCCTCTCCTGCTCAGATCTGTGGTGTCCTGGGCCTTCTCCTCTCTCGCTCAGGTCGGCTGTGTTCTGTGCCTTCTTCTCCCCCTCTCAAGTCCGCTGTGTCCTGGGCCTTCTCCTCCCCCGCTCAGGTCTGCTGTGTCCTGGGGCTTCTCCTCTCTCGCTCAGGTCCGCTGTGTCCTGGGCCTTCTCCTCTCTCGCTCAGGTCCGCTGTGTCCTGGGCCTTCTCCTCTCCCGCTCAGATCCACTGTGTCCTGGGCCTTCTCCTCTCCTGCTCAGATCTGTGGTGTCCTGGGCCTTCTACTCTCTCGTTCAGGTCCGCTGTGTCCTGCGCCTTCTTCTCCCCCTCTCACGTCCGCTGTGTCCTGGGCCTTCTCCTCTCTTGCTCAGTTCCGCTGTGTCCTGGGCGTTCTCCACCTCCACTCAAGTCCGCTGTATCCCGGGCCTTCTCCTCTCTCGCTCAGGTCCGCTGTGTCCTGGGCCTTCTCCACCTCCGCTCAAGTCCGCTGTATCCCGGGCCTTCTCCTCCCTCACTCAGGTCCGCTGTGTCCCGGGTTTTCATCTCTGTCGCTCAGGTCCGCTGAGTCCCGGGCCTTCTCCTCTCTCGCTCAGGTCCGCTGTGTCCTGGGCCATCTCCTCTCTCGCTCAGGTCCGCTGTGTCCTGGGCCTTCTCCTCTCTCACTCAGGTCCGCTGTGTCCCGGGCCTTCTCCTCTCTCGCTCAGGTCCGCTATGTCCTGGGCCTTCTCCTCTCCCGCTCAGGCCCGCTGTGTCCCGGGCCTTCTCCTCTCTCAGTCAGGTCCGCTGTGTCCTGGGCCTTCTCCTCTTTCGCTCAGGTCCGCAATGTCCTGGGCCTTCTCCTCTCTCGCTCAGGTCCGCTGTGTCCTGGGCCTTCTCCTCTCCCGCTCAGATCCGCTGTGTCCTCGGCCTTCTCCTCTCCTGCTCAGATCTGTGGTGTCCTGGGCCTTCTCCGCTCTTGCTCAGGTCCGCTGTGTTCTGCGCCTTCTTCTCCCCCTCTCAAGTCCGCTGTGTCCTGGGCCTTCTCTTCCCCCGCTCAGGTCTGCTGCGTCCTGGCCTTCTCCTCTCTCGCTCAGGTCCGCTGTGTCCTGGGCCTTCTCCTCTCCCACTCAGATCCACTGTGTCCTGGGCCTTCTCCTCTGCTGCTCAAATCTGTGGTGTCTTGGGCCTTCTCCTCTCTCGCTCAGGTCCGCTGTGTCCTGCGCCTTCTTCTCCCCCTCTCACGTCCGCTGTGTCCTGGGCCTTCTCCTCTCTCGCTCAGGTCCACTGTGTCCTGCGACTTCTTCTCCCCCTCTCACGTCCGCTGTGTCCTGGGCCTTCTCCTCTCTCGCTCAGGTCCGCTGTGTCCTGGGCATTCTCCTCTCTCGCTCAGGTCCGCTGTGTCCTGGAACTTCTCCTCTCTCGCTCAGGTCCGCTGTGTCCCAGGCCGTTTCCTCTCTCGCTCAGGTCCGCTGTGTCCTGGGCCTTCTCCTCTCTCGCTCAGGTCCTGGGCCTTCTCCTCTATCGCTCAGGTCCACTGTGTCCTGGGCCTTCTCCTCTCTCACTCGGTTTCGCTGTGTCCTGGGCCTTCTCCTGTCTCGCTCAGGTCCACTGTGTCCTGGCCCTCCTCCTCTCCCGCTCAGGTCCGCTGTGTCCTGGGCCTTCTCCTCTCTCGATCAGGTCCGCTGTGTCCCGGGCCTTCTCCTCCCCGGCTCAGGTCTGCTGTGTCCTGGGCCTTCTCCTCTCTCGCTCAGGTCCGCTGTGTCCTGGGCCTTCTCCTCTCTCGCTCAGGTCCGCTGTGTCCTTGGCCTTCTCCTCTCCCGCTCAGATCCGCTGTGTCCTGGGCCGTCTCCTCTCCTGCTCAGATCTCTGGTGTCCTGGGCCTTCTGCTCTCTCGCTCAGGTCCGCTGTGTCCTGCGCCTTCTTCTCCCCCTCTCACATCCGCTGTGTCCTGGGCCTTCTCCTCTCTCGCTCAGGTCCGCTGTATCCCGAGCCTTCTTCTCTCTCGCTCAAGTCCGCTGTGTCCTGGACCTTCTCCTCTCTCGCTCAGGTCCGCTGTGTCCCGGGCCTTCTCCTCTCTCACTCAAGTCCGCTGTGTCCTGGGCCTTCTCCTCTCTCACTCAGGTCCACTGTGTCCCGGGCCTTCTCCTCCCTCGCTCAGGTCCGCTATGTCCTGGGCCTTCTCCTCTCCCGCTCAGGCCCGCTGTGTCCCGGGCCTTCTCCTCTCTCGCTCAGGTCCGCTGTGTCGTGGGCCTTCTCCTCTCTCGCTCAGGTCCGCTATGTCCTGGGCCTTCTCCTCTCTCGCTCAGGTCCGCTGTGTCCTGGGCCTTCTCCTCTCTCTCTCAGGTCCGCTGTATCCTGGGCCTTCTCCTTTCCTGCTCAGGCCCGCTGTGTCCTGGGCCTTCTCCTCTCTCCTGCTCAGGTCCGCTGTGTCCTTGGCCTTCTCCTCTCCTGCTCAGGCCCGCTGTGTCCTGGGCCTTTTCCTCTCTCGCTCAGGTCCGCTGTGTCCTGGGCCTTCTCCTCGCTCGCTCAGGTCCGCTGTGTCCTGGGCCTTCTCTCCCGCTCAGATCCGCTGTGTCCTGGGACTTCTCCTCTCCTGCTCAGATCTGTGGAGTCCTGGGCCTTCTGCTCTCTCGCTCAGGTCCGCTGTGTCCTGCGCCTCCTTCTCCCCCTCTCACATCCGCTGTATCCTGGGCCTTCTCCTCTCTCGCTCAGGTCCGCTGTATCCCGGGCCTTCTCCTCTCTCACTCAGGTCCGCTGTGTCCTGGGCCTTCTCCACCTCCGCTCAAGTCCGCTGTATCCTGGGCCTTCTCCTCCATCGCTCAGGTCCGCTGTGTCCCGGGTCTTCTCCTCTCTCACTCAGGTCCCCTGTGTCCCGGGCCTTTTCTCTCGCTGAGGTCCGCTGTGTCCTGGGCCTTCTCCTCTCTCGCTCAGGTCCACTGTGTCCCGGGCATTCTCCTCTCCCACTCAGGTCCGCTGTGTCCCGGGCCTTCTCCTCTCTCGCTCAGGTCCCCTGAGTCCCGGGCCTTCTCCTCTCTCGCTCAGGTCCGCTGTGTCCCGGGCCTTCTCCTCTCTTGCTCAGGTCCGCTGTGTCCCGGGCCTTCTCCTCTCTTGCTCAGGTCCGCTATGTCCTGGGCCTTCTCCTCTCCCGCTCAGGCCCGTTGTGTCCTGGACCTTCTCCTCTCTCGCTCAGGTCCGCTGTGTCCTGGGCCTTCTCCTCTCTCGCTCAGGTCCGCTGTGTCCTGGGCCTTCTCCTCTCCTGCTCAGGTCCGCTGTGTCCTGCGCCTTCTCCTCTCCTGCTCAGGCCCGCTGTGTCCTGGGTCTTCTCCTCTCCTGCTCAGGTCCGCTGTGTCCTGGGCCTTCTCCTCTCCTGCTCAGGCCCGCTGTGTCCTGGTCTTGTCCTCTCTCGCTCAGGTCCGCTGTGTCCTGGGCATTCTCCTCTCCTGCTCAGGTCCACTGTGTCCTGGGCCTTCTCCTCTCTCGCTCAGGTCCGCTGTGTCCTGGGCATTCCCCTCTCTCGCTCAGGTCCGCTGTGTCCTGTGCCTTCTCCTCTCTCGCTCAGGTCCGCTGTGTCCTGGGCCTTCTCCTCTCTCACTCAGGTCCGCAGTGTCCTGGGCCTTCTCCGCTCTCGCTCAGGTCCGCTGTGTCCTGGGCCTTCTCCTGTCTCACTCAGGTCCGCTGTGTCCTCGGCCTTCTCCTCTCTCGCTCAGGTCCGCTGTGTCCTGGGCCTTCTCCTCTCTCGCTCAGGTCCGCTGTGTCCTGGGCCTTCTCCTCTCTCGCTCAGGTCCGCTGTGTCCAGGACATTCTCCTCTCTCGCTCAGGTCCGCTGTGTCCTGAAACTTCTCCTCTCTTGCACAGGTCCGCTGTGTCCCGGGCCTCCTCCTCTCTCGCTCAGGTCCGCTGTGTCCTGGGCCTTCACCTCTCTCGCTCAGGTCCGCTGTGTCCCGGGCCTTCTCCTCTCTCGCTCAGGTCCGCTGTGTCCTGGGCCTCCTCCTCTCTTGCTCAGTTTCGCTGTGTCCTGGGCCTTCTCCTCTCTCGCTCAGGTCCACGGTGTCCTGGGCCTTCTCCTCTCTCCCTCAGGTCTGCTGTGTCCTGGGCCTTCTCCTCTCCCGCTCAGATCCGCTGTGTCCTCGGCCTTCTCCTCTCCTGCTCAGATCTGTGGTGTCCTGGGCCTTCTCCTCTCTCGCTCAGGTCGGCTGTGTTCTGCGCCTTCTTCTCCCCCTCTCAAGTCCGCTGTGTCCTGGGCCTTCTCCTCCCCCGCTCAGGTCTGCTGTGTCCTGGGCCTTCTCCTCTCTCGCTCAGGTCCGCTGTGTCCTGGGCCTTCTCCTCTCTCGCTCAGGTCCGCTGTGTCCTGGGCCTTCTCCTCTCCCGCTCAGATCCACTGTGTCCTGGGCCTTCTCCTCTCCTGCTCAGATCTGTGGTGTCCTGGGCCTTCTACTCTCTCGTTCAGGTCCGCTGTGTCCTGTGCCTTCTTCTCCCCCTCTCACGTCCGCTGTGTCCTGGGCTTTCTCCTCCCTTGCTCAGGTCCGCTGTGTCCTGGGCGTTCTCCACCTCCGCTCAAGTCCGCTGTATCCCGGGCCTTCTCCTCTCTCGCTCAGGTCCGCTGTGTCCTGGGCCTTCTCCACCTCCGCTCAAGTCCGCTGTGTCCCGGGCCTTCTCCTCTCTCGCTCAGGTCCGCTGTGTCCCGGGCCTTCTCCTCTCTCGCTCAGGTCCGCTGTGTACTGGGCCATCTCCTCTCTCGCTCAGGTCCGCTGTGTCCTGGGCCTTCTCCTCTCTCACTCCGGTCCGCTGTGTCCCGGGCCTTCTCCTCTCTCGCTCAGGTCCGCTATGTCCTGGGCCTTCTCCTCTCCCGCTCAGGCCCGCTGTGTCCCGGGCCTTCTCCTCTCTCAGTCAGGTCCGCTGTGTCCTGGGCCTTCTCCTCTCTCGCTCAGATCCGCAATGTCCTGGGCCTTCTCCTCTCTCGCTCAGGTCCGCTGTGTCCTGGGCCTTCTCCTCTCTCGCTCAGGTCCGCTGTGTCCTGCGCCTCCTTCTCCCCCTCTCACATCCGCTGTATCCTGGGCCTTCTCCTCTCTCGCTCAGGTCCGCTGTATCCCGGGCCTTCTCCTCTCTCGCTCAGGTCCGCTGTGTCCTGGGCCTTCTCCACCTCCGCTCAAGTCCGCTGTATCCTGGGCCTTCTCCTCCATCGCTCAGGTCCGCTGTGTCCCGGGTCTTCTCCTCTCTCACTCAGGTCCCCTGTGTCCCGGGCCTTTTCTCTCGCTGAGGTCCGCTGTGTCCTGGGCCTTCTCCTCTCTTGCTCAGGTCCACTGTGTCCCGGGCCTTCTCCTCTCCCACTCAGGTCCGCTGTGTCCCGGGCCTTCTCCTCTCTCGCTCAGGTCCCCTGAGTCCCGGGCCTTCTCCTCTCTCGCTCAGGTCCGCTGTGTCCCGGGCGTTCTCCTCTCACGCTCAGGTCCGCTGTGACCCGGGCCTTCTCCTCTCTCGCTCAGGTCCGCTATGTCCTGGGCCTTCTTCTCTCCCGCTCAGGCCCGCTGTGTCCTGGACCTTCTCCTCTCTCGCTCAGGTCCGCTGTGTCCTGGGCCATCTCCTCTCTCGCTCAGGTCCGCTGTGTCCTGGGCCTTCTCCTCTCCTGCTCAGGTCCGCTGTGTCCTGCGCCTTCTCCTCTCCTGCTCAGGCCTGCTGTGTCCTGGGCCTTCCCCTCTCCTGCTCAGGTCCGCTGTGTCCTGGGCCTTCTCCTCTCCTGCTCAGGCCCGCTGTGTCCTGGCCTTGTCCTCTCTCGCTCAGGTCCGCTGTGTCCTGGGCATTCTCCTCTCCTGCTCAGGTCCGCTGTGTCCTGGGCCTTCTCCTCTCTCGCTCAGGTCCGCTGTGTCCTGGGCATTCCCCTCTCTCGCTCAGGTCCGCTGTGTCCTGGGCCTCCTCCTCCCCCGCTCAGGCCCGCTGTGTCCTGGGCCTTCTCCTCTCTCGTTCAGGTCCTGGGCCTTCTCCTCTCTCGCTCAGATCCGCTGTGTCCTGTGCCTTCTCCGCTCCCGCTCAGGTCCGCTGTGTCCCGGGCCTTCTCCTCCCCCACTCAGGTCCGCTGTGTCCTGGGCCTTCTCCTCTCTCGCTCAGATCCGCTGTGTCCTGGGCCTTCTCCTCTCCTGCTCAGATCTGTGGTGTCCTGGGCCTTCAGCTCTCTCGCTAAGGTCCGTTGTGTCCTGCGCCTTCTTCTCCCCCTCTCACATCCGCTGTGTCCTGGGCCTTCTCCTCTCTCGCTCAGGTCCGCTGTATCCCGGGCCGTCTCCTCTCTCGCTCAGGTCCGCTGTGTCCTGGGCCTTCTCCACCTCCGCTCAAGTCCGCTGTATCCTGGGCCTTCTCCTCCCTCGCTCAGGTCCGCTGTGTCCTGGGCCTTCTCCTCTCTCGCTCAGGTCCGCTGTGTCCCGGGCCTTCTCCTCTCCCACTCAGGCCCGCTGTGTCCCGGGCCTTCTCCTCTCTCACTCAGGTCCGCTATGTCCTGGGCCTTCTCCTCTCTCGCTCAGGTCCGCTGTGTCCTGGGCCTTCTCCTCTCTCGCTCAGGTCCGCTGTGTCCTGGGCTTTCTCCTCTCCTGCTCAGGCCCGCTGTGTCCTGGGCCCTGTCCTCTCTCGCTCAAGTCCGCTGTGTCCTGGGCCTTCTCCTCTCCAGCTCAGGTCCGCTGTGTCCTGGGCTTTCTCCTCTCTCACTCAGGTCCGCTGTGTCCTGCGCCTTCTCCTCTCTCACTCAGGTCCGCTGTGTCCTTGGCCTTCTCCTCTCTCGCTCAGGTCCGCTGTGTCCTGGGCCTTCTCCTCTCTCGCTCAGGTCCGCTGTGTCCTGGGCCTTCTCCTCTCCCGCTCAGATCCGATGTGTCCTCGGCCTTCTCCTCTCTCGCTCAGGTCCGCTGTATTCTGCGCCTTCTTCTCCCCCTCTCAAGTCCACTGTGTCCTGGGCCTTCTCCTCCCCCGCTCAGGTCTGCTGTGTCCTGGGCCTTCTCCTCTCTCGCTCAGGTCCGCTGTGTCCTGGGCCTTCTCCTCTCTCGCTCAGGTCCGCTGTGTCCTGGGCCTTCTCCTCTCCCGCTCAGATCCACTGTGTCCTGGGCCTTCTCCTCTCCTGCTCAGATCTGTGGTGTCCTGGGCCTTCTCCTCTCTCGCTCAGGTCCGCTGTGTCCTGCGCCTTCTTCTCCCCCTCTCATGTCTGCTGTGTCCTGGGCCTTCTCCTCTCTCGCTCAGGTCCGCTGTGTCCTGGGCCTTCTCCTCTCTTGCTCAGGTCCGCTGTGTCCTGGGCCTTCTCCACCTCCGCTCAAGTCCGCTGTATCCCGGGCCTTCTCCTCCCTCGCTCAGGTCCGCTGTGTCCCGGCCCTTCTCCTCTGTCGCTCAGGTCCGCTGAATCCCGGGCCTTCTCCTCTCTCGCTCAGGTCCGCTGTGTCCTGGGCCTTCTCCTCTCTTGCTCAGGTCCGCTGTGTCCTGGGCCTTCTCCACCTCCGCTGAAGTCCGCTGTATCCCGGGCCTTCTCCTCCCTCGCTCAGGTCCGCTGTGTCCCGGGCCTTCTCCTCTGTCGCTCAGGTCCGCTGAATCCCGGGCCTTCTCCTCTCTCGCTCAGGTCCGCTGTGTCCTGGGCTTTCTCCTCTCTCGCTCAGGCCCGCTGTGGCCCGGGCCTGCTCCTCTCCCACCCTTTATTTCGCTGCCGCAGCTCCCGCTCAGGTCACTAACACTTCCTGGTTGTTGGCTCAGGTCTGGAGAACACTGATGTCTTGATAGCAGGAAGTGTTTGATCTGATCTGGCCCATATGCAACTTCAGTCCCTCACCAACATGATTCACTAGTAACTGCCTTCGTAGGCCACACAGTTGCTAGGGATAGGTAATAAATACTGGCCTTGCCAGTGACGCACACATCCAATGAATGAAATTTTTAAAAATGTGTTAATGTTAGAGTTAGGGTTGAGGTTAGGGTTAGGGTTAGGGTTAGGGATAGTGCTCGGGGTAGGGTTTGGGGTAGGGTTATGGTTAGGGTTAGGGATAGGGTTAGGGTTCGGGGTAGAGTTTATTATCGAAACACTGCCAGTTCGGAGCAGGACTGGCAGATACCTTAAGGGATAAGTTTGTCTGCGGGCTCCAGAGTGAAGGAACCCAGAAACGACTACTTTCGGAAAAGGACCTTATGCTAGAAAAGGCTTTCAGTGTTGCAGTATCCTACGAAGCAGCAGCACGGGGAGCTGCAGAAATACAACAGAAACCGCAAGAATATAGCACCAATGAAATGGCATATGGAGCAGAAAAGTGCTATCGCTGCGGCAGAACAACCCATGACCAGAAGAATTGCTGATTTAAGGACAAAGTATGCAGGCAATGTGGAAAAGTCGGACACATAGCACGGGTCTGCAGGTCGGGAAAGAAAACCAACACTACAAGAACTACTAAGGAAAAGTACAAGAAAGTACAAAAGATGACGGACAGTAGTTCAGAAGATCAGAAGAGTGATAATGACTCTGGGAGCAGGAGACTAAGTTGTCTAAAGTTACACAACGTGATCGCAAAGGAGGATCACCGAACCATTTGGGTCACCCTCATGATAGCAGGGTCCCAAGTAAAGATGGAATTGGACACAGGATCAGCCCTAACAGTCATGAATCGACGAGACTACGGGCGGCTATTCTCACACATACCCTTGAAGGACACGTCCATTGTCTTGAAGACATATATGGGGCAAAAAGTCTACCCCAGAGGAAAAATAAGGGTGCCCGTTAAATACAACGGCAAGGAAACACAGAAACTGTATCTATATATACTACAAGATGGAGGACCACCATTATTGGGACGTGAATGGATCCGAAAAATACAATTGGATTGGCATTCCATTCAGGCGCTAACTGTGGCTGACAAAAAGGATGACAACGTCACACCTGGACGACTGTCAAAAATTCTAACTGATGCGAATGAGGTGTTCCAGCAAGGACTTGGGACTCTAAAAGGCGTAACGGCAATGATAAAAATTGAAGATAACGCAAACCCAAAATTTTTTAAGGCCAGACCGGTACCATATGCGATCCGCCCAGCCATCGAAGCAGAGCTGGAGAGTCTGGAGCATTCGGGTGTGCTGTCCAAGGTGGACTGGAGCGAGTGGGCCACACCCATCGTTCCTGTAATGAAGAAATCATTGAGCAGCACGCCTGGGGAGCCAAAGAAGGTTCGCATCTGTGGGGACTTTAAGGTAACTGTGAACCCAGTCCTTCACACAGTACAATATCCACTTCCGCGGATAGAAGATATTTTCACCTCACTATCTGGAGGGAAACGCTTTACGAAGATTGACCTGGCCCAAGCGTATCTACAAATGAAGGTAGAAAAAGCATCTAGAAAATACCTCACGATAAACACTCACAAAGGTCTTTACCAGTAAAACCGACTGGTATTCGGGGTAGCATCAGCTCCGGCTATTTGGCAGAGGGCGATGGAACAAGTCCTGCAAGGGATCCCGGGGACCCAGTGTTATTTGGACGACATCCTGGTTACGGGCAAAAATGACAGTGAACAGCTTGTCAACCTGGAGCAGGTGCTCACTAGATTACATGAATATGGGCTACGAGCCAACCGCCCCAAATGCGAGTTTTTCAGGAAACAAATCTCATATTGTGACCACGTGATTGATGAAGAGGGGTTACATAAGTCCCCAGACAAGATTGAGGCAGTAGTCAAGGCTCCAGCACCGGAAAATGTGTCGCAACTGAGGTCGTTCCTCGGGTTGGTGAACTACTTCCATAAGTTCTTGCCAAATTTATCTACAATTCTGCACCCACTGAACGCCGTGCTGCAAACTGGAGTAGCATGGAAATGGAGTGATGAGTGTAAGCGTGCTTTTCAGAAAAGTAAATGCCTAATCACTTCAAAAGAAGTATTGGCCCACTACAATCCAACACTACCGATTCGGTTGGCATGTGATGCGTCTCCCTACGGCATTGGAGCGGTGCTGTCGCACAAATTCCTTGACGGTTCAGAGAGGCCAATAGCCTTTGTGTCACGCTCGTTAACCTCAGCCGAGCGTAGCTACGCCCTGATTGACAGGGAGGCCCTCAGCCTGGTGTGGGGGGTGAAGAAGTTCAATCACTATCTGCATGGGCAGAAATTCACCTTACTGACTGATCACCAGCCTCTTGTCTCCATTTTTAACCCAAAGAAGGGCGTTCCGGTGATGATGGCGCAACGGCTGCAAAGATGGTCCCTTTTTCTAGGGGCACATCAATACGAAATAGATTATAAGGGCACGAAACAGCATGGAAACGCTGATGGGCTGTTGCGCCTGCCGCTGCCTATGGTGGAGGAAGCACCTGCAGTGGACCCTGTTGAGATATTCCATTTGACCATAGTCGAATGTCTACCTGTTACAAACTCAAGTATAGAGAAGGAAACCCGAAATGACCCGACACTCTCTCGGGTCTATGATTTGACGGTGAAGGGATGGCCAGCACATGGCGACTCACTGTTGCCAGCATTCTCGCCAAGGAGAGAACAGCTGTCAGTGTGCCGGGGGACCTTGATGTGTGGATCCCGAGTGGTAATTCCACCCAAGTTGAGAAATAGAGTGCTCAATGAGCTTCATGAGGGTCATCTGGGAGGGGTAAAAATGAAGAGCCTAGCCAGGGCGTTGGTGTGGTGGCCAGGAATCGATAAAGAAATCGAGGAAATGACCAAGTGCTGCACAGGATGCCAGAAAGTCCAAAACGCTCCACCACAGGCCCCGCTACACCCATGGGAGTGGCCCTCATCTCCATGGCAACGGGTACACATTGATTTTGCTGGTCCATTTATGGACTCAATGTTTTTAATCGCCGTGGATGCACATTCGAAATGGCCAGAGGTCATCAAAATGTCCTCCACCACCACGGAGAAAACTATTGCAGTCCTATGGACCATCTTCGCCAGGAATGGCTTGCCAGAACAGATTTGCTCTGACAATGGACCACAGTTTGTGGCCGAGGACTTCCGGAGGTTTTTGAGGAATAATGGGGTAAAGCATTACACATCCGCCCCATATCATCCAGCCACAAATGGATTGGCTGAGAGGTTTGTTCATACCTTTAAAAAAGCAATAAAGGCGATGTATAATGACAACATACCACTGCAACACAAGGTGGATAATTTCTTGTTTGCTTACCGGAATGCGGCACATGCAGTCACCAACCAAGCTCCAGCCATGATGTTCTTTAACCAAAGGTTAAGATGTCGCCTGGATTTGCTCAAACCAAACATAAGACGAGATGTTGAGAATAAGCAATTCCAGCACATCAATGAGAAGCCAACCAGGAGCTTCAAGATAGGGCAACCAGTCTTGGCCGCGACTACCGAACAGAAAAATGGCAGCCAAGAACGATATGCACACGGCAGGGACCACTAATGTACACAGTGGGCACTGGAGAGAGCATCGTGAGATGCCATGCTGACCAGATTCTAGAGTCACAGGAACAATTCAAACCCATGCCACAATCATACGCACCTGGTGATGAACCCAAAGTACAGATTGCGTCTACCTCAGAATCAGTGGTATTGGAAGCTGACGAACCAACCAATGACAATGAGCCAGAATCGATTCCGCCGCAAGAACAGGATACTCGAGAAAGGCGCTATCCAGACAGGATCAGGAAGCCTCCTCAAAGACTGAACTTATAAATGATTACTTTCAGCTGATGTATATAGTACAAAGAAAATTGTAATTGTAATTAGTTATTATTTAATTGTTAAATGAATGTTATGTACTGTTTATCTAAAAGGGGAGGAATTGTAATGTATGTACCTTTAAGAGAGGAACTATCTTTTACAGCCCCTGTATACTGCAGTACCAGTAGTGACCACACCTGTATATAACCCCGTGTAGTAATTTGTACAGTTAGTTCCAGCATCCCCTCTGTTCAGTAAACACCTGTTATTACCGTTCTCCTGCAGTCCGTGTGTTATTGATACGCGGACACTACAGACTAGGCCTGTATTCCCTTGAGTTTAGAAGAATGAGAAGGGATCTCATTGAAATGTATAAAATTCTGACAGGGCTAGACAGACTGGATGCAGGGAGGATGTTTCCCCTGGCTGGGGGATCTAGAACCAAGCGTCACAGTCTTAGGATACGGGTAGGACATTTAGGACTGTGATGAGGAGAAATTTCTTCACAGAGGGTGGTGAACCTGTGGAATTCTCTACTACAGAAGGCTGTGGAGGCCAAGTCACTGAATATAGTTAAGAAGGAGATAGATAGATGTTTAGACTCAAAAGGCATCAAGGGGTATGGAGAGAGAGCGGGAACATAAGAACATAAGAAGTAGGAGCAGGAGTAGGCCATACGGCCCCTCGGGCCTGCTCCGCCATTCAATAGGATCATGGCTGATCCGAATCTAGACTCACGTCCACTTCCCTGCCCTCTCCCCATAACCCCTAATTCCCTTATCTGCTAGGAAACTGTCTATCTCCGATTTAAATTTATTTAATGTCGCAGCTTCCACAGCTCTCTGGGGTAGCAAATTCCATAGATTTACTACCCTCTGAGTGAAGAAGTGTCTCCTCATCTCAGTTTTGAATGGGCAGCCCCTTATTCTAAGATTATGCCCCCTAGTTCTAGTCTCACCCATCAGTGGAAACATCCTCACCGCATCCACCCGATCAAGCCCCCTCACAATCTTATATGTTTCGATAAGATCACCTCTCATTCTTCTGAACTCCAATGAGTAGAGGCCCAACCTACTCAACCTTTCCTCATACGTCAACCCCCTCATCTCCGGAATCAACCGAGTGAACCTTCTCTGAACCGCCTCGAGAGCAAGTATATCTTTTCTTAAATATGGAAACCAAAACTGCACGCAGTATTCCAGGTGTGGTCTCACCAATACCCTGTATAACTGCAGCAAGACTTCCCTGTTTTTATACTCCATCTCCCTTGCAATAAAAGCCAAGATTCTATTGGCCTTCCTGATCACCTGCTGCACCTGCATACTAACTTTTTGTGTTTCATGCACCAGGACCCCCAGATCCCTTTGTACTGTAGCACTTTGCAGTTTCTCTCCATTTAGATAATAACTGGCTCTTTGATTTTTTCTGCCAAAATGCATAACCTCACACTTTCCAACATTATATTGCATCTGCCAAATCTCAATGGTATTGAGATAGAGGATCAGCCTTGATCATATTAAATGGTGGAGCAGGCTCGAAGGGCTGAATGGCCGACTCCTGCTCCTATTTTTTTTCTACAGTGGAGTTAAGGGTTATGGGGAGCTGGCGGGAAAGTGCAGTTGAGGCCAAGATCATATCAGCCATGGCGGAACAGGCTCGAGGGGCCGAATGGCCTACTCCTGCTCCTCTATCTTATGTTCTTAAGTAGGAAATGAAGGGTTGGAAAGGAGAGAAATAGAGAAATTGAAAATGGAAGATAGAGGAAAATAAAAGGTAAGTACAATTGACAAAGAGAAGCAGAAAAATAGAATAATGAAAGAGTTAAGAATTACAGGATTCGAGGGGAGCAAATACTGAAGAGAAAATGGAGATGAGGAGTGATAGTAAATGAAATGGAAAACTGAGAGAGAGCAGGAGAGGAAAGGCAAGTCAAAAAAGAGAAGCGCAGGACCGGAAAGTGTTAAAAGGAAATGAGGTCGTTAAGAGAGGATTCGGTCAATAGATAATAGGAGAAGGAGAGAGAAGGGAAAATCAAGAAATGATGAGTGGAATTAAGATGAGATGATTGCTGGGGTGGTGAACGCTGTGAGTTTTCCCTGAGACTTGGATTTGCTGATTAGGATACAGCGAATAGTCGACCGGGTATTGACGTACGGTGGAGCCAACACTTAATCTTGGTTAAGGAGGCAGTTTTTAAGGACCGTCTTAAAGGAGGAGAGGTAGGCAGAGAGGTTTAGAGAGGGTTTTCCAGAGCTTAAGGACTAGGCAGCTGAAGGCACGGTCGCCAATGGTGGAGCGATTAAAATAGGTGATGCGCAAGAGGCCAGAATTTGAGGAGCTCAGAGATCTTGAAGGCTTGTAGGGCTAGAGGAGGTTACAGTAAAATGCCTGGTGGCGTAAAACAAACAGTACAACAATACAACTTGGCCCGTCGAACAGGCCCCTGTCTCATATTAAGACGCCTAAAATCACACTGTTTTGCATACAGAGTATAACATGGACTTGGACCACAAACCCCGGAACATACACTATAAAATACACACAGAACCTCCCCACTAAACCCCTCTGGATTGGTTGGGACACACAACACCCCCTCACACAGTACCGGTGGTCTTAAGGATACGTGGGCTTGGACAATGCTCACCCCGATTATTATGTTTGTGTGTAATTGAGACACGGACTGCAGGAGTTGGTTATAACAGGTCTTTACTGAGTGGAGACAAACTGTAACTACTATGCAAAAGTTACTACACAGGCTTATATACAGGGGTGGTCACTACTGGTACTGCAGTATACAGGGGCTGCAGAATATAGTTCCTTCTGCAAAGTACATACACTACAATTCCTCCCCTTTTAGCTAAACAGTACATAACATTCGATTAATAATTAAATAACATATTTACAATTACAGTTGCTAGATACATTAGCTGAAGTTAAGCAATTATAAGTTCAGTCTTTGAGGAGGCTTCCTGATTCTGTCTGGATAACGCCTCTTTGGGGTATCAGGTTCTTCTGGCAAAGCAGATTCGGGACCAACGTCGTTGTTGGGTTCGTCTGCTTCCAATATCACCGATTCTGAGGTAGATGCAATTGGTACTTCGGTTTCATCACCAGGTGTATCGGATCGTGGTGTGGAATTGACGTTTTCCAGTGACTCTAGAATCTGGTCAGCATGGTGTCTTACAATGCTCTCTCCAACGTCCACGGTATACATTAGAGGTCCTTGCCGTGTACAGATCGTTCCTGGCTGCCATTTCTCTGTGCGGTAGTCCCGGGCCAAAACTGGTTGACCTATCTTAAAGCTCCTGGTCGGCCTTTCATTCATATTCTGAAACTGCCTGTTCTCCACATCTCTTCTGATGTTTGGCTTAACCAAATCCAAGCGGCATCGTAGTCTTCGATTGAAGAACATCATGGCTGGAGTTTGGTTGGTAACCGCATGTGTCGCATTCCGGTAGGCAAACAAGAAGTTATCCACCTTGTGTTGTAGGGGTATGTCTTCATTACACATTGCCTTGATAGCCTTCTTGAATGTTTGAGCGAACCTCTCAGCCAATCCATTGGTGGCTGGATGATATGGGGCGGATGTGTAATGCTTAACACCATTGTTCTTTAAGAACCTCCGGAACTCTTCAGACACAAACTGTGGTCCATTGTCAGAGCAAATCTGTTCAGGCAGCCCATTTCTGGCGAATATGGTTCATAAGACTGTGATAGTTTTTTCTGTGGTGGTTGAGGACATTTTTATTACCTCTGGCCACTTGAATGTGCATCCACCGCAAATAAAAACATCGAGTCCATAAATGGACCAGCAAAATCAATGTGCACCCTTTGCCATGGAGATGAGGGCCACTCCCATGGATGTAGAAGGGCTTGTGGTGGGGCGTTTTGGACCTTCTGGCATTCTGCACAGCTCTTGGTCATCTCTTCGATTTCTCTATCGATTCCCTGACACCACACAAACGCTCTGGCTAAGTTCTTCATTTTTACCCCTCCCAGATGACCCTCATGAAGCTCATTGAGCACTCTATCCTTCAATTTGGGTGGAATTACTACTCTGGATCCACACATCAAGGTTCCTCTGCACACTGACAGCTGTTCTCTTCTCGGCGAGACTGCTGGCAACAGTGGTTCGCCATGTGCTGGCCATCCCTTCACCGTTAAATCATAGACCCAGGAGAGTGTCGGGTCATTTCGTGTTTCCTTTTCTATGTTTGCATTCGTCACAGGGAGACATTCGACTATGGTTGAGTGGAATATCTCCACTGGATCCACTGCAGGTGCTTCTTCCACCGTCGGCAACGGTAGGCGCGACAATCCATCAGCATTCCCATGCTGTTTAGTTCCTTTGTACTCGATGTCATATTGGTGCGCCCCTAGGAAAAGGGACCACCTCTGTAACCATTGTGCTGTCATTATCGGGACGCCCTTCTGAGGGTTGAAAATGGAGACAAGAGGTTGATGATCAGTTAGTAGAGTAAATTTCTGACCGTGCAGGTAGTGATTGAACTTCTTCACCCCCCACACCAGGCTGAGGGCCTCTCTGTCAATCTGGGCGTAGTTACGCTCGGCTGAAGTTAACGAGCGTGACACAAAAGCTATCGGCCTCTCTGAACCATCAAGGAATTTATGTGACAGTACCGCTCCAATGCCGTAGGGAGACGCATCACACGCCAGTCTTATCGGTAGTGATGGGTTGTAGTGAGCCAATACTTCTCTTGAAGTGATTAGGTCTTTACTCTTCTGAAAGGCCCGCTTACATTCATCACTCCATTTCCATGCTACTCCAGTTTGTAGTAGGGCGTTCAGTGGGTGCAGAATTGTGGACAAATTCGGCAAAAACTTATGGTAGTAATTCACCAATTCCAGGAATGACCTCAGTTGTGACATATTTTCAGGCGCTGGAGCCTTAACTACTGCTTCAATTTTGTCAGGGGACTTATGTAACCCCTCTTCATCAATCACGTGGCCACAATACGATATCTGTTTCTTAAAAAACTCGCACTTGGGGCGATTGGCTCGTAGCCCATGTTCTCTTAGTCTAGTGAGCACCTGCTCCAGGTTGGCAAGGTGTTCACTGTCATCTTCACCTGTCACTAGGATGTCGTCCAAGTAACACTGAGTCCCCGGAATCCCTTGCAGGACTTGTTCCATCGCTCTTTGCCATATCGCCGGAGCTGATGCTACTCCGAATACCAGTCGATTATACTGATAAAGACCTTTGTGAGTGTTTATCGTGAGATACTGCCTAGCGGATTCTTCAACCTCCATCTGCAAATATGCTTGTGCTAGGTCAATTTTTGTAAAACGCTTCCCTCCAGATAGTGAGGCGAAAATATCTTCTATCCTCGGCAGAGGATATTGTACTGTGTGAAGGATTGGGTTCACCGTCACCTTGAAGTCCCCACAGATGTGAACCTTCCTTGGCTCCTCAGACTTATTGTTTAACGTTTTCTTCATGACAGGAACGATGGGTGTCGCCCACTCGCTCCAGTCTACCTTAGATAACACGCCTGCATTCTCCAGATTCTCCAGCTCTGCCTCGACGGCTGGGCGAATTGCATATGGTACCGGTCTTGCTTTGAAAAACTTGGGAATTGCATTCTCTTCTATTTTTATCGAGGCAGTTACGCCTTTAAGAGTTCCCAGTGCTTGTTGAAATACCTCTTTGGCGTTAGCTAAGATTTTTGACAATCGTCCAGGTGTGACGTCGTCATCCTTTTTACCAGCCACCGTCAGTGCCTGAATGGAGTGCCAGTCTAAACTTATCTTTCTCATCCGTTCACATCCCAATAACGGTGGTCCGCCATCTTGCAGTATGTACAGATACAATTTCTGTATTTCCTTGCCGTTGTATTCGACAGGCACCCTTATTTTCCCTCTGGGGTATACTTTTTGCCCCGTATACATCTTCAAGACAATGGATGTCTCTTTCAAGGGTATGTGTGAGAATAGCCGCTCGTAGTCTCGTCGATTCATGACGGTCAGGGCTGATCCTGTATCCAATTCCATTTTGACTTGAGACCCTGCTATCGTGAGGGTGACCCAAATGGTTCGGTGATCCTCTTTTGTGATTATGTTGTGAAGTTTGAGACAGCTTAGTCTCTTGTTCCCGGTTTCACTATCGCTCATCTGGTCTTCAGAACTACTGTCCGTCATCTTTTGTACTTTCCTGTACTGTTCCTTAGTAGCCTTTTTGTTGTCGTTAGTCTTCTTCCCAGACCTGCAAACTCATGCAATGTGTCCCATCTTTCCGCATTGCCTGCATATTTTGTCCTTGGACCAGCAGTCCTTCTGGTCATGGGTTGTCCTGCCGCAGCGATAACATTTTTCAAATCCCCGTGTCATTTCTTGGGTGCCGTATTCCTGTGGCTTTTGCTGTATTTCCGCAGCTCCCCTTGCTGCTGCTTCGTACAATACTGCCACGCTGAAAGCCTTATCTCGCGTCAGTTCTTTCTCTGAGAGTAACCTCTTCTGGGTTCCTTCACTCAGGAGTCCACAGACAAATTTGTCCCGTAGGGTATCTGCCAGTCCTGCTCCGAACTGGCAGTGCTTTGATAGCTTGCGTAGTTCTGTAAGGTAATCAGCATTGCTCTCATCTTTATGCTGATTTCTCCTGTGGAATTTAAATCTTTCTGCTATCAGCAGCGGTGTAGGATTTAGGTGTTCCTGTAGGATATCAACAATTTCGTTAAAACTCTTCGCCATCGGTTTGGCTGGAGTAATCAGGTTCCGCAATAGGCCGTACGTTCTTGCGCCCATTAAGTTTAGTAGTACCGATGCCTTTTTCTCATCGGCTACTTCATTTGCCTCGCAATATACTTCGACTCTTTCCACATACGTGGTCCAGTCTTCTATTGCATTATCGAAGGCAGTGATATTGCCAGTCTTCGGCATCTTGGAAATCTAAGATGGTGGCTCCCGCACTTTGCCTTCTTCCCCGATTTAACAAAATGGCGCCTCCCGCACTTTCCGTCTTCCCCGCTGCTGCTAGCACTGTTGCTGGCATTTTATGCCTTGATGGCGACGCCCTATGGTCTTCGCGCACTTCCCCCTGCACTGCTGCTAACGCCGCTCTCCGCGGTTCCCGTGGCAAACTGCAGCTCCTCGCGGCTTTCTGCGCTTCTAATTTCTTTTATTTCCCCGTCGTCGGAGCAACCCTGCGGGACACTTTCCTCCCACTTCTCGGGTCTGTACGCTGCCCGGCTTCATAGCACCGGCCGCGCCCTGTGTACTCCACCCTCTCTCTCTCTCTCCTCTTCCCGACAACGCTGCTCGGCCCCGTTGAAAAGCCACCCGATCGAGCTCTAGCCCGCCGCAACCCAGGAAGGATCAGTGTACTACCTGCCACCAGCCCGATTAGCTGGAACACCATCGACAGGATAACCAAGCCCTGCTCTCGACAGCCTCTCCTGCAAATCTTCAACTCCGATGAATCAGAGGCAGTTGGCCACGGTCGACGCCCGTTTCTTCTGTTCGTTTTATTTATTTATTTATTTATTTATTTTCTTTCTTCCTTCTGGCCTCGACCTCTGACAACTTCGCTTCAGGGATGGATCCCCATGAGGTGGTGTAGACTGTAGGTAAGTTCGGATCTGCTCATCGCCAGTATTATGTCCGTGTGTAATTGAGACACGGACTGCAGGTGTTGGTTATAACAGGTCTTTACTGAGTGGAGACAAACTGGAACTACTATGCAAAAGTTACTACACAGGCTTATATACAGGGGTGGTCACTACTGGTACTGCAGCATACAGGGGCTGCAGAATATAGTTCCTTCTGCAAAGTACATACACTACACCGATTGTCCGTTTTCTTGCTCGCTGCTCCCGTGTAGAATGTGTCTCTTGGTTCCGTATCGCCGATGCAGTATCCAAGTCCCAGTTTTGAGGTTCATTCCTACAGTCAAAGAACAAGGCGAGGCTCTTGTTGCTCATGGTGGTTTCTATTATGTCTGTGTATAATTGAGACACGGACTGCAGGAGTTGATTATAACAAGTCTTTATTGAATGGAGACAACCTGGAAACTGAAACTACAGAAGCCTGCTAGGGCTTTTTATACAGGGGTGGTCACTGCCGGTACTGCAGTCTGAGACCAGTTATTCCCTTAAACGTACATACACAACAATTCCTCCCCTTTTAGATAAACAGTACATAACATTCATTTAACAACTAAATAATAACTAATTACAATTACAATTACGGTTGCTAGATACATTGGTTGAAGTTAAGCAATTATAAGTTCAGTCTTTGAGGAGGCTTCCTGATTCTGTCTGGATAATGCCTCTTTGGGATATCAGGTTCTCCTGGCAAGGTTGAGTCGGGATCAATGTCGTTGTTTGGTTCGTCTGCTTCCAATATCACCGATTCTGCGGTAGATGCAATTGGTACTTCGGTTTCCTCGTCAGGTGTATCAGATCGTGGTGTGGAGTTGACGTTTTCCAGTGACTCTAGAATCTGGTCAGCAAGGCGTCTTACAATGCTCTCCCCAATGTCCACGGTATACATTAGAGGTCCTTGCCGTGTACAGATCGTTCCTGGCTGCCATTTCTCTGTGCGGTAGTCCCGGGCCAAAACTGGTTGACCTATCTTAAAACTCCTGGTCGGCCTTTCATTCATATTCTGAAACTGCCTGTTCTCCACATCTCTTCTGATGTTTGGCTTAACCAAATCCAAGTGGCATCGTAGTCTTCGATTGAAGAACATCATGGCTGGAGTTTGGTTGGTAACCGCATGTGTCGCATTCCGGTAGGCAAACAAGAAGTTATCCACCTTGTGTTGTAGGGGTATATCTTCATTACACATTGCCTTGATAGCCTTCTTGAATGTTTGAACAAACCTCTCGGCCAATCCATTAGTGGCTGGATGATATGGGGCGGATGAGTAATGCTTAACACCATTGTTCTTTAAGAACCTCCGGAACTCTTCAGACACAAACTGTGGTCCATTGTCAGAGCAAATCTGTTCAGGCAGCCCATTCCTGGTGAATATGGTTCATAAGACTGTGATAGTTTTTTCTATGGTGGTTGAGGACATTTTTATTACCTCTGGCCACTTTGAATGTGCATCCACCGCAATTAAAAACATCGAGTCCATAAATGGACCAGCAAAATCAATGTGCACCCTGTTATTTTCATTAATAAATAGACATTCTTATTATGAACACAGCTAGCTTTTGCTAGTTACTTTATTGAGCACATGTGGACTTGTACAGCATCTTGTAGAGGCTTCCATCTTGACTGCTGCCTTGAGGGTAGCCTAGCCTCATGGGTAATGTAGTCTTAATATAATATATAGCTGGGTAATGTAGTCTTATACATACAGCTATATACAGCTCTACGGCTCCAGCTAGTGTCCACTATAGAATGACATGCTATTGATCACTACATCCCCCTTTCTTTGAGGTTTAACAAAATCAATATCAATCAACTTTCAAGAAAACAATAAAGATAATATCAGTAACACTTTTGTTAGTGCTCTATAAACATAAACGTTTTCAAAACAGTCAACACATTTTCAAAGCTTTACATTGTACTCAAAGATTAAGTCTATCAGGCTCTTTTACTTCACGTGTGGATCTTCTCAACACGGGTAAGTCTGATGTGTCTTCATGAGATTGTTCTGGCGGTGAATGACAAGATGCAGTTGCGGCATTGTCATCAATCTGGTCTTGAATAGTCTCTTGTGTTTTTAGGAGGGAACGGCGGTTCCTCCTGAGAATCTGTCCTTCCTCAGTTCTAACAGTGTATGACCTTGGTCCTACTTCCTCAAGAACTGTAGCTTTCCTGTTCCATGCATCTGGATCCTCAATCCTGACAACATCATCCTTTGTCAATGGTTTTAGAGTTTTGGATGACTTGTCATAGTATGATTTCTGTTTCAGCTTTAACAGTTGAAGTCTCTGTCTCAGTTCCTCACTTTGCTGTTCTTTTGCACAGCAGGGTAGCGTGGTGCACAACTTGCGACCCATTAGTAGTTCAGCAGGTGAAGAACCACAGTCTAAAGGTGAGGCTCGGTAGCTCAGCAGGGTGAGATAAGGATCAGACTTGCTTTATGTCGCTTTCTTCAGTAGCTGCTTGAGAACTTGAACACCTTTCTCTGCCTTACCATTTGACTGAGCATACAAAGGACTGGATGTGATGTGCTGAAAGTCATAATGTGCTGCAAACTGTTGCCACTCCTTGCAGTTGAAGCACGGACCATTGTCGCTAACGGCAATCCTGGGAATTCCATGTCTGGCGAAGATGGATTTCACATGCATTATGACACTGCTTGCTGTGGTGCTTGAGAGCAGCGCCATCTCAGGATAGTTAGAATAGTAGTCAATTGTGGCGGAGCCACCAAGAGACACTGAACAATCAGTAATCATTCCTTTAACCACTCTGTAGTGCAGTTGTGGACTGCACCTTTAAGCTGTATGTAGTTTCTTGTATTTCTGCGTGATGACGTCATGACGCCGATCACGTGACCCCCAGTTGGCGCGGAAAGCGTGATGATGTCATGACGTCGGTTTCCAGTATTTAGTGGCAGGCTTGGAGAGGCTGTAGACCTGCACAGACCTGCTGACATCTGCTCTTGTAGTTTATTAGTTAAAGTAATTTGTTTATTAAAGCTTGATTATTTCGTTTCACTGCGTTGGACTTCGTTATTCAGATAGGAACTTCCGTTCCTACATTGGTGACCCCGAGCTCGTTGGACAACTTTCTTCGAGATACTCATAATGAACACGAACGCCGTTGCCCTTAAATTGCCGCAGTTCTGGGAACAGCAACCAGAAGCATGGTTTTTCCAAGCAGATGCCCAGTTTGCTATCCGGGACATTACAGCGGATTCAACCCGTTATTATTACGTGGGTTCCGCTCTGGACAGCGCCACGGCTTCACGGGTCATCAGCATCCTGGGGAATCCACCAGCAGAGGGCAAGTATGAAGCTTTAAAAGATCGTTTGCTACAGGTGTTTGGTTTAACTAAGTCGGAGCGTGCACGCAAGCTTATCGCAATGCCCGGTCTTGGGGACTCAAAACCATCAGAATTGATGAGCCAAATGCTCACGCTTTTGGGTTCGGAGCCCCAATGTTTTTTATTTCGAGAGCTCTTCCTCTGCCAGCTACCCGAGCCGGTTCAGGCAGTCTTGGCCAGTTCTACGATTACGGACTGTGCCGAGCTGGCTGCAGAGGCAGATAAGACTTTTATGGTCATACAGCAGAGTTGCGCAGCTACCAGGCATCTTTCCCCTACGCGAGCAAAGTCCAGCCCTCCTCCAGCAGGCTGGTGTATGTACCACGCCCGTTTTGGCGCCAAAGCTCGACGCTGCCGTCCACCCTGCAGTTGGGTTGAAAAAAAGTCTCCAGCAGACTCACAAACTTCGATGAAGAAGGCAGGGGCTGACAAACACACCCAGTTCACCATGGCAGTCGGTTCAGCAGGAAACCTCCTCTATATTACTGATTCCAGAACAGGGCGACGATTCTTGTGTGATACTGGTTCTCAGTGCAGTATTTTGCCAGTTTCAAAGCTAGATCTACAATCCGGCGGTCACGGCCCTTCCCTCGAGGCAGCCAATGGTGCGGCCATTCGCACGTTCGGTAAACGGACAGTTAATTTAACTCTTGGAGGTCAACGTTTTGTATGGGAATTCATAACGGCTAAAGTATCACAGGCCATCCTGGGGGCTGATTTTTTTTGTGCCTATGGTTTTCTGGTCGACGTCCAACATTGTCGACTCATTAATGCATCTACTTTCCATGCGGTGCCTTGTCACCGCAGTACTGCTGTCTCCTGGTCGGTTGCCTGTGCGGTTCCATCGCAGGAAGGGTTTAGGCGCCTACTTGGCGAGTTCCCGGGGCTCACCAGGCCTACATTCTCGGCAGCAGTCGCGAAGCACGGTGTGGTGCATTATATTACCACAACGGGATCGCCTGTTTACGCTCGGGCACGAAGATTGGAACCCGGAAAGCTTATAGCCGCAAAGGCAGAATTTCAGATTATGGAGCGCCTTGGGATTGTCCGACGCTCCGACAGTCCTTGGTCTTCCCCACTACACATTGTACCTAAACCAGGTGGCGGATGGAGGCCTTGTGGGGATTACAGACGCCTTAACGAAGCCACTAGGCCGGATAGGTATCCAATACCGCATATACAGGATTTTTCGGCTCATTTGGCTGGCAACTCAATATTTTCCAAAGTAGATCTCGTTCGTGGATATCACCAAGTTCCTGTGCACCCTCAAGATGTCCCCAAAACAGCGGTCATCACACCGTTTGGCCTTTTTGAGTTCCTTCGCATGCCGTTTGGATTAAAAAATGCAGCTCAGGCTTTTCAGCGACTTATGGACTCTGTGTTATGGGACCTTCCTTTCATTTTCATTTACTTGGATGATATTCTCATTGCTAGTAAAGATAAGGAAGAGCACATGGCTCATTTACGTACACTCTTTGCCCGTCTCAGCCAACATGGCCTCATTATAAATCTAGCCAAATGCCAGTTTGGGTTAACCAGCATTGACTTTCTGGGGCATAGGATCACCTCAGAAGGCGCCGTCCCACTGGCCACTAAGGTAGAGGCAGTTAAGGCATTCCCGCGGCCTCATATACTTAAATCTCTTCAGGAGTTCCTGGGGATGGTAAATTTTTATCATCGTTTTGTCCCCAAGGCAGCCCAATTAATGCAGCCGCTGTACGAAGCACTTAAAGGGAAGTCGGGTAAAGATGTTATCATTTGGACACCACAGATGGACCAGGCATTCCTGGACACCAAGGCGGCATTGGCAGATGCAACTATGCTTGCACACCCACTCCCGGGCGCAACCATCGCCCTTACTACCGACGCCTCCGATTACGCCATCGGGGCAGTGCAGGAACAATGGGTTGACGGGACTTGGCAACCATTGGCCTTTTTTAGCCGCCAACTGCGTAAAAATGAGCGAAAATATAGCACTTTTGATAGGGAGTTGCTGGCCTTGTTTTTGGCCATCCGGCATTTTCGTTTTCTCCTAGAAGGGCGTCCGTTTACTATATTTGTGGACCATAAACCACTCACTTTTGCAATGGCCAAAACGACGGAGCCGTGGTCAGCCCGGCAACAGCGCCACCTTACATTTATATCTGAATTTACGACGGATTTACGACATGTGTCTGGCAAAGATAATCTTGTGGCTGATTGCCTGTCGCGTGCCCCAGTCCAGACGATTCACCTGGGAATCGATTTCGTCGGGTTGGCGAAAGAACAGCTGGTGGATCCTGAAGTTCAGGCGTATCGGACTATGCCTTCTAGCTTGCAGGTAGCCGATGTTATGTTCCAATCAGCAGGAACCACGCTGTTGTGTGACACATCCATGGGCGTGCCCCGGCCCATTGTGCCAGTCGAATGGCGTAAGAAGATTTTTCAGGTTATACATGGCTTATCACACCCGGGGATGTGAGCTTCACAACGACTTATGTCCCGTAAATTTGTTTGGAAGGGAATGCATTTAGACGTTAAGGACTGGACAAACAATTGCATGGACTGTCAAAAATCAAAGGTCCACCGTCACGTGAAGGCTCCAATGGCCATCTTTCCAGTGCCTGAACGCCGGTTCGACCATGTACATGTGGACTTAGTGGGCCCCCTCCCCATTTCGCGGGGTTTTATGCATCTCCTGACAATAGTGGACCGTACTACCAGGTGGCCAGAGGCGATTCCCTTGGTTGCTACTACCACAGCGGACGTATCCAGGGCGTTCATTTCATCGTGGGTGGCCCGGTTTGGAGTACCATCTGATATCTCCTCTGACCGAGGTCCACAATTTACGTCAGAGTTGTGGAATGCAGTTGCACAGGGCTTGGGTACCAAGCTGCATCGTACCACCGCTTACCATCCGCAGGCGAATGGCTTATGTGAAAGGTTTCATCGGTCTCTAAAGGCGTCCCTCCGCGCCAGCTTGCGTGGTTCCAACTGGGTGGATAGACTCCCTTGGGTGATGCTAGGCCTCCGTACAGCCCCCAAAGATGACCTCCAGGCTTCATCGGCTGAGTTAGTCTACAGTCAAGCAATTCGAGTACCAGGGGATTTCCTCCCTCCACATACAGAATCATGGTCGCCTGCTCAGCAGCTCCTTCAGCATCAAGAGGTGGCAAAGAATTTCCTGCCTATTCCAACCTCGCATCACAACCTACAGAGGCCTCATGTTCCGGCAGAACTTATGAGTTCCGATTATGTTTTTATTCGGCAGGATGCTCATAGAGATACACTCAGACCACCTTATGCTGGGCCGTTTCGTGTCATTGCAGCGGGAGAGAAATATTTTACGGTCGAAGTGGGAGGTAAGTCTGATACCATCTCCATCGACCGACTTAAACCAGCCCATCTGGGTCGGAGTGAACCAGTGGTTGTTGCTCAGCCACCTCGCTGTGGACGACCACCGTTGGCTACTAGACCAATTAAGCAGCAGTCTACTATTAAATTGCCTGCTTCAGCTTCATCCTCGTCTACACCTTCTGCTACTGTTTCCTCCACCCCAGATGTACCGCTTCAGACACAGCCAAGTATTGGCTCATCTTCCAACGGTCCATTGTCTGAAGTTCGTAGTCGTTCGGGCAGAATCATTAAACCTCCTGCATGTTTGACGCTGTCTGTTAAAGAGAATTCTGGGGGGGCGCCTGTGGCAGAGCCACCAAGAGACACTGAACAATCAGTAATCATTCCTTTAACCACTCTGTAGTGCAGTTGTGGACTGCACCTTTAAGCTGTATGTAGTTTCTTGTATTTCTGCGTGATGACGTCATGACGCCGATCACGTGACCCCCAGTTGGCGCGGAAAGCGTGATGACGTCATGACGTCGGTTTCCAGTATTTAGTGGCAGTCTTGGAGAGGCTGTAGACCTGCACAGACCTGCTGACATCTGCTCTTGTAGTTTATTAGTTAAAGTAATTTGTTTATTAAAGCTTGATTATTTCGTTTCACTGCGTTGGACTTCGTTATTCAGATAGGAACTTCCGTTCCTACACAATCACTATTAGATAGTCTTTACCATTTAAATGAAAAAGGTCCATACCAACCTTTTGCCATGCTGCTGTTGGTATGTCAGCTACTATCATTGGTTCCTTTGCTTGTTTGTTTTGGTGTCTCTGACATGTCTCACATTTGCCTATCATGTTCTCAATGTCCTTATTTATGCCAGGCCAATAAACAGTGTCTCTTGCTCTCCTTTTGCATTTTTCAATTCCGAGGTGTCCCTCATGAATCCTTTTGAGCATGTCTTGACGTAGAGCCTGTGGAATGACTATTCTGTTCTGTTTTAGTAATAGTCCACTTGCGACACTCAATTCTGACCTTATGTGAAAATATTTTGGACAGGAACCTTTTGGCCAACCATGATGAATGTTCTCTATTACTGTTTGTAATACTGTATCATTTACTGTTTCTTCTGCTATTTGCTTTGATTTTGTGTCTGACATGGGCAGCGCAGCAGTGACCATACTCACATGAACATCCACGTCTTCTTCAGTAGAGCTCACATGACTCATTGTGGGTGCTCGGGATAGTGCATCTGCTAACACTATGTATTTGCCTGGTGTGTAGATCAGTTCAAAGTCATATCTTTGCAGCTTCATCATGAGTCATTGAATCCTTGGAGACATCTCATTCAGGATTTTTTTATGATGGCAACCAGAGGGCTGTGGTCTGTCTCAACTGTGAAGGTGGGAAGTCCATATATGTAGCCATGAAACTTCTCTAGTCCAACTACCAAGCCTAGACATTCCTTTTCAATCTGGGCGTACCGACACTCAGTATCAGTCATAGACCTGGAGGCATAGGCAACAGGCTTCCAATCTTCACCCTCTGCTTGTAGCAAGACCGCACCTAGGCCATCTTTTGATGCATCCGTTGACACTTTGATTCTTTTGGTTGGGTCAAAGAAGGTGAGTACAGGTGTGGTTGTCAGCACTGTTTTGATGTTTATCCACTCTTGTTCATGTCTTTCTGTCCATGCGAACTCATTTGTTTTATGTAGCAGGTCTCGCAGACAGGCTGTCTTGGCTGACAAGTTAGGAATGAACTTTCCAATGAAGTTTATCATCCCCATGATGCGTAGCACTCCTTTTTTGTCAGTGGGTTGGGGCATTTTAAGTATGGCATTTACTTTTTCCATATCTGGCTCTATTCCTTTACCAGATAGATTATCTCCTAGGAAAGTGACTTCCTGGATGCCAAACTGACACTTGGCTTTGTTGAGCTTCAGTCCATTCCGGCGTATGCTCTGTAGCACTTTAGTCAGTCTCTCATTGTGTTCTTTCAGTGTGGAGCCCCAGATGATGATGTCATCAACATAGACCCGAACTCCTTCCAGACCTTCAATTATGTGTTCCATCGCTCTATGAAAGATTTCAGATGCAGATATTATCCCGAAAGGCATTCTGAGGAAACAATACCTGCCAAATGGTGTGTTGAAGGTACAGTATTTGGTGCTCTCTTCATCCAGTTTTAGTTGCCAAAATCCTTGTGAGGCATCGAGCTTTGTAAAGTATCTGGCACCTGACATTTCACTGGTGATTTCTTCTCGCTTGGGAATCTGGTAGTGTTCACGTTTTATGTTTGCATTTAAGTCCTTTGGATCCATGCATATTCTTAGATCATTGTTCTTTTTCTTTACACATACCATGGAGTTAACCCAGTCAGTTGGCTCTTCGACTTTCCTGATGACTCCTAGTGTGGTCATTCTGTCCAGTTCATTCTTGAGCCAGTCACGCAGGGGTACTGGAACTCTTCGTGGTGCATGTACCACTGGCTGAGCATCCTGCTTTAGCTGGATCTTGTAAGTGAATGGTAGAACTCCAAATCCTTTGAACACATCCTGGAAATTATTCACTACAGAATCCACTGAGTCATCTGGTCTGCTTATGGCACAGTTTATACGGTAGACTCTTTTGACCAGTTCTAAGTCCTCACAAGCTTTGTCACCCAGTAGTGAATCAAGCCTTTCAGCCACAACAGAAAACATGAGATGATGCACTTTGTCTTTGACTGTCACTTTAAGTCTGCATACACCTAAGCTATCTATTTTCTGTCCATTATAGTCCTTCAGTAGTACTGACTTTTTCTGTATTTTGGGCTTTTCTTTCATATTGTTAATGTCACTCATACTGATTAAGTTTGTTTTTGCCCCAGTGTCTAGTTTCAAGGTAACTAATGCTCCATTTACCTGCAGTGGGATCATCCATTTGTCCTCTTTTACTGCATTAACTTTATGTTCAGCATTGTCCATTTCTGAGGGCTGCACATTTTCTGTATCCTTTTTGATATTGTCACATGACACCATTCCTACAAAAAATGTCTCACTTAAATCAGTGTCCTCAATTACATTAACTCGTTGCCCTTTCTTAGTTTGTACTTTTGAAAAGCATTGTTTGGCAAAGTGATTCTTTCCATTACACTTTGTGCACATTTTTCCAAACGCTGGGCATTGTCTTAACTGGTGTTTGTAACCACAGCGTTTACAATTAAAAATTTCATCCTCCGATTGCTTTTCATTTCTGTTCTGCCCATGTTTCTTCCCCTTATAGGACACAGCACCGACAGCAGCATTATCACTCATTACAATCGCATCATTATTGATTTCACTGAAAGTCTGCGCGTGCCTTCGAGCTAGCTCGCTGGCTTGGCATATTTTCACCGCATTTTCCAAATTTAGTTCGGTTTCTCTCAACAGACGTTCCCTGACTTTTTTATCATGAATACCAAACACAATCTGGTCACGAATCATGGATGCTTTCAGCTCAGAGAAATTACATGTCTGTGCTTTCAGTTTCAGATCAGTTATAAAGCTATCAAAAGTCTCATTTTGTTGCTGTGTCCGAGAACGGAAGATGTATCTTTCATACGTCTCATTCTTTTTGGGAGAACAATGTGCATCAAATTTCTGTAGCACATCTTCTAATTTGTCTCTGTTCACCGCTGGATTAAATACAAATGTATTAAATACCTCTATCGCCTGTGGGCCTGCAACCGTAAGCAGCAACGCTATCTTCCTTGCGTCTGGCTTCGTACCGAATCCGATGGCTGCAATGTAGAGTTCGAATTGCTGTTTAAAAGTCTGCCAATTGTAGTCGATTTTTTCCTGTGAGTTTCAAATGCTCTGGTGTCTTCAAATTCTCCATGTCGCTTTTCACAATTTTCAGCAGATCTTCACCACCCTGGTACCAAGTTATGTTCATTAATAAATAGACATTCTTATTATGAACACAGCTAGCTTTTGCTAGTTACTTTATTGAGCACATGTGGACTTGTACAGCATATTGTAGAGGCTTCCATCTTGACTGCTGCCTTGTGGGTAGCCTAGCCTCATGGGTAATGTAGTCTTAATATAATATATAGCTGGGTAGTGTAGTCTTATACATACAGCTATATACAGCTCTACGGCTCCACCTAGTGTCCACTATAGAATGACATGCTATTGATCACTACACACCCTTTGCCATGGAGATGAGGGCCACTCCCATGGATGTAGAGGAGCTTGTGGTGGGGCGTTTTGGACCTTCTGGCATCCTGCACAGCTCTTGGTCATCTCTTCGATTTCTCTATCGATTCCCGGCCACCACACAAATGCTCTGGCTAAGTTCTTCATTTTTACCCCTCCCAGATGACCCTCATGAAGCTCATTGAGCACTCTATCCTTCAATTTGGGTGGAATTACTACTCTGGATCCACACATCAAGGTTCCTCTGCACACTGACAGCTGTTCTCTTCTCGGCGAGAATGCTGGCAGCAGTGGTTCGCCATGTGCTGGCCATCCCTTCACCATTAAATCATAGACCCAGGAGAGTGTTGGGTCATTTCGTGTTTCCTTTTCTATGTTTGCATTCGTCGCAGGGAGACATTCGACTATGGTCGAGTGGAATAACTCCACTGGATCCACTGCCAGTTCTTCTTCCACCGTCGGCAACGGTAGGCGTGACAATCCATCAGCATTCCCATGCTGTTTAGTTCCTTTGTACTCGATGTCATATTGGTGTGCCCCTAGGAAAAGGGACCACCTCTGTAGCCGTTGTGCCATCATTATCGGTATGCCCTTCTGAGGGTTGAAAATGGAGACGAGAGGTTGATGATCAGTCAGTAGAGTAAATTTCTGACCGTGCAGGTAGTGATTGAACTTCTTCACCCCCCACACCAGGCTGAGGGCCTCTCTGTCAATCTGGGTGTAGTTACGCTCGGCTGAAGTTAACGAGCGTGACGCAAAAGCTATCGGCCTCTCTGAACCATCAAGGAATTTATGTGACAGTACCACCCCAATGCCGTGGGGAGACGCATCACACGCCAGTCTTATCGGTAGTGATGGGTTGTAGTGAGCCAATACTTCTCTTGAAGTGATTAGGTCCTTACTCTTCTGAAAGGCCCGCTTGCATTCATCGCTCCATTTCCATGCTACTCCCGTTCATAGTAGGGCGTTCAGTGGATGCAGAATTGTGGACAAATTCGGCAAAAACTTATGGTAGTAATTCACCAATCCGAGGAATGACCTCAGTTGTGACACATTTTAAGGCGCTGGAGCCTTAATTACCGCTTCAATTTTGTCAGGGGACTTATGCAACCCCTCTTCATCAATCACGTGGCCACAATACGATATCTGTTTCTTAAAAAACTCGCACTTGGGGCGATTGGCTCATAGCCCATGTTCACGTAGTCTAGTGAGCACCTGCTCTAGGTTGGCAAGGTGTTCACTGTCATCTTCACCTGTCACTAGGATGTCATCCAAGTAACACTGAGTCCCCGGAATCCCTTGCAGGACTTGTTCCATCGCTCTTTGCCATATCGCCAGAGCTGATGCTACTCCGAATACCAGTCGATTATACTGGTAAAGACCTTTGTGAGTGTTTATCGTGAGATACTGCCTAGAGGATTCTTCAACCTCCATCTGCAAATATGCTTGTGCTAGGTCAATTTTTGTAAAACGCTTCCCTCCAGATCGTGAGGTGAAGATATCTTCTATCCTTGGAAGAGGATATTGTACTGTGTGAAGGACTGGGTTCGCCGTCACCTTGAAGTCCCCACAGATGCGAACCTTCCTTGGCTCCTCAGACTTATTGTTTAACGTTTTTTTCATGACAGGAACGATGGGTGTCACCCACTCGCTCCAGTCTACCTTAGATAACACGCCTGCATTCTCCAGATTCTCCAGCTCTGCCTCGACGGCTGGGCGAATTGCATATGGTACCGGTCTTGCTTTGAAAAACTTGGGAATTGCATTCTCCTCTATTTTTATCGAGGTGGTTACGCCTTTAAGAGTGCCCAGTTCTTGTTGAAATACCTCTTTGGCGTCAGCTAAGATTGTTGACAATCGTCCAGGAGTGACGTCGTCACCCTTTTTACCAGCCACCGTCAGTGCCTGGATGGAGTGCCAGTCTAAACTTATCTTTCTGATCCATTCACGTCCCAATAACGGTGGTCCACCATCTTGCAGAATGTAGAGATACAATTTCCTATTTTCTTGCCGTTGTATTCGACAGGCACCCTTATTTTTCCTCTGAGGTATACTTTCTGCCCCGTATACATCCTCAAGACAATGGATGTCTCTCTCAAGGGTATGTGTGAGAATAGCCGCTCGTAGTCTCATCGATTCATGACGATTAGAGCTGATCCTGTATCCAATTCCATTTTGACTTGGGACCCTGCTATCGTGAGGGTGACCCAAATGGTTCGGTGATCCTCTTTTGCGATTATGTTGTGAAGTTTGAGACAGCTTAGTCTCTTGTTCCCGGATTCACTATTGCTCATCTGGTCTTCGGAACTACTGTCCGTCATCTTTTGTACTTTCCTGTACGGTTCCTTAGTAGCCTTTTTGTTGTCATTGGTCTTCTTCCCAGACCTACAAACTCGTGCAATGTGTCCCATCTTTCCGCATTGCCTGCATATTTTGTCCTTGGACCAGCAATCCTTCTGGTCATGGTTTGTTCTGCCGCAGCGATAACATTTTGCAAATCCCCGTGTCATTTCGTGGGTGCCGCATTCCTGTGGCTTTTGTTGTATTTCCGCAGCTCCCCTTGCTGCTGCTTCGTACGATACTGCCACGCTGAAAGCCTTATCTAGCGTCAGCTCTTTCTCTGAGAGTAACCTCTTCTGGGTTCCTTCACTCAGGAGTCCACAGACACATTTGTCCCGTAAGGTATCTGCCAATCCTGCTCCGAACTGGCAGTGCTTTGATAGCTTGCGTAATTCCGTAAGGTAATCAGCATTGCTCTCATTTTTATGCTGATTTCTCCTGTGGAATTTAAATCTTTCTGCTATCAGCAGCGGTGTAGGATTTAGGTGTTCCTGTAGGATAGCAACAATTTCGTTAAAACTCTTCGCCTTCGGTTTGGCTGGAGTAATCAGGTCCCGCAATAGGCCGTACGTTCTTGCGCCCATTAAATTTAGCAATACCGATGCCTTTTTCTCATCGGCTATTTCGTTTGCCTCGCAATATACCTCGACTCTTTCCACATACGTGGTCCAGTCTTCTATTGCATTATCGAAGGCAGTGATATCGCCAGTCTTTGGCATCTTGAAAATCTAAGATGGTGCCTCCCGCGCTTTTCCTTCTTCCCCGCCGAGTTAAGATGGCGCTTTCCGCCGCTGCCGCTGCTGCCAACGCTGTTGCTGGCAATTATATTTATTTTACTATCCTGTAATGGTGACGCCCTATGGTCTTCGCGCCTCCCCGATCGCTGCTGCCAACGCCGCTCTCCGCGGTATTTTTATCTTCCTATCATGCTTCAATATTTACCCCGTTAATTGAAGAACCGTTCCCGTCGTGGAGCGGACCCTCTGGGACACTTCCCTCCCTCTTGTTAGGTCCGAACGCTGCCCGGCTTCGAAGCACCGGCCGCGCCCTGTGTGCTCCACCCTCTCTCTCTCTCTTTGCTTCCCGACTCACTGCCCAGCCCCGTTGCAGAGCCACCTGATCGAGCTCTAGCCCGCCGCAGCCCAGGAAGGATCAGTGCACTACCTGCCACCAGCCCGATTAGCTGGGAAACCACAGACTGGAGAACAAAGCCTGGCTCTCGACAGTCTCTCCTGCAACTTTTCAATTCGATGATTTGGAGGGCGGTTGCCAACGGTCGACGCCCGTTTCTCGAGTTTCTTTGGATTATTTTTTTTTTCTCTTTCTTCTGGCTCCGACCTTCGAGAACATCGTCTGAGGTGCTGCCGAGTTGCAGTTAAGTTCGTTTCTTACTCGCTGCCAGTATTATGTCCGTGTATAATTGAGACACGGACTGCAGGAGTTGATTATAACAAGTCTTTACTGAATGGAGACAACCTGGAAACTGAAACTACAGAAGCCTGCTAGGGCCTTTTATACAGGGGTGGTCACTGCCGGTACTGCAGTCTGAGACCAGTTATTCCCTTAAAGGTACATACACAACAGAGTTAGGGGTAGTGTTAGGGTTAGGGTTAGTAATAGGGTTAGGGTTCAGGGTTCGGGGTAGGGTTAGGGGTATGGTTTGGGTTAGGGTTCAGGGTAGGGTTAGGGTTAAGGTTAGGGTTAGGGATAGGGTTAGGGTTAGGGGTAGGGGTATAGTTAGGGTTCAGCATAGGGCTAGGGATAGGGTTAGGGATAGGGTTAGGGGTAGCGTTAGGGTTCAGCATAGGGTTAGGGGTAGGGTTAGGGTTCAGCATAGGGTCAGGGATAGGTTTAGGGTTCAGGGTTCGGGGTAGGGTTAGGGATAGGGTTAGGGTTCAGGGTTTGGTTAGGGTTAAGGTTAGGGTTAGGGTTCAGCATAGGGTTAGGGGTAGGGTTAGGGTTAGGGTTCGGGGTAGGGTTAGGGTTAGGGTTAGGCGTAGGGATATGGGTATGGTTAGGATTAGCGATAGGGTTAGGGTTATGGGTCAGGGTTAAGGTTAGGATTAGGGGTACGGTTAGGGTTAGGGGTATGGTTAGGGTCAGGGTTAGGGTTAGGATTAAGGTTAGGGGTTAGGGTTAGGGGTTGATGTTAGGGTTAGGGTTAGGGTTAGGGTTAGGTTTAGTGTTAATGGTAAGGGTTATGGTTAGGGTTTGTGTTAGGGGTAAGGGTAGGGTTAGGTGTAGGGGTTAAGGCTAGGGTTAGGGTTTGGAATTAGGGATAAGGGTAGGGTTAGGTTTAGGGGTAAGTGTAACATTAGGTTTAAGGTTAAGGTTAGGGTTAGGGTTAGGGTTAGGTTTCGTTTAAGTGTTAGGGTTAGGGTTAGGGTGAGGGTGAGGGTGAGGGTTAGGGTTAGGGTTAGGGTTAGTGTTAATGGTAAGGTTTAGGGTTTGGTTAGGGTAAGGGTAGTGTTAGGATTAGGTGCAGGGGTTAAGGTTAGGGTTAGGGTTAGGGATAAGGGTAGGGTTAGGTTTAGGGGTTAGGGTTAGGGTTAGGGTTAGGGTTAGGGTTAGGGTTAGGGTTAGGGGTTAGGGTTAGGGTTAGGGTTAGGGTAGGGTGAGGGTCATGGTTATGGTTAGGTTTAGCAGTAAGCTTACATAGAAACATAGAAGATAGGAGCAGGAGTAGGCCATTCGGCAGCTCCAGCCCACTCCGCCATTTAATGAGATCATGGCTGATCATCTAAATTCAGTACCCTGTCCCTGCTTTCTCCCCATATCCCTTGATCCCTTTAGCCTCAAGAAATATATCCAACTCCTTCTTGAATATATATAATGAATTGGCTCAACTGCCCTGTGTGGCAGAAAATTCCACAGGTTCACCACTCTCTGGGTGAAGAAATCCCTCCTCATCTCAGTCCTAAATGGCTTACCCCATATCCTTAGACTGTGACCCCTGGTTCTGGACTCCTCCGCCATCGGGAACATCCTTCCTGCATCTAGTCTGTCTAGTCCTGTTAGAATTTTATACGTTTCAATGAGATCCCCCCTCTTCTAAACTCTAGCGAATATAAGCCCAATCGACCCAACAATCTCTCCTCATACGTCATTCCTACCATCCCAGGTATCAGTCTGGTGAATCTTCACTGCACTCTCTCCATGGCAAGGACATCCTTCCTCAGATAAGACGACCAAAAATGCACACAATACTCAAGGTGTGGTCTCACCAAGGCCCTGTACAACTGCAGCAAGACTTCCTTGCTCCTGTACTCAAATCCTCTCGCTATGAAGGCCAACATACCATTTGCGTTCTTAACCGCCTGCTGCACCTGCATGCTTACCCTCAGTGACTGGTGCACAAGGACACCCAGGTCTCATTGCATTTCCCCTTTTCCCAATCTATTGTCGTTCAGATAATAATCTGCCTTCCTGTTTTTGACACCGAAGTGGATAACCTCGCATTTATCCACATTATACTGCATCTGCCATGCATCTGCCCAATCACCCAACCTGTCCAAATCATACTGGAATGTCTCTGCATCCTCCTCACAGCACACACGCCCACCCAGCTTTGCGACGTCTGCAAACTTGGAGATATTACATCTAGTTCCCTCATAGCTGGGGTCGTAGCACCGAGCCCTGCGGTACCCCACCAGTCACTGCCTGCCACTCGGAAAAAGACCCATTTATTCCAACTCTTTGCTTCCTGTCTACCAACCAGCTCTCTATCCAAGTCAATACCTTGCCCCCAATCCCATGTGCCGTAACTTTACACGCTAATCTCTTATGCGGGACCTTATCAAAAGCCTTCTGAAAGTCCAAATACACCACATCCATTGGTTCTCCCTTATCTATTATACCAGTTACATCCACAAAAAATTCATGTCAATTAGTCAAGGACGATTTACCTTTTGTAAATCCAGGTTCACTTTGTCCGATCCTGTCACTGTTTTCCAAGTGCTCTGCTATTACATCTTTTATAATGGACTCTAGCATTTTCCCCACTACCGATGTCAGGCTTACCGGTCTATAATTCCCCGTTTTCTCTCTACCACCCTTCTTAAATAGTGGGGTTACATTAGCTATCCTCCAATCCATGGGAACTGCTCCAGAGTCTATAGAATTTTGGAAGATGACAAGCAATGCATCTAGTATTTCTAGGGCCACTTCCTTAAGTACCCTAGGATGTAGATTGATGTAAGCCCCCAAAGTGTGGACTAAGTGATATACAAAGTCGACGACACTGGCTTGTTGTAAGAAAGACAGACCCAATAATTGAAGTAAAAATGGTTTATTCAGGCCTGGGGAGCTGTGGCTCTTGCGTCCCAACACAAGGCTCCGACTCCACCGAACCTCTTGAGGTTTACACAGTTATACACATATTCCAAGACCTCCTACTCCAGAGGTCCAATCGATTTAAAAGTCTATACATTAATCACTAACTAGGTGTGTCTAACTTCTACAAGGTAACCTATAACATAAGTTTCACTTTTCACTGCAGGGGCCTGTGGACCCTCTGATTTCTTGGAAATGAGTCATCAGGTCATGTGATTTCTGAGAAACGAGTCATTCTCTCTCTTGACCACTACTAAGTTTCATTTAAGTTTCATCTCTCTAAACGGGTATGGTCATTTCTGCAATTAAACATAGGATAATTAGTACATTTCATCTTTACACATTTTGCTGCGCAATTGCGTTCTACTAAACGTGCCCTGTTACGCTCATTTTTGAATCTTACTTCATAGATTATCAGGAACTGGGGATTTATCGGCCTTCAATCCCGCCCATTTCCCTAACAATACTGATTTCATTGAATTCCTCCCTCTCATCAGACCCTATGTTCCCCGACATCTCTGGGTGGTTATTTGTGTCCTCCTTTGTGAAGACAGAACCAAAGTATGTATTTAATTGGTCTGCCCTTTCTTTGTTCCCCATTATAAATTCCCCTGATTCTGATTGCAAGGGACCTACGCTTGACTTCACCAATCTTTTTCTCTTCACATATATCTATATATAAGCTTTTACAGTCAGTTTTTATGTTCCCTGCAACCCATGATAACTGCTGTGCCCTTATTGCATGCGTCTCTAATTTCCTGTTTAATGCCATCCCCAACCTCAGCATTACTGTTTGGGGGTCTGTATATAACTCCCACTAACGTTTTCAGCCCCTCGGTATTTCTCAGCTCTGCCCATACAGATTCCACATCATCAGAGCTAATATCCTTCCTTACTATTGTGTTAATCTCCTCTTTAACCAGCAATGCTACCCCACCTTCTTTTCCCTTTTTCCTGTCCTTCCTGAATATTGAATACCCCTGGATGTTGAATTCCCAGTCTTGGTCACCCTGGAGCTATGTCTCCGTAATCCCAATTATATCATATCCTTTTACATCTATTTGCACAGCTAATTCATCCACCTTATTACGAATGCTCCTCGCATTAAGACACAAAGGCCTAGAAATTCACTGGCGCCCCATTTGGGGTGCCAGTCTTGCCAGGGCACCAGAAGTACTGCCCCGGAAGGAGTCGCGAATGCCGGCCGGAAATTCAGTTTAATCGCCCCAGATGGAAGTGCAGCGCTACTTGAGGCACCCCGCATCCCTCTTGGGGCGCTGCAACTGAAAATCGCAGTGCAACGTGCCACTGTGCCACACGCTGTGGCACGACGTGCTGTGATACTGCAGGCCTTCCTCCCCTTCTTAAAGGGGAAGGGCCTGCTGCAGCGCGATCAGCGATCGCGAGTGCCGGCAAAAGAGCCCGGCACCGAGGAGAAGTGCCGGGCTCTTGGGACACAGTCGGCACAACACAGGCGGGGGGGGGGTGGTGCTGAGGAGGCCGGGGATGGTGGCGCGAAGAGGTGCTGGCAGGAGGCCAGCAAAAAAAATGGCCGCCCCGCACCTCCGCGCCTCTACCGCCGCAGGTAGGTCCCCTGAAACGGTCGCAAATTGCGGCTGGCGTTAAAGCAGGGGGCACTACCAAATTTCGCGATCGGGGCAGTAGCGGGGCACTGCGCACACCGATGACGTCATTGGTGGCGGTGCAGCGCTAACAGCTAGCGCTGCCATTAGCGTCCCGCTAAATTTAGTGGGAGGTGTGGCCAGTGGCGCAAAACCCACTATGTGCCCTCTTTGGGCGCTAACAGGTGGCGCAGCCCACTGAATTTCTAGGCCAAAGCCTTCAGGATTGAGTTTTTAACAATCTTAGTCATTTTGGAATTCTTATTTACTGTGGCCCTGTTTGATTTAAACCCTTGATTTCTCTGCCTTCCACTTTTGCTTTTCTCCTTCCTGTCCTTTGTTTCTATCCTTGCTTCCCTTTTCTCTGTCTCCTTCCACAGGTTCCCAACACCCTGCCATTTTAGTTTAAACCCTCCCCAACAGCACTAGCAAACACTCCCCCTAGGACATCGGTTCTGGTCCCGCCCAGGTGCAAACCGTCCAGTTTGTACTGGTCCCACCTCCCCCAGAACCAGTTCAAATGTCCCAGGAATTTGAATCCCTCCCCCTTGCACCATTCCTCTAGCCACGTATTCATCTGAAATATCCTTCTATTTCTACTCTGACTAGCACGTGGCACTGCGGCCGCAGAAATGCCTATCTATTCCCCTTACAAAAGAATCCCCTATCACTGTAGCTCTCCCACTCTTTTTCCTCCTGTCCTGTGCAGCAGGGCCACCCATGGTGCCAGGGAGTTGGCTGCTGCTGCCTTCCTCCGATAAGCAATCTCCCTCAACAATATCAAAAGTGGTATATCTGTTTGAAAGGGGGATGGCCACAGGGGACCCCTGCACTACCTGCCTGCGCCTACTACTCTGCCTGGTGGTCACCCATTCCCTTCCTGCCTGTGCAGCCTTTACCTGCGGTATGACCAACTCCCTAAACATGCTATCCACGATGTCCTCAGCATCGCGAATGTATCCATTCGCAGCTCCAGCGCCGCAATGTGGTCCGTCAGTAGCTGCAGCTGGATACACTTCCCGCACACATGGTCGTCAGGGACACAGGAAGTGTCCCTGATTTCCCACATAGCGCAGGAGGAGCATGCCACTGGGCCGAGCTGTCCTGCCATGACTTAACCTTTAATTAATTTAAATTAATTTAAATCAAATCAATACCACTAATTACACTACAATTAAATGATATACTCATTCTTGTAAGAAAGACAGACCCAATAATTGAAGTAAAAATGGTTTATTCAGGCCTGGGGAGCTGTGGCTCTTGCGTCCCAACACAAGGCTCCGACTCCACCGAACCTCTTGAGGTTTACACAGTTATACACATATTCCAAGACCTCCTACTCCAGAGGTCCAATCGATTTAAAAGTCTATACATTAATCACTAACTAGGTGTGTCTAACTTCTACAAGGTAACCTATAACATAAGTTTCACTTTTCACTGCAGGGGCCTGTGGACCCTCTGATTTCTTGGAAATGAGTCATCAGGTCATGTGATTTCTGAGAAACGAGTCATTCTCTCTCTTGACCACTACTAAGTTTCATTTAAGTTTCATCTCTCTAAACGGGTATGGTCATTTCTGCAATTAAACATAGGATAATTAGTACATTTCATCTTTACACATTTTGCTGCGCAATTGCGTTCTACTAAACGTGCCCTGTTACGCTCATTTTTGAATCTTACTTCATAGATTATCAGGAACTGGGGATTTATCGGCCTTCAATCCCGCCCATTTCCCTAACAATACTGATTTCATTGAATTCCTCCCTCTCATCAGACCCTATGTTCCCCGACATCTCTGGGTGGTTATTTGTGTCCTCCTTTGTGAAGACAGAACCAAAGTATGTATTTAATTGGTCTGCCCTTTCTTTGTTCCCCATTATAAATTCCCCTGATTCTGATTGCAAGGGACCTACGCTTGACTTCACCAATCTTTTTCTCTTCACATATATCTATATATAAGCTTTTACAGTCAGTTTTTATGTTCCCTGCAACCCATGATAACTGCTGTGCCCTTATTGCATGCGTCTCTAATTTCCTGTTTAATGCCATCCCCAACCTCAGCATTACTGTTTGGGGGTCTGTATATAACTCCCACTAACGTTTTCAGCCCCTCGGTATTTCTCAGCTCTGCCCATACAGATTCCACATCATCAGAGCTAATATCCTTCCTTACTATTGTGTTAATCTCCTCTTTAACCAGCAATGCTACCCCACCTTCTTTTCCCTTTTTCCTGTCCTTCCTGAATATTGAATACCCCTGGATGTTGAATTCCCAGTCTTGGTCACCCTGGAGCTATGTCTCCGTAATCCCAATTATATCATATCCTTTTACATCTATTTGCACAGCTAATTCATCCACCTTATTACGAATGCTCCTCGCATTAAGACACAAAGGCCTAGAAATTCACTGGCGCCCCATTTGGGGTGCCAGTCTTGCCAGGGCACCAGAAGTACTGCCCCGGAAGGAGTCGCGAACGCCGGCCGGAAATTCAGTTTAATCGCCCCAGATGGAAGTGCAGCGCTACTTGAGGCACCCCGCATCCCTCTTGGGGCGCTGCAACTGAAAATCGCAGTGCAACGTGCCACTGTGCCACACGCTGTGGCACGACGTGCTGTGATACTGCAGGCCTTCCTCCCCTTCTTAAAGGGGAAGGGCCTGCTGCAGCGCGATCAGCGATCGCGAGTGCCGGCAAAAGAGCCCGGCACCGAGGAGAAGTGCCGGGCTCTTGGGACACAGTCGGCACAACACAGGCGGGGGGGGGTGGTGCTGAGGAGGCCGGGGATGGTGGCGCGAAGAGGTGCTGGCAGGAGGCCAGCAAAAAAAATGGCCGCCCCGCACCTCCGCGCCTCTACCGCCGCAGGTAGGTCCCCTGAAACGGTCGCAAATTGCGGCTGGCGTTAAAGCAGGGGGCACTACCAAATTTCGCGATCGGGGCAGTAGCGGGGCACTGCGCACACCGATGACGTCATTGGTGGCGGTGCAGCGCTAACAGCTAGCGCCGCCATTAGCGTCCCGCTAAATTTAGTGGGAGGTGTGGCCAGTGGCGCAAAACCCACTATGTGCCCTCTTTGGGCGCTAACAGGTGGCGCAGCCCACTGAATTTCTAGGCCAAAGCCTTCAGGATTGAGTTTTTAACAATCTTAGTCATTTTGGAATTCTTATTTACTGTGGCCCTGTTTGATTTAAACCCTTGATTTCTCTGCCTTCCACTTTTGCTTTTCTCCTTCCTGTCCTTTGTTTCTATCCTTGCTTCCCTTTTCTCTGTCTCCTTCCACAGGTTCCCAACACCCTGCCATTTTAGTTTAAACCCTCCCCAACAGCACTAGCAAACACTCCCCCTAGGACATCGGTTCTGGTCCCGCCCAGGTGCAAACCGTCCAGTTTGTACTGGTCCCACCTCCCCCAGAACCAGTTCAAATGTCCCAGGAATTTGAATCCCTCCCCCTTGCACCATTCCTCTAGCCACGTATTCATCTGAAATATCCTTCTATTTCTACTCTGACTAGCACGTGGCACTGCGGCCGCAGAAATGCCTATCTATTCCCCTTACAAAAGAATCCCCTATCACTGTAGCTCTCCCACTCTTTTTCCTCCTGTCCTGTGCAGCAGGGCCACCCATGGTGCCAGGGAGTTGGCTGCTGCTGCCTTCCTCCGATAAGCAATCTCCCTCAACAATATCAAAAGTGGTATATCTGTTTGAAAGGGGGATGGCCACAGGGGACCCCTGCACTACCTGCCTGCGCCTACTACTCTGCCTGGTGGTCACCCATTCCCTTCCTGCCTGTGCAGCCTTTACCTGCGGTATGACCAACTCCCTAAACATGCTATCCACGATGTCCTCAGCATCGCGAATGTATCCATTCGCAGCTCCAGCGCCGCAATGTGGTCCGTCAGTAGCTGCAGCTGGATACACTTCCCGCACACATGGTCGTCAGGGACACAGGAAGTGTCCCTGATTTCCCACATAGCGCAGGAGGAGCATGCCACTGGGCCGAGCTGTCCTGCCATGACTTAACCTTTAATTAATTTAAATTAATTTAAATCAAATCAATACCACTAATTACACTACAATTAAATGATATACTCATTCTTGTAAGAAAGACAGACCCAATAATTGAAGTAAAAATGGTTTATTCAGGCCTGGGGAGCTGTGGCTCTTGCGTCCCAACACAAGGCTCCGACTCCACCGAACCTCTTGAGGTTTACACAGTTATACACATATTCCAAGACCTCCTACTCCAGAGGTCCAATCGATTTAAAAGTCTATACATTAATCACTAACTAGGTGTGTCTAACTTCTACAAGGTAACCTATAACATAAGTTTCACTTTTCACTGCAGGGGCCTGTGGACCCTCTGATTTCTTGGAAATGAGTCATCAGGTCATGTGATTTCTGAGAAACGAGTCATTCTCTCTCTTGACCACTACTAAGTTTCATTTAAGTTTCATCTCTCTAAACGGGTATGGTCATTTCTGCAATTAAACATAGGATAATTAGTACATTTCATCTTTACACATTTTGCTGCGCAATTGCGTTCTACTAAACGTGCCCTGTTACGCTCATTTTTGAATCTTACTTCATAGATTATCAGGAACTGGGGATTTATCGGCCTTCAATCCCGCCCATTTCCCTAACAATACTGATTTCATTGAATTCCTCCCTCTCATCAGACCCTATGTTCCCCGACATCTCTGGGTGGTTATTTGTGTCCTCCTTTGTGAAGACAGAACCAAAGTATGTATTTAATTGGTCTGCCCTTTCTTTGTTCCCCATTATAAATTCCCCTGATTCTGATTGCAAGGGACCTACGCTTGACTTCACCAATCTTTTTCTCTTCACATATATCTATATATAAGCTTTTACAGTCAGTTTTTATGTTCCCTGCAACCCATGATAACTGCTGTGCCCTTATTGCATGCGTCTCTAATTTCCTGTTTAATGCCATCCCCAACCTCAGCATTACTGTTTGGGGGTCTGTATATAACTCCCACTAACGTTTTCAGCCCCTCGGTATTTCTCAGCTCTGCCCATACAGATTCCACATCATCAGAGCTAATATCCTTCCTTACTATTGTGTTAATCTCCTCTTTAACCAGCAATGCTACCCCACCTTCTTTTCCCTTTTTCCTGTCCTTCCTGAATATTGAATACCCCTGGATGTTGAATTCCCAGTCTTGGTCACCCTGGAGCTATGTCTCCGTAATCCCAATTATATCATATCCTTTTACATCTATTTGCACAGCTAATTCATCCACCTTATTACGAATGCTCCTCGCATTAAGACACAAAGGCCTAGAAATTCACTGGCGCCCCATTTGGGGTGCCAGTCTTGCCAGGGCACCAGAAGTACTGCCCCGGAAGGAGTCGCGAACGCCGGCCGGAAATTCAGTTTAATCGCCCCAGATGGAAGTGCAGCGCTACTTGAGGCACCCCGCATCCCTCTTGGGGCGCTGCAACTGAAAATCGCAGTGCAACGTGCCACTGTGCCACACGCTGTGGCACGACGTGCTGTGATACTGCAGGCCTTCCTCCCCTTCTTAAAGGGGAAGGGCCTGCTGCAGCGCGATCAGCGATCGCGAGTGCCGGCAAAAGAGCCCGGCACCGAGGAGAAGTGCCGGGCTCTTGGGACACAGTCGGCACAACACAGGCGGGGGGGGGTGGTGCTGAGGAGGCCGGGGATGGTGGCGCGAAGAGGTGCTGGCAGGAGGCCAGCAAAAAAAATGGCCGCCCCGCACCTCCGCGCCTCTACCGCCGCAGGTAGGTCCCCTGAAACGGTCGCAAATTGCGGCTGGCGTTAAAGCAGGGGGCACTACCAAATTTCGCGATCGGGGCAGTAGCGGGGCACTGCGCACACCGATGACGTCATTGGTGGCGGTGCAGCGCTAACAGCTAGCGCCGCCATTAGCGTCCCGCTAAATTTAGTGGGAGGTGTGGCCAGTGGCGCAAAACCCACTATGTGCCCTCTTTGGGCGCTAACAGGTGGCGCAGCCCACTGAATTTCTAGGCCAAAGCCTTCAGGATTGAGTTTTTAACAATCTTAGTCATTTTGGAATTCTTATTTACTGTGGCCCTGTTTGATTTAAACCCTTGATTTCTCTGCCTTCCACTTTTGCTTTTCTCCTTCCTGTCCTTTGTTTCTATCCTTGCTTCCCTTTTCTCTGTCTCCTTCCACAGGTTCCCAACACCCTGCCATTTTAGTTTAAACCCTCCCCAACAGCACTAGCAAACACTCCCCCTAGGACATCGGTTCTGGTCCCGCCCAGGTGCAAACCGTCCAGTTTGTACTGGTCCCACCTCCCCCAGAACCAGTTCAAATGTCCCAGGAATTTGAATCCCTCCCCCTTGCACCATTCCTCTAGCCACGTATTCATCTGAAATATCCTTCTATTTCTACTCTGACTAGCACGTGGCACTGCGGCCGCAGAAATGCCTATCTATTCCCCTTACAAAAGAATCCCCTATCACTGTAGCTCTCCCACTCTTTTTCCTCCTGTCCTGTGCAGCAGGGCCACCCATGGTGCCAGGGAGTTGGCTGCTGCTGCCTTCCTCCGATAAGCAATCTCCCTCAACAATATCAAAAGTGGTATATCTGTTTGAAAGGGGGATGGCCACAGGGGACCCCTGCACTACCTGCCTGCGCCTACTACTCTGCCTGGTGGTCACCCATTCCCTTCCTGCCTGTGCAGCCTTTACCTGCGGTATGACCAACTCCCTAAACATGCTATCCACGATGTCCTCAGCATCGCGAATGTATCCATTCGCAGCTCCAGCGCCGCAATGTGGTCCGTCAGTAGCTGCAGCTGGATACACTTCCCGCACACATGGTCGTCAGGGACACAGGAAGTGTCCCTGATTTCCCACATAGCGCAGGAGGAGCATGCCACTGGGCCGAGCTGTCCTGCCATGACTTAACCTTTAATTAATTTAAATTAATTTAAATCAAATCAATACCACTAATTACACTACAATTAAATGATATACTCAAGGGCCCTTGGTTACTAGCACTCCCTGATACACATCAGAGACCTTAGAAACTATAACCACAAAAATTAAGACCTTCTAAATTTTATAAACTTATAATCTTAACTGTCAAACTATAGAGGAGTATAAATACTCACTTGGCCATACTCACCCAATCAGCTGCTTCCTCTTGCCAGCGTCACTTTTTGAATCATGACGTGGCTCCGGAATGCTGCCGCTGGTCTGGGAGATTGGTAAGCCTCTGTAAAAAAGCTGGCGAAAATGAGTTTAAGTACTCACTGTACCGCTGCTCTCTCCACTCCCGACACTGGCCTCTGAAAGAAAGCCTGGGAAAGTGAGTTTAAATACTCACTGAACCTCCGCTCTCACTGCTCCAGACACCAGCCTATGAAAGAAAGCCCGCAAAAGTGAGTTTAAATACTCACTGAACCTCAGCTCTCACCGCTCCTGACAATGGCTTGTCCCTAACCAGTGTTAGGTTAAGGGTTAGGGTTAGGGTTAAGATTAGCGTTAGGTTTAGTTTTAGGATTAGGTTTAGGGTTAGTTTTAGGGTTAGGATTAGGTTTAGTGTTAGGGTTAGGGGTAGGGTTAGCGGTTATTGTTAGGGTTAGATTTGGGGTAAGAGTAAGGTTAGGGTTAGGGTTAGGGTTAGGGTTAGGGCTAAGGGTTAGGGTTAGGGTTAAGAGTAGGGTTTGGGGCAGTTAGGGTTAGGGTTAGGGGTAAGAGTTAGGGTTAGGGGTAAGAGTTAGGGTTAGGGGTAAGAGTAGGGTTAGTCGGCAGTCAAGGTTAGGGTTAGGTGTCGTGTTAGGTTTAGGGTTAAGAGTCGGGTTATTGTTAATGCTCGGGTTAGATTAGGGATAGTGGTTAGGGTTAGGGTTAGAGTTAGTGGTTGGATTAGTATCAGCCAGTGTTAGAGAGCAATGAGGAGAGAGTTTGGGTTAGGATTAGGGTTAGTGGTTGGGTTAGGGTTAGATTAGGGATAGTGGTTAGGGTTAGGGTTAGGGCTGTTGGTTGGATTAGCATCAGCCGTGGTTAGGGTTAGGGTTAGGGTTAGGGTTAGCGATAGAGGTTCGGCTTAGGGTTAGCGTTAGGGTTAGGGTTAGGGTTAAGGTTAGAGGTTGAATTAATGTCAGCCGGGGTTAGGGTTAGGGTTAGGGTTAGGGTTAGGGGTTGGATTAACGTCAGCCGGGGTTAGGGTTAGGGTTAGGGTTAGGGGTTGGGTTAGATTTAGGGTTAGGGTTAGGGGTTGGGTTAGGGTTAGGGTTAGGGTTAGGGGTTGGATTAACGTCAGCTGGGGTTAGGGTTAGGGTTAGATTTAGGGTTTGGTTAGGGTTAGGGTTAATGGTTGGATTAGCATCAGCCAGGGTTAGAGAGCAATGAGGAGTGGATTCGACCAGTAGGAAGTAGAAAATATAAGATGAGAAAGAAAGGAAAATACAAAAATGAGAAAGGTGAAGAAGAGGGAAAAAACAATTAGAAAAGGAGGGAGATAAAGTGAGGAAAAATAAAATATAAAAGCTAGAGCTGGTGTTAATCTTTTACAAAAACATACCAAATATAACACCATCTTTTTACATATTAGTGTTAATGGAGAAACAAAATGCTGCAGATTAATTCTTCCCTGAGGTCAATGGAACAGACTGTGGCTGATTGGAGGCCAAGATCTGGGTGGCACTTTCACAATGAGGCCTGTGTGGGAGGAAGGGGAGCGGAGGCCATGTGACCCAGGCCGATCCTGTAGGGCCCTGAATTCAAAAGGACGTTGAACCCAAGGTCTCTTCCTCCTCCCATGTTCACCCCTTCCCTGCCTTCTCCCCATTTTAGATGCCATCCTATTACAGATGTTAAAACATGAGGACATTCACCATATTTCCCACTCCATAAACAAACCCAACAATGTGGGATTTTAAACATCTTTTGGTGTTACATTTCATACTTAATGTACAGATTGCAGACTTGAGAAATATTTCCCTGTACAAACCTGTTTCTTGTGCCAATTATAACATTGTATTTGCCTAATGGTTGTACAATGTTTTCATTTCACAATTTCATCTCATCTACTCGTAAACAAGGAACCTTGAGTGAGTGTGACTGAGTGATCTATTGGTCTGTACAATATGTGATCAACAGTGATGTCTATGGCCTGTTTTCCTCTATTTTCTTGAGGAAGGTTTTCAACCAGTGTCACTTTGGAAAATGGTGTCCATCTGGACATTGTGTTCTGCCCCAGGGCAGGCCCATTTGGACATTATTTTCAGCCACTGCGTGGGTTCATCTGGACATTGTGTTCTGCCCCAGGGCAGGCCCATCTGGTCATTGTATTCTGCCCCCAGGGTAGGTCCATCTGAACATTATAATCTGCCCCAGAGCAGGTCCATTTGGACATTGTGTTCTGCCCCAGGGCAGGTCAATCTGGACATTGTGTTCTGCCCCCAGGGTAGATCCATCTGAACATTGTATTCTGCCCCAGGGCAGGTCCATTTGGATATTATGTTCTGTCCCAGGGCCGGTCCATTTGGACATTGTGTTCTGCTCCACAGCAGGTCCATTTGGACATTGTGTTCTGCCCCCAGGGCTGGTCCATTTGGACATTGTGTTCTGCTCCAGGGCAGGTCCATTTGGACATTGTGTTCTGCCCCCAGGGCTGGTCCATTTGGACATTGTGTTCTGCTCCAGGGCAGGTCCATTTGGACATTGTGTTCTGCCCCCAGGGCTGGTCCATTTGGACATTGTGTTCTGCTCCAGGGCAGGTCCATTTGGACATTGTGTTCTACCCCAGGGCAGGTCCATTTGGAGATTGTGTTCTGCCCCCAGGGCAGGTCCATTTGGACATTGTATTCTGCCCCAGGGCAGGTCCATTTGGACATTATATTCAGCCATTGCGGGGGTTCATCTGGACATTGTGTTCTGCCCCAGGGTAGATCCATCTGGACATTGTGTTCTGCCACTGCGTGGGTTCATTTGGACATTGTGTTCTGCCCCCAGGGCTGGTCCATTTGTACATTATGTTCTGCCCCAGGGCAGGTCCATTTGGACATTATGTTCTGCCTCAGGTCAAGTCCATTTGGTCATTGTGTTCTGCCTCAGGGCAAGTCCATTTGGTCATTGTGTTCTGCCTCAGGGCAAGTCCATTTGGTCATTGTGTTCTGCCTCAGGGCAGGTCAATCTGGACATTGTGTTCTGCCTCAGGGCATTTCCTAACTCAAATATCACACACGGGATTCTTGAACCACTTACTAGGGAAGAGCAGCTGAGATGGTTTCCTCACGATTTCGATCTTTTCTGAGGTAGGCTGTAACCACGGCTAAAGAAGTCATCCTACCCATTATGATGGGGGGTCATCGGCACCCATCGGACGCAAGTACCCCCACTGGACATTTAGCCAGCATTCAGAACCAGTGCCTTGTTCCACTGACTGGGGCTGTCTGGAGTGGTGCCCAAACCCACCCTTCTGACCCAGGCGGGAATATTGCTACAGAACTAGTAGTCACTCCGTCCAGATGTAAGTACCCCACTGGATGTCAGCCCAGTATTAAGAGACCATATTCTAGTTTCCACTTACTTGGACTGTCTGGAGTGGGGCTCAAACTCTTCACCTCCTGACTCAGAGGCAGCAATGGTGGCACTAAGCCAAAGACTCACTCCAGAAAGTGATGGATAAAACAAATTTAACCACCAGAAAACCATCACAGATATCAGGTCTGCTCAGTGTAGAAAGAACCCTGTTGAAAATCAGTTTCCACAAGCCAAGAAATTGCTGCTGCTGCAATTCAGGGACTGATGCAGACTCCTGAAGGTTTTTACCTGATGAAACGATTCATCATCACCAGCTTTGAAGTTTCTCCAAGTTTCAGCCTTCAGATTCCATTAATAAGCCCAACCCCTCTACAATGATTGACGGCCCAGTCTTACTCTGTTTGCAGACAGTCATTAAGGTAAATAAAGAATAAGACTGGAGAGGGCTCCTTCTTCTCACCCACCCACGATGACCACAAGATGAGGAAGGCCATTCAGCCCATCTTAATCCATCCATCCAGAACAACCCGAGACATCCCCCACTTGCTGGATCCCAGGAAAGGGAGGTGGGGTGGCTTTGTTGGTAAAGGATGGGATCAGTGCAGTGGTGAGAAGTGATATTGGCTCAGAAGCTCAAGATGTAGAATCAGTTCGGGTGGAGATAAAAAATAATAAGGGGAAAAAGTCTCTGGTGGGCATAGTCTACAGGCCCCCGAACAGTAGCAATACTGTTGGACAGTGAAAGGGTTAAAAAGCAAATCCTCTCAGTGTTTAAAATGCAGGGCAAACAAATTACTTTAGACAAAGGAAAGAGAGAGGGGTCATGTGCAAAATCACTAAGAGCTGAGGAGAAGCCAGGTGGTGATAAAGAGTCTGCCCAGCTCAAGGACATTGTACAATAGAGCCTTACAAGAATAAGATAAGGCATAGCCACCAGGCTACACACAGCTAATGCTGAAGTGTGAGAAAGATTTAATAAAATGTCAGCTAGACTTAGAAGTAGTAACATAAAGAAATAAAATGGCTTCACAGAATTGGCAGTTGGCTTGCATATATATATTAATTAATAGTTGTTCTGAGTTTCGGAAAGGTAGGAAAGAGAAACATCAGCCTAGTACATGGTCTGGCAGTTTGTAGAACCGAACTCATGGTCCAAGTGACAGAGACAAGAAGCAGAACAGTGAAGGGGTTAAAATGAACCCTCTCAGAATTCAGACAGCCGAGGTGACCACTACTTAAGTGATGCCAGCAAAATTAAAATCAGAACAAAGGAGTGGGGTCATGTGAAAGTGAATAAGAACTAAAAGAAACCAGGTTGAGATAAGAAATATCACAATAAAAATTGACTTACGTAAAAAGGCAAAACTAAACAAAGAACAGCGTGAGAAGCTTCGCAAAACCAAGATAAGACGCAGTGGTGGGACCAGACAGAATATGTGTGTTTTGCGTAAGCGATAAGGAAGATGCTGCTTTAGCTAAAAATTGTAGACACAGCAGAAAATAGGGGTCATGGGAATTTGACCTGTGACCAAAGGCATAGTAAGATGTAACTAACCTTTACAAATACTGAAAAGAATAAATAAGCCATATGTGATCAGGTGATTATTGTAATACAATGTGATTGGATGAAAATAGAATAAAAAGCTGTACCAACCAAGAGAGAACGAGAAGGTGCTCGCACAGACCGCGGGGTCTGAGACGCTTCTCCCAGAGCTCAGGTAATAAACTGCATCTTTTTACTTTTACACGGTTTAGATGTGAATTTATTTTCACCCCAACAAATTGGCGCTGCGAGCGGGGTACTTCGGAGCTGGAAGACCGCCTGCACCAGTGAACAGGGCGAGCAGTCAGGCTTCTGACCGTCCAGAAATTGGATCACTCGGGAGGGCGGTGTGACAGCGACGCAGAATCGAAAAGAATCTGGCATCCGTGACGGGTGAGAGGTGCAGTTTAAATAGTGGATAAGTTTAAATAGTGGTTAAGTTGAGTGAAACCTGATGTGTTATTTCAGAATGTAAATGTCTCGAGGACCCATACTGAGCCGGAATTAAGAGGGCGATTGGGCCCCACGTGAAGGCCAGAGTTAATAGGGAATCCGAGACAGACAAAAGTCTCTCTGTTGTGTTGCGTTGCGGGACGTACTGTATTAATGTATTAACGGCCGCAAGTGAAACAATCACCTCTGACAGCGAGATAGTTACAAGTCAGGACCACCATCACTAGTGGTGGATGATAGGTAGACCTCTGAGAATGAGTTGCTAGGGAGGACCGGAGCGTGGTAAACTAGTACCAAAAAATAATACATTATGGCAGAAGGCGGAGGCCCAGATTGGGGACCGCCAGGATCATTGAATCGGCTCCATGCTGACGATCAGAAGGGTTTGGTTGGTAAAATGACAAAAGATGGGTGGGATCCATTAGGAAAACCGATAACACAACGAGAATGGTGGGAGAAACAGAAACAAATAAAACACAAGATTTGCTGAGTGAAAGGAACCTTAAAAAAATGCTGGAATTTCAGTTTGTGTGAAAGTGCGTGTTAAAGTGTGAAAGTGTTCCTGACTATGAATGTTTAAGAAGTTACATTATTTCTTTTGTCTGATTAGATGTTCTTTAAAAGAAAGATTCTGTTGTGTGTGTTTTAGCTCCACCCACTTCTCTGTGTTAAAAGCGTTTAAATCTTTTGTCTTGTCTCGGATTTTCGAAGTTTTAAGAATGTGCAAATAAGATTGTGCCCCAAGAATTGAAAAAAGAACCTTTGAAATAATTTAAGTTAAGCTGGTGTGTAAAAGCTGAGAAGAGCAACAAAAAGTTTGGATTGCAATAGATTTTTGTATTTGCAGTGCAAACTGTACAATGTTACATTAAGTTTCAGACTAAGATTTAACCTTGGAGTCCCGGTTGCTATGGTGAAATCTTCTAAAGCAGTTTGATTTGATTTGTTTAAATGTGAAAAACTAATTTTTCTCCAGTTATGTTTTTACAGTATTTTGGAAAGACATCTGAAGAAAGGATTGTAGGATTCGCAAAATTGAACTTTATATTATAAAGGGTCAAATGGCAGAAGAGGCCATGATTTTTAAAGACTGTTTTAAAAGAAGCCCAGAAAAAGGGGCATACGAAATGGCCGCCATGCCATGTGACCAGCTTATTGGGATTGTTCTGGACCGATGGACATTATGTGACATTCTGGACATTTTTACATGCAATAGCACCCTCTGGTGGCGGTTATTGTGTTAACAGTTTGTAAGCTGGAAAGGTCATCTGTTCCTTTCTTCCTGTGTGAGGTCATTTGACCTTTGTTCCTTTCTTCCTGTGAGAGGTCATTTGACCTTCTTACCTTTCTTCCTGTTGACCCCAGGAAGCAGTTTTACCAGGAAGAACCTGACTTGAGTAATGGAGAATTTGCTATGAGAGGTTCCATTACATTCCAGTGTAATCTGACTTCATATGTTAGGCCAAGTGCAATATCTGTGAGTATCTTTAGTTCTTAGCATAATAGCAACGTTGTCAGAGTAATATTTTGATAATACTATGTTTATAAAAGGTTAATATTTAATAGTTACAGAAGTTAGTTCAAATGTTAGTTAGTTATACAATTAGTCCATTCTACTGTTGTAAATATGTTTATATCTTGTGTAATATCGAATGTATAGTACTCAGTTTATGTACAAAACATACTTTGTCTTTGTTTACAGTTTCACAAATTCGTTCAAGTAAAAGCTTCAAAACAGCAACCGCTTCAGGAAGAATTATTTTGAATGAGTGTTTAACTTGCTGGATAGCTAGATAGGAGCACGTCTAGCGCGGCCAGTACAGTGAAAAGATATCAGTGAAAAGATAGTAATACGGCTAGCTGTGAAGAGCGGAGCAGGAGGAGCCCAGAGTAAGCCTTAACCTCGTAGAGCACATCTACCTCACATCAACATGTCAGAAGATAATAACAAAAATGCTTTGCAGCAAGTAGAAGACCTTAAACAGGCAGACGAAACTGTAGAACGTGACAATCGGTCTATAAGCACTGGTTACTACAGGTCGCAAGTTGGCTCACGGTCATCGGGTGGTTCTAGAGTAAGCATAGCCATCGCCAAAGCACGGGCTAAACTAGTAGCAGCTCAAGCCAGAGCTGCACATACGGACAATGAAATAGAAATAAAAGTAAGTCAGGCCCATCTCCAAGCTGAACCCCAAGCAGAACAGGCCCGGCTCCAAGCAGAACAGGCCCGACTCCAAGCAGAACAGGCCCGACTCCAAGCTGAATCCCAAGCAGAACAGGCCCGGCTCCAAGCAGAACAGGCCCGGCTCCAAGCAGAACAGGCCCGACTCCAAGCTGAATCCCAAGCAGAACAGGCCCGACACCAAGTGGAACGCCAGGCTGAACAGGCCCGTCTCCAAGCCACATTAGAGGCTCTGCAGCAACAAAAAGAGATAGATGCTGCATTAGCCGAGACACAAGTATTCGAGGCAATTTTGGAGGGAGCTGATCCCGAGACAGCTTACAAACCTTTAATTCCCGTTCCGTGGCAGAGTCCACGACAGCGCACCATAGATTACGTGAGCGACCATGCCGACATACAGTTTACAGGAGAAAGGGATGGAGGCCCGCACATCTCTACAGACGCAAACACTTCGTATAACATGCCACAAGTTGCCAACCAAGGTCAAAGCAGACGGCAATCCTCAAGCCACAGAGTCTCCCCCAGCAGAACGGAAGACACGGTGCAAAGGAATAGGACGCCGAATAGAGAAAGTCAGAGGCAAAGCCCCTCTCGGTTCCTTGAGACCCCCAACAGAGCCCCCAGCCAAGGCAACCCTGGCACAGGTCCCAGCACCTACGACCTTGCCAAATACCTTGCACGCACCCAGCTGGTGACTTCGGGGTTAATCAAGTTTGATGACAGGCCGGAGAATTATCGGGCTTGGAAGTCCTGCTTCCACGATGCCATATCGGGCTTAGACCTGTCGGCAGGAGAAGAGCTCGGCCTCCTTATCAAATGGCTCGGCCCAGAGTCCGCCGGACAGGCCTGCAGGATAAAAGCGGCCAATGTGGGGCAGCTGCCAGAGGGGTTGAAGAAGGCTTGGGTGAGGCTGGAAGAAAGCTACGGCTCGCCCGAAGCCATTGAAAGGGCTCTCTTTGACAGGTTGGCGAACTTTCCGAGGTTGACGAGTAAGGAACCCCAGAAGCTCCGCGACCTTGGAGATCTGCTGTTGGAACTCGAAGCCGCAAAGCAGGGCGGCTACCTACCCGGTCTATTGTACTTAGACACTTCCAGTGGGGTAAGTCCCATCATTGAGAAGCTTCCATTTAACCTGCAGGAGAAGTGGATAACGTTTGGATCAAAGTTCAAGCTAAAGCACAATGTGGCGTTCCCACCATTCTCTGCGTTCGTTAAATTCATCCGTAAAGAAGCCAAAGCCAGGAACGACCCCAGCTTCAACTTCTTCTCCTCCCAACCAGCACTTGCCAGAAGAGACAAGTTCGACAGACATGGGAAGACACCAATATCTGTCCACAAAATGCAAGTGTCCTCAACTGAGCACACAAAGATTCAGAAGAAACCTGAGGATATGAGCAAACAATGCCCTATCCACAACAAGCCCCATCCTTTAAAGAAGTGCAGAGGCTTCAGGGAGATGTCCCTGGAAGATCGGAAACAATATCTTAAAGAGAACTCTATATGTTTCAGGTGCTGCTCGTCCACGAGCCATCTCGCCAAGAACTGCAAGGTATATGCAAAATGCACAGAAGGTGAAAGTGATCGGCACGTTTCAGCACTACACCCAGGCCCAGCTCCTTGGAAGTCAGAGACGCCTCCTCCCGCATCAGAGCACAGTGGGGAGAGAGAGGGAGCTGCTGGTATGGAGATTACATCCAGGTGCACCGAGGTGTGTGGAGAAGGAGTGAGCGCAAGAGCATGCTCCAAGATATGCCTCGTTAATGTGTACCCTGTAGGACGTCGCACACTAGAGAACAAGCCATCTCAGGTGAGCACACTCAAGACTTCCATCTTGGAGAATTGTCGTCCAAGCTACCTTACCCCATGCAGTAGACAGATCTGCGTGGTGTTTGACTCCAGTGCACCATATCAGGGCGTCTCTCTCAACGACGTACTCCTCACAGGGCCCGATCTTAACAACAGCCTCTTGGGAGTGCTCATGAGATTCAAGAAAGAGCCCGTCGCCATCACTGCTGATATCCAGCACATGTTTCATTGCTTCGTGGTGAGAGAAGACCACAGAGACTTCCTCCGCTTCCTGTGGTATCGGGACAATGACCCTAATAGAGACATTGTGGACTACAGAATGCGTGTCCATGTCTTTGGGAATAGCCCATCCCCTGCTGTCGCCATATACGGACTAAGGAGGGCTGCCAAGGAAGAAGACGATGGGCTAGATTTTCAGTATAGACAGTTTTGGGGCGCTAACCTTAGCGCCCGCCCGAAGTTAGCGCCCGCCCCAAAGTAGCGCCCCATTGCCGGAAATTCAGTGGCTTCGCCCTAAGAGATTGGTGGAGCGCTAAAAGAGGCGTTCCACTCCTATCTTTAGGCGCTAAGCCGGCGGTCCAGAGGGATAGCGCCCAGGCGGGGCGCAGCGCGGGTGCGGTCATTTTTGGACTGACAGCAGACCCCGTGGCGCCGACCAGCTCTTAAAGGGGGAAGGGACGATTTGGTCTGCTGCCACGCCCTGCACACTGCAGCCTTGCAAAGAGGCCTCAACACTGCTGCTCAGCCCCAGGGAGTCATGGCAACGCCAGAGAAGGCCCGTCAGCGTGCCCTGCGCTTCTCAGAGGGTGATCTGGACATAATGGTCACAGCTCTGGAGGTGAGGCGCAAGATCTTGTTCCCAGAGAGTGGGAGGAATCCAACCCACCACGACTACACCAAAGCCTGGAAGCAGATCGCCCAGAGGGTGACGTTCACCGGCGATGCCCCCAGGACCCACAAACAATGTCGTAAAAAATACAACGATCTGACCAGGATTGTGAAGGTGAGTAGCCTTTCCAGTCTCCTCCTCATTCTTGCATGTACACCTGACATGATGGGCAAAGGGAGCTGAAAGTCCTATTGGCCAGCCCTCAGCCAGCAGCATTGGGACAGTCATGAGCATCACATGGCCATTCGGCACTCTACACTTTGTCCAAGCTATTCCACCATGGGAGGCAGTGCACACTACATCAGGGCTTCACTCTGTCCACGCTATTCCACCATGGGAGGCAGTGCACACTACATCAGGGCTTCACTCTGTCCAAGCTATTCCACCATGGGAGGCAGTGCACACTACATCAGGGCTTCACTGCGCACTTACAGCCCGTCCTTTCTCTTGCAGGCTAAAGTAGCATTTAATTGCCAGGTGTGTGCCAGGGGTGGCCGCGCCAAGCTGCAGAAGCTCACTCGGCTGGAGGAGCGCATGTGTGTGCTCATGGGAGCCCGTGTGATTGTCCCCACAGCGTGCGGAGTATCCGACCCTCCACTGCCCGGCAATGGTAAGGACCTCGCCTTTTGGCCCTCTCGCATCGCACTGGCCCATCCGAGCTACCTCCTTTGCCACTGTCCCACCAATGCGCTGAATACCACCAGTCCTAACTCCCTCGCTGACGCCGTCTCCTCACTCTGAGGCTACTCTTGTGCATTCCTGCTTTCAGCTGGTGATGACCAGGACCCTGAAGCTGCCAGTGACAGCACCTCCGACCAGGAGGAGGAGGAGGAGCAAGCCGGACCTTCAGGGGAACAGTCACGTCCCGCAGGAGAGGAGGAAATGCTTGACACCTCCTCACTGGACGAGTGCCTGGAGGAACTGTCGCAGGGCAATGCAGCTTCTGGGACCAGTGGCGTCCAGCCACCCAGGAGCCGTGCGCGTGGCCCGCGGCCTTCCCCCCAAAGGGGGGAAGGATCAGAGGGGAGTGCTGCTGATCGGCACACTCGCCGCCACCAACGCGGCAAGGGTCCCCTAGTTCGGCCCCCTCCTCCCCAGCGGGAGAGTCGCAACTCCAGTCCGGACACCTTCACCTCGGAGGAGGTGCGGAAGCTGGATAAGATGGCCGAGGATTCGGACCGGTGCCACACGGAGCTCATGAGCGTGGTGGGGCGCATGCCTGAGGCCATCGAGTCGCTGGCGACCAGTGTGCGCGAGTTCGGGGCAGCAACTGCCGCGAGTGGCCGCATGCTGACTGATGCCGTCAAGACCCTGGCGGCTGTGATGCACGCGCACACCAGGACCACAGGGGCACTCACTGCTGCCACACGCGCTGTCTCAGGCAGGCATCGCCAGGGCAGCCGCCGCGCTGGACCATCCCAGCAAGCCGCCCCTCGGCTGATTGTTGCGGATCCTGCAGTGCGGGCCCGGCCGAGTGCCACCGTGCCACAGCACCAGCCAGCGCATCCCAGACGCCAGCTGGCCCACATTGCGCCATCCGTCGCCGCCATTCCCCCACTGGGGCGTCAAGGGCAAGCGGCTGCAGCTGATGGTGGCCAGGCTCAGGTGCGCCACTCAGCAGACGGCCCCTCGAGGCCCAAACGCCGTGTAGGCCGCCCCCCAGCGGCATCTGGCGGAAGGGCATCTGAGCCTCAGGCGCCTTCCCCCAGCCTCGCAGCAGCCACTGGGCAGAGCTTGCGAAGGAGCAGCAGGCCGGGCAGGGGAGGCAAAAGGCTGGGCAAGGTCTCGCCCTCGCGGGCCACTCAGTAGAGGGTGTGGGCAGCTTTCCTTTTATATGGCGGTGGCCATCTTTATTTTGCCCATGGTTGTGTTGTTGGAGGGCTTATTTTTTGCGTTAGGCCGACGTTGAGGCCCGGTTTGAAGAAAGGTGGAGTGACTCCTCCCCAGTTTGTGGGAGTGAGTCGTTTGTTGGGCTTTTTGTGGGGCCTGTTTATTGTTTTTGGGGATTCATGTGGGAAGGGCTTTTCATTTTTGTGTAATAAAAAATTATCTTTATTCATGCAGTCTCCATGGTTGTTCTTCTTAGTGTTTGTTGGCTTCGCCGGCTGAGGGCTTGCGGAGCGGCTGCATTCATCTTCCCTCATGGCCCCTGGCCATTCCCTGACAGGGGGCTTAGAAGTACCGTGTAATAAGGTGGCGTCGTGCGGCCCTTGGCCCTGGTCGCTCCCTCCTGGGAACGTACTCCTGCTCCTCCTCCTCCTCCTCCTCCTCCTGAGGTGCTGGTCCAACGTCAGGTGGCAGTGCCTGAGTCCTGCGGATAGCCAGGTTGTGTAGCATGCAGCAAACCACCACAAATTGGGAGACCCGGTCCGGCGAATACTGGAGAGCTCCTCCGGAGCGATCAAGGCAGCGGAACCGCTGCTTGAGGACCCCAATAGTTAGCTCGATGATGTTGCGGGTGGTTTGATGGCTCTCGTTGTAGGCCTCTTCAACAGCGGTCCTGGGCGCGCGGAGCGGGGTCATGAGCCAGGTGCACAAAGGATAGCCTTTGTCCCCGAGTAGCCATCCTCTTGGGGGAGGCTGTGCCTGGAACATGTCATGCACAGTACTCTGCCGCAGGATAAAGGCATCGTGGCTGCTGCCTGGGAAGCTGGCATTGACTGCCATGATGCTCTGCTTGTGGTCACAGACCAGCTGCACATTCAGAGAATGGTAGCCCTTCCTGTTGCGATACTGCTCGCCATGCTCCAGAGGGGCCCGCAAAGCCACATGCGTACAGTCAATGGCGCCCTGCACCAAGGGGAATTCCCCGAGTCTGGAAAATCCCAATGCGCACTGATGCTGGCTCTCCAGGGCCATGGGGAAGGAGATGAATTGGCTTCTCCTTCTGAACAGTGCTTCGGTCACCTGGCGGATGCAGCGATGCGCGCCGTACTGGGAGATGTTTGCTATGTCCCCAGCAGCGTATTGGAAGGAGCCGGTGGCATAGAAGTTCAATGCCACCGTCACCTTCACTTCCACCGACAGAGACGTCCTGCACCTGAGCTTTGGCCGCAGATCTCGGCGAAGCAGGTGGCAGATCTCTGCAATCACCTCCTTTCGGAATCGGAGCCTTTTAACACATCGCGCGGCACTCATGTTTAGGTAGGAGCGCTGCTGGCGGTATAGCCTGACTGGGTAAGGCCTACGTGGCCGACGCCTGTAGCCCCCTCTGCCTCTAGCCAGGGCTGCCCCTCTCACAATGCGTCTGCGAGCCCTACGGACATGGAGCTGCAGCTCCGCGTTGGCACCCCATGCAACCCCCATCAAATCCTGGCAAACACTCTAATTTCCAAAAGGCCACTTGCAGCGCTCTGGCCTGAGTCCAAAAATACCTGGCTCTTGCTGCTTGAAACCAGTTAGCTATCCTCCTTGTTGTGTCTCCAGAAATGCGTTGCACAAGAGTGTTTTCTGAAAAAAGGCTGGCCTTTATACTGGAGAGTACGTCCCCTTTAATTTGCGCCCCCCGGGGCCCGCGCTGGTTGTGTTGCGTTCCTTTTTCCAAATGCTCCGGCCGCCAGCTGCACAATGGGGCGGTCCGACTGAAGTTTGGAATCGGGGCGCACAAAGGGCGTTGCATGAGGATGTGACGTCATTTTCTGCGCGCGCATCCGGGCGGGCGCTAAACTTTGCGCCGGCGCTAACAGGCAACTTAATTTGGGGCGGGGCACAAACTGCGCTGCGCCCGGGCGCTACACGCATAGCGCCCGAAAATCACTTCTCTTAAGGCGCTAACTGCTGGCGCAAGCGACTGAAAATCTAGCCCGATGACTTTGGCAGTGATGTGAGAGGGTTCATCGAACGAGAGTTCTACGTCGACGACGCACTGAAGTCATTCCCGACCAGAGCAGAGGCCATCAGTACCCTCGGACGAGCCCAGGAACTACTTGCACTATCCAACCTCAGGCTGCATAAGATAGCCTCTAACAGACCAGCAGTGATGGAGGCATTCCCCCCGGAAGATTGTGCTAAGGACGTCAAGGACCTAGACCTCTTCACTGATGACCTCCCCCTACAGCATAGCCTAGGGGTGTCGTGGAACATAGCAACAGACACATTCACATTCCAAGTCCTAGACGCCAAGAAACCCTTCACACGTAGAGGAGTGCTCTCTACAGTCAACAGCCTATACGACCCTCTCGGCTTCTTAGCCCCTGTCACCATACAAGGCAGGCTGCTTCTCAGGGAACTCTCCACACGTGCTGAAGAGTGGGATTCACCTCTCCCTGAAGAGATGGAAGCAGAGTGGGACAGATGGAGAGACTCACTCCAAGACTTACAGGAGATCCGAATACCTCGCTGCTATTCGTCTTTCTCTCCCTTAAATGCCCAATTCAAAGAGCTTTGTGTCTTTGCAGACGCATCCGCTTAGGCCATTGCAAGTGTGGCTTATCTGAAGGTCACCACTCAAGAAGGACAAAGCAAAATCGGCTTCGTCTTTGATAGAGGCAAGTTGGCGCCCCAGCCAGACCTCACCATACCCAGGTTGGAACTGTGCTTAGCAGAACACAACCTACCCCCTCACAGCAGTCTACGGAAGCTGCATCCTATCATCGACACCGACGGACCGTCTCCGAGGTGGTTCTTCTTTTGTCGCCAGAGGACTCCAGTGACAAGTAGAGTTTGGACTATGTGGAGTCGTTAATGACCCCAGACGGGGAGTGTTCTGGACCAATGGACATTATGTGACATTCTGGACATTTTTACATGCAATAGCACCCTCTGGTGGCGGTTATTGTGTTAACAGTTTGTAAGCTGGAAAGGTCATCTGTTCCTTTCTTCCTGTGTGAGGTCATTTGACCGTTGTTCCTTTCTTCCTGTGAGAGGTCATTTGACCTTCTTACCTTTCTTCCTGTTGACCCCAGGAAACAGTTTTACCAGTGTGGTGATTATTTCCTATGTTTAATAAGAAGTATTGTGATTGGTGAATGGGGTGGTTGTTCTCTGTATTAGTAAGAAGTATTGTAATTGGTTGTTTGTTTCTACCTTGAGATATATGTTGTAAACTCATTGGTAGTGGATGTCAGGTGATTTGTGGTGGCCATCTTAAATTCAGTTCTCTCTAGTCATTGTTGGAGACTGCTGTTGAAAGATGTGCTACTGGGTTTTTAAAGTTAATAAAGCCTAGATTAGAAAGGCAAATCTATTCTTTATCTCAATTTATTAACTTTTTATCAGAATGGAGCGATATCTTCAACCGGAACGATTCAATGCTGACCCTAATTCTGCAGGAGTGGATGATAAATGGAAACATTGGTATTGTACATTTACAAACTTTTTGGGTGTGTTGGAACAAGAGTCTCTGAATAAGCTGAATATGCTGATCAACTACATTGCTCCGGATGTGTATAAGTATATTTTGGACTGTAAAACTTATGAATTGGCTATTTCTACATTGGAGAAGATTTTTGTTAAACCAAAGAATGAAGTATTTGCACGTTACCTTCTATCTGCCCGTAGGCAGCAGGTGGGAGAATCTTTGGATACTTATTTACAAGCACTTCGGCACCTTGGTGCTAACTGTAATTATAAAGCCGTGACGGCCGAAGAATATAAGGAAGAATCGGTACGGGATGCTTTTATTAATGGACTACTGTCTAGATCAATTCGTCAGCGGTTGTTAGAAAATAAGACTTTGGATCTCAAGAGTGCTTTTGAGCAAGCTTCTACATTGGATATGGCTCAGAGAAGTTCGGATTCTTATGCTCTTTCTAATCGGCCTGTGACTGTGGTTTCGGCAGTTCCGGATGAAAAGGAATTAGGTGGACTTAATGGGAGTGGTTTACTAGATTCTGAAATAGTTTCTACTCCAACAGCTCCACCTTTTACTTCGGCGGCTGTTGCCTCTAGGATTCAGAAGTGTTATTTTTGTGGGAATGTCCGGCATCCTCGTTTGAAGTGTCCTGCCCGGGAGGCTGTATGTAGTAAATGCGGCAAGAGAGGTCATTATGCATGTGTTTGTAAATCATTAGGTTCAATTACCTCCTCTTCTGCGACTATTCAACCTGTAGAGAGGGCGTTTATTGCATCAATTTCTGCTGCATTTGCTCATGGCCTAAACAAAGCTATAGTTGTGGCCCAAGTTAATGGGTTAGAAGTGAAGGCTCTCATAGATACGGGCAGTACCGAGAGTTTTATAAGTCTTCAGTTTGTGAAGGAAAAGTGTTTGAAAATCTTGCCTGTTACTTATCAGGTGTGTATGGCTCAGACGACCCTTACTTCACAAGTAGCTGGTTGTTGCCTTGTGAAATTGATTCTTCTAGGTAATACGTATACTGATATACGCCTATCTGTTTTGCCTAATCTTTGTGCGGATATTTTGATTGGTCATGATGTGCTTAAATTACATGAGAGTCTTAGCCTTTCGTTTGGAGGGACTAAGCCACCCTTATCCATTTGTGGATTAACTTCTTTATCCATTTCTCCATTATCACTTTTTTCCAATTTGATGCCGGAATGTAAGCCAATTGCTACCAAGTCAAGAAGGTATAGCAGTCAGGATAGAGAATTTATTAATTCTGAAGTCCAACGTCTTTTATTGGAAGGAATCATTGAACCTAGTTATTCGCCTTGGCGGGCTCAGGTAGTTGTCACCACTAACGAGAGGCATAAGAAACGAATGGTGATAGACTACTCTCAAACTATTAATAGGTATACTCAATTAGATGCATACCCTTTGCCTAAGATTGATGAGCTTATCAACAAAGTATCTCAGTATAAGTTTTTTAGCACTATTGATTTAAAGAGTGCTTATCATCAGATTCCTATTGTTAAGAGGGATCAACCATATACAGCCTTTGAGGCTGGTGGAAAGCTGTATCAGTTTTGCCGAATACCATTTGGTGTTACTAATGGTGTTGCTTGTTTTCAACGGGCAATGGATGCTTTTATAAGTGATAACTCTCTCTCTGACACCTTTTCATATTTAGATGATATCACGGTGTGTGGTAAATCAAGGGTGGAGCATGATTCTAATTTAGAAAGATTCCTTCAAGCTGCGGAAAAAGTTGGTTTAACTTTTAATAAAGAGAAGTGTATCTTTTCGACTACTGAGGTAAATCTACTGGGGTATATTATCTCGGGAAATAAGATTAAACCAGATCCAGAACGTCTGCGACCATTGTTCGATTTACCTTATCCTACTAATTCTAAGGCTTTGCAACGAGTTGTTGGACTGTTTTCTTACTATTCTAATTGGATTGCAAACTTTTTGCAGAAGATCCGGCCCCTTATATGGGTTACGACATATCTTCTATCATGGGAGGCCAGGACATGTTTTGATAAATTTAAAAAGGATGTCCTAGGAGCAGTTGTGCATTCTATTGATGAGCAGGTTCCCTTTGTGATTGAGACGGATGCTTCTGATTTTGCAATTGGGGCTACTCTGAACCAAAATGGAAGACCTGTGGCCTTTTTCTCACGTACTTTGAACAATAGTGAAAAAAGGCATTCTTCAATAGAGAAAGAGGCATATGCAATAATAGAAGCACTGCGTAAATGGGGACATTATTTATCGGGGTGACATTTCACGTTGGTAACCGATCAAAAATCTGTGTCCTTTATGTTTGATGTTAAACATTTTGGAAAGATCAAAAATGATAAAATAATGAGGTGGAGGATTGAGTTGGCATGTTACCATTTTGATATAGTTTATCGTCCGGGGAAGGATAATGTTGCTGCTGATGCACTGTCGAGGGCTTATTGTTCTGTGATTCACGGAGATACGCTTATTAATCTTCACAATGCTTTATGTCATCCTGGGGTTACGAGGATGATACACTTCGTACGCAGTAAGAATTTGCCCTTTTCAGTTGAAGACGTCAAGCGGATGACTTCATCATGTTCTATCTGTGCTCGGTGTAAACCGAATTTCTTTAAGCCTCAACGAGCTAATCTTATAAAGGCTACTTCTCCTTTTGAACGTTTGAGCGTTGATTTTAAGGGGCCTCTTCCTTCAATGACTCAAAATCGATACATATTTACTGTTGTGGATGAGTTTTCAAGGTTTCCTTTTGCTTTTCCTTGCGCAGATGTATCAGCTGCTACAGTTATCAAATGCCTGACTCAACTTTTTGTCATCTTTGGGATGCCGGCGTATATCCATTCGGATCAAGGAAGTTCTTTTATGTCTTCCCAGTTGAAGGAATACCTTCAGAGTCGGGGAATTTCTACTAGTAGAACTACCCCATATAACCCCCAGGGTAATGGACAGTGCGAACAATACAATGGGGTGATCTGGAAGGCAGTTATGTTGGCTTTGACATCCTGGAATCTTAAGAATACACAGTGGGAAATGGTACTGCCTGATGCCCTGCATTCCATTAGATCATTGCTTTCAACGGCTACTAATGTGACCCCCCATGAAAGGCTCTTTAATTACCCGCGGAGATCTACTACAGGATATTCGGTACCTTCATGGCTTACTATGCAGGGACCTGTGTTGCTTCGACGCCATGTTAGATTGTCAAAATATGATCCTTTAGTGGAGGAGGTGGAGCTGTTGGAGGCAAATTCCCAATATGCTCATATTCGATTCCAAGATGGGAAAGAAAGTACTGTTTCAATTAAAGACTTGGCTCCTTGTGGTGGCCAGCCCTCTTCCGAGGGTACTAATAATAGTCATGATTCAGATAATGTGGATGTTGTTATAGATACTACGAATGTTTCCAATCCTATTGCAGATAATTATACTTCTATTAGTCAGCCTTTGATGGATGTTCATGACCGTCCTAGTTTACTTCCTGATGGGATTTCCAATCCGGAAACCGTTGATAATCGGGATATGGATAGCCTGTCTGCAGAAGATACTTCGGTGCCTCCGGGTGTGGGAGGGCAAGGAATTTCACCAAGGTTAAGAAGGTCGACACGAACAAGATATCCGGTCGACCGATTGAAAATGGACTTTTAATGTTTTAAAGTTGTTGAAATATTATATTTGTATTTTAGTTGTAAATAAATTAATTATAAATTGTAAAGGTTATTTAGGTTGGAGCATATTTTAAAAGGAGGGGTGAATGTGGTGATTATTTCCTATGTTTAATAAGAAGTATTGTGATTGGTGAATGGGGTGGTTGTTCTCTGTATTAGTAAGAAGTATTGTAATTGGTTGTTTGTTTCTACCTTGAGATATATGTTGTAAACTCATTGGTAGTGGATGTCAGGTGATTTGTGGTGGCCATCTTAAATTCAGTTCTCTCTAGTCATTGTTGGAGACTGCTGTTGAAAGATGTGCTACTGGGTTTTTAAAGTTAATAAAGCCTAGATTAGAAAGGCAAATCTATTCTTTATTTCAACCAGGAAGAACCTGACTTGAGTAATGGAGAATTTGCTATGAGAGGTTCCATTACAATCCAGTGTAACCTGACTTCATATGTTAGGCCAAGCGCAATATCTGTGAGTATCTTTAGTTCTTAGCATAATAGCAACGTTGTCAGAGTAATATTTTGATAATACTATGTTTATAAAAGGTTATCTTGTGTAATATCGAATGTATAGTACTCAGTTTATGTACAAAACATACTTTGTCTTTGTTTACAGTTTCACAAATTCGTTCAAGTAAAAGCTTCAAAACAGCAACCGCTTCAGGAAGAATTATTTTGAATGAGTGTTTAACTTGCTGGATAGCTAGATAGGAGCACGTCTAGCGCGGCCAGTACAGGGACTCTTTAAATGGTTCCTGCGAATGCTCAGACAGCTTTGTGGATTCAACCCACAGTAAGTTCTGGAAGCCGTTTCTGAGAGAACGAAACCAGACCCCCACATATACATATGGATTAGATGCAGATCCAGTCAAGATCAGCCTGGAGACAGAGGCCATCTAAATATTGACGCAGACAAAAGGGGACAATTTCATATTCATGAGAACAGCAGCAAGGACTAGATAACGAGATCAGCAGGACATTAAAAAAATGAAGGTCATTCCAGACCAGAGATGGGCCTTTACCGGCCATCTAAAATATTTTAAAATATAATAACTACCCCGCTGTGCTCCCAGCCCGCCAAAAGTTAAACAAAGACTAACCTGATTTTGGGCAGGAAGTGGAGGCTCCTGAAGGAAAAGTATAATTGACCGAGTTGCAGTGGAACAAGAGTTGAGCAGTTGTGGAGACAGTTGGAGTGGAGTCACAGTTGCAGTCGTCGGACAGGCGAGTCGCTGGAGAATAGCTGGGTAAAGAGGAGCTGGTTTGGGAGAAGATCAGCGAACTCCTCTCCACTATCGGAGTAAGACAAAGAAGACTAAGCCACCATCAAGAAGACCGCTCGAGCCGGCGTCCCGCCTCGGGGTCACACATCGGGAGATCATCGACCAACCCCGGGCCGGACAAAGACGAGAGGCCTTCTCCCAACTCGGGAGAAGAGACAAAAACAAACTGAAGAAACGATGGGAGCCAGCCCAAGGCTCCTCTGACCGGGGTCGAGCCGACGATCCCCGACCCCGCCGACAGCCAGAACCAGCCGGTGTCCAGCCGCCCCCGACCCCCACCTCAGGAGAGACGTGTGGCGCAGCTCGCTGGGGCTCCACGATCCACGTGGAGACGGAACGCCTGAAAGGATCAAACGCAGACTGGTTCAAAACCTTGCACTTCCTAGTTGGATTGGTGAGCATGTTTCTGGCCCTTCACAATCAGATCTAGATAGGTTTAAGGGGGTGGATTTAAGGGTACAATTAACATGAGTTGTTGTCCCTCGATATTCCGTGTGTTTCCTTATTTCATGATAATTTTTTGTAGAGTATAAGATGCCTGTATTTGCCTTAGTTAGTATTGTGTCGTTATGATTTGTCTGTGTTTTTCCCTCCCATGTACTCTCTTATCTGCTTGCATTTGATTTATTTTTCCTTATGCAATAAAATTTCATGTTGTTTCATCAAACTTGGTCTACAAGAGTTTTTCTCTACATTGTAGTTCTTGCCCCAAAGTCCAGAGTATAGAATCTAAGGGGCGAGTGGGTCAAACCACTCAAGGTTTTGCTGTGCAAGAGAGAGAGGCCTCTAGCGAGAGAAACCGCTGCTATCTAAAACCCCTTACAGAAAATGGCGACCGCGGCAGGACTCTGGCAGCAGGATTGCAATGTAGTAGATCCAAGTTTGAATGGTCGAAATGCAATGGATGAAAGGATAGCGGATTATGTCTTTGGCAAGGTAAATCTCACTAAGCAGTGGATTGCCGATCTCTTACTGGATGGGCGTCCGGTGGACGCAGCCATCAGGTGGACAGAGAGCAAAGAGAATAAGAAGTCAGTGGAGAGAAACGCCCGCCTCGCACAACAGCTAAGAACGCAGGAGGAGAGAGTAGTGGAGGTTAAGGCAGCTTACAAGCTAGCCCTCGAGCATGGGTTTGAGAGCACAGACCACGGCCCCTGCCAAAAGACCATAGAGGACCTAAGAACGGCCCTGGTTAAGGCAAAAGGCATGGTGTGTCTCGTCAGCCCGAAAACTAGTCACATGGACTTTTTAAAGGAATCAAAACAGCCGATTCCAGCTGAGGTAGTTGTGGTGCCAGCCACCGAGCCCTCAGCACCGCCGAGCTATAGTGAGACTTGGTCGGAGAAACAGGGGTTGGTAAAAGAGGAGGTAGCCGAGGTGGAATGTGAGGAAGAACAACCACTGGTAGCAAAGCCGGGACCGGCACCAATGTGTCCCACTCGGCACCAGAGGTTCGGTCCCAACGCTGCCGATGGCGGTATCGGACCCCACCAGAACCAGCTCTTGGTGCCCTACGCTGGCCCACAATTAAGGCCCATGGTGAGCCACCTCACATGACTCACCGTAAAGGGAGATCCCTCGATTCATTTCAGGGAGATAGAGGAAACAGCAGCCATTAATGACTGTGATGATCAGGAACAGGTGAAACTGTTGCTTTTCTCCCTGGATTGCACGATCCTTCAGTGCCTCTCAGAGGATGGTAAGAGGGGATGGAAAGGGTATACGGATCTCGGGGAGGAAGTTTTAGAAGTAATGGGAGTGGACGACAGTAGTCCATTCGACCATGTGGAAGGGACCGTGCAGCTATCTGGAGAACCCCCACGGGTTTTCGCAGAAAGGCTGTGGCCAGTGTATCGACGCAGCTGTCCGGGTATGCCTGAAAGGGCTGCAATGAGCGACGAACAGCGGGTTCATTGGCTCCGTTGCTTGGTCACCAACAGCTTGCCGCAGATACGGGCCCTAGCCAGATCTTGGTTTGGTCCCCAAGGTCCCGGTGTCACGGAGGAGACGGTGCTCCGTCAGCTCAATGTTGCGTACAAGAATTGTAGAGGTCAGGAAACACCTCCCGAGAAGGGAAAGGTGCATGAGGCAACACCCGCAGCCCCAAGCAAGAAGGAGTGGCGTCAGGAGGGGAATTGCCCTGTCCAAGCCAAGCTCAATTGCTACGGGTGTGGGAAGGATGGACATTGGCGCAAGGACTGTAGAAATCCGTGGAAGGATAATAAAGGGAAATTTCCCGCAGCCCAAGCCCAAGCCCAGACCGCCGCCCCAGCACCAGCCCAAACCCAAGCCATAGCTCCTGCCCCAGCACAAGGAGCTGGTGCAGTTATGGATCCCGCTGCGATTGAATCAATTTTAGAGACAATGCGGTCTCTGATGATTTCACAGGTCTTGTCGTGCCCGAAACCCCGACCGTTGTGCCCAAATGACTAGAGCCGGCACAGCCCGTTTACTTGTGTGCGCTGTGATATGATATATGGAGGCGACCCCTCGTGGAGATGGAAGTACAGGAGGTAAAAGGGACCTATTTGTTGGATACGGGGGCATCGTGCACCGTGATCCACACAGATAACCCCACCGCCTCGCCTCTGTCCACTGGGGTTCCATATATTCTGTCGGGCTTCACAGGCAAGGAACAGGCTGGCGCACATTCCATTCCCCTCTCCATTCATTTAGGACCACTCCGCACCAAGTGGAGGTGTATACTGATGAAGTGGGAGGTGGAGAATGGGAAAGGGATCATAGGGTCCGATTTCTTGGTCGAACACGGGATCCTCGTGGACCTAAGAAACCATTGTCTTTGGGGAGCGGGTAAGGGTGAGCCAGGCAAGGTAGTCATCATCCCAGGGGAAGGAGAAAGGGGGACCCTGTGTACCGTGAAGCCAAAAGAGGGCTACGACCTCGAGCTCATGGTCACGGGCGTCCCACAAGATTTGCAGGCATTCGTGTCCGACCACCTGACTACGTTTGCCACTCACAAGCACGATTGCAGGAGGGTCACCAGGTTTGAGGTCAGAGTAGACGGAGACCCCATGGCCCGACCCCAAAAACAATACAACTTCCCCCGGGAAGCGGAGCCCGACATGGAGACAGCAATATCTTCACTGCTGCAGCAGGGCATGTTGAGACCGATAGCCACCCATGTGAACTCTCCGTTATGGCCGGTGAGGAAGCCGGACGATTCCTGGAGAGCCACGGTGGACTACAGAGTCCTCAATAGCAACATCCCAGCCTGCGCGCCGACAGTAGCAGCAGTTGCCGACCTGATAGGAAGTATTCCAGCCTCCGTGACCACGTTCACGGTACTGGATATTTCTAATGGGTTTTGGTCCATCCCTTTAAGGAGGGAGGATCAGTACAAGTTTGCCTTTACGTTTAAAGGACAACAGTACACCTGGAACTGTTTGCCACAGGGTTTCCACAACAGCCCCAGCATTTTCCATCAATGCATGGCAGGGAGTTTAAAGGAGTTCAGCCGGCCCAATCAACTAGTGCAGTATGTGGACAACCTGCTCCTGTTCACAGACTCAAGGGAGGAGCATGGCCCACTATTGGCCGAGTTATTGGAGCTGTTAGGTAGAAAGGGTTTCAAAGTGAACCCAAAGAAAGCACGGATCGGCCAGCAGGAAGTGAAATTCCTGGGTCTGACCATCCGTGCCGGTGAGAGGGCCATAGATAAGGGCAGGCGGGAATCGGTGCAAGATCTACCGATCCCCACCACCGTAACGGGTGTGAGGTCCTTTCTGGGACTGACCGGGTACTGCAGAGACTTTATTGAGGACTATGCAGCCACAGCAGCCCCGCTGCTCCGACTCCTACACAAGGGAATGGAGTGGTCCTGGGATGAGGGTTGCCAGGCAGCATTTGAGAAACTCAAGAGAGACTTGCAGACCGCGCCAGCCCTGGGGGCCATAGATGGGGGAGAGGAGTTTTTCCTGGAGGTAGCGGCTAGCGGGGATAGCTTGAGCGCTGTACTGCTTCAAGAGCGACATGGCAAGCTGAGGCCAGTGGTCTATTCCTCCAGGGTGCTCACTGATGTGGAAAGGAGCTTTTACAATTGCGAGCGGCATCTCCTGGCCACGCATTGGGCTGTGAAAAGATCTCTGATCTTCACAGGCACCTCTCCCATCACTCTCCTCACCCATCACACACCTACCCGAATGCTTCTAGATGGAAGGATTAAGGATGGGACAGTAAGCAGTGCACGCATTGCGCGCTGGACCCTCCTCCTTTCCCAGATGGAGCTGAAGGTGAAGGGTCTCTGCGAGCCCAAGCTCGCGGCCAACATGGTATATCCCGGAACAGCCCATCGGTGTTCCATAGAAGGGGTATGGGAGGTGGACGTAGGTTTACGGGCCGGGATACATCCCACGGGCCACGATACATCCCACGGGCCGCGAGATCTACGTAGACGGTTCCAGCACGGTATCCGCTGGCGAACGACTCACAGGATGTGGAGTTTATGACCCCGCGGCAAACATTGCCCTGGCGATTAAGCTCCCCAGCACTATGAGCGCCCAGCAGGCTGACCTGTCTGCGATAGTGTGCGTCGTTACACACCCCGAGATCTTCCCCACCCCATACACAATTTGCTCGGACAGCATGTTCACATGCAACTCGTGTACGGAATACCTAGCCATCTGGTCCCGCTGCGGATATACCTCTGTGGACGGGCGACCCTTTACCGTGAAGCCCCTGTTAGAAAAGATCTTAGCTGCGGTGGGAGAGAAAGGGGAAGTCTTTATCCACAAGGTAAAGGCCCATTCCTCCACGGAACCCCGCGGCAAGGGTAATCAGCAAGCGGATACGCTAGCCAGGGAGGGTGCCCACACCGGTACCTTTTGGGATCCCTATGGGTCCAAACCCGTGGCAGTGATCCAAGGTAGGGATGGGACTCAGGGAACCACAGGGGTAACACTGCCCCCAGACCTCAAGACCGTCCAAACCCTAGATCCCACCCTAAAAACAGTCCTCAAGGCCATCACCGAGGGCAAGGAAGTAGAGGGTCCATACGGTACAGCAGCCCTCTCCATCAAGGAAGGCACGCTGTTCCGAGAGGAACAGTGGGTTGTGCCGCAACAGCATCGGAGGGAATTCTTTCAACTGGCCCACGAGGGTCCAGGAGCAGGACACCCCGGGCCTGAGGTCACCTGGCAACGGGTGGAACAGGCGGGGTGGTGGCCGGGGCTTCGGGACGATGTCCGCGAGTTCTGCGCCAATTGCCTAGTGTGCGCTACAAACAACCCAGACCCCCAGAAAAGGAAGGTGCCCATGGGGCACATCAGGAGAGTAGAGGGACCATGGCAGTCGATACAGGTCGACTACATTGGGCCCCTGCCCACCGCCCAGGGAGGCTATAAGTGCTGCCTTGTCCTGGTGGATGTGTTCACCAAGGGGGTGGAAGCCTTCCCATGCCGAACAGCCACGGCACTTAGTACTGCCAGGATCTTGGTCCGGGAAGTGTTCTCGCGGTGGGGACTACCATGATTTGTGGAGTCTGACCGAGGGGCTCATTTCACTGGCCAAGTGATGCAGGACACCCTCATGGTCTTAGGCATTGAAGGGAAGTGGCACATGGCCCACAATCCGCAGTCATCCGGGATTGTGGAGTGCATGAACCGCACCTTAAAGGAAAAGCTGAGGAAGGAGACGAGGGACTCGCCCCAGAAATGGGCGGAGGCCTTGCCTCTAGTCCTCATGGGGATCCGGGCTAGCCAGTCTAAAAGTACGGGGTACTCCCCGCACGAATTAATGACTGGAAGAGTCATGCAAACCCCCACCCATGTACTCGCCCCGGTGCTCACTGAGGGGCAGCTCCGAGAGGTGAATCGGGACAAGTTTGCCCGGAACCTTTTTGCGCGCCTGAAACAGATCTATGGGCAAGCGGCTGGGAACATGGGAAGACAGCATCAGGGCAACCGATTGCTGCTTAAACCCCGAAAGGCAATCGAGTGGGAAGTTGGAGATCAGGTCATGATGAGACACTATGCCCGAGTAGGGAGTTTGGAACCACTGTACATGGGGCCCTACAGCATTGTAGACAAGGCCAGCCCCATGGTATACGCAGTGAAGTTGCCCCGGCGCACCAAATGGCTTCACATCAATCAGTGCAAACTGTTTAAACCGGGTGCAAGAGCATCAGCTACCGAAGCCAGGTCTGAAGGTGAAGATCCTCAGCCTGAGGCGTGCGATGAGCCACAGACCACACAAGCTGGCGTTGTAGCCTGCTTGGAAGGAGAAGCTGTCCCACCCACCTGGGGGGAGCTTTCCCTGATGGCCTGGGACTCGGACGAGGAGGGGCCCGAACAACAAGGTCCCGCCCGCGACACAATTCTGGAGGAGGTGGAGTCGGAGGACGGAGGTCCCGCCCTCGACTCGAGCGTGGGGGAGGTAGAAATTGGGGGCAGAGATCCTCCACCTGTAGGGACAGGTGAGGAGGAGCCGTCTGCCACAGACCCAAATCCCGAAGGGGCGGAGCCTGAGGGGAGGGAGCCGAAGCCCACAGTCGTGGAAGAGCCACGGACTGTGAGAGCTAAAGTCCCACCCGAAGGTCCACTCGCCAAGGGAGCCTGCCCGAATCCCAAAGGGGTGGAGCCTGAGGGAAGGGAGCCGAAGCCCACAGTCGTGGAAGAGCCACGGACTGTGAGAGCCAAGGTCCCACCCGAAGGTCCACTCGCTAAGGGAGCCACGCCCAAAGTACCTTTTCGCAGGTCGAGTCGAACGCCTCAGCCAGTAAAACCTTGGCCCGAGTCCCCCGCTCCCAGTAAACGCCGACTTGAGAAATCCTTGACAAAACGCAGTCCCCGATTAACAGCAAAAGGCTGCGGGGAACCCAAGCCACAGGCCACTGCAGCCCTGCCACAGGGAGTGGCGAGCTGCAGTCCAATCAGGGATTAGGCAAGCCGCCCGGGGACGGGCGGCGCTGTACATAAGTTTAAGTTTAAGCTTAAGGTGTGTAAATATTAAAATGGTTAGAGTTTAAGTAGTTTTAAATCTGCCCAGTATGTGTGTATTTTTGGATCGAGGTCAAAAGACCCGATCATGCCGTCACCTAAGCCAGAATCTCTCGGGAGCCTGGCTATATTGTGTGATCTGTTACAGGAGCCAGAAAAGATGAGAGGGATCCTCATCGCGTTCATGATGATCGGATGGAGCTGGGCCTATCGGGGCCGCACTAAGGACTCCACCATTTACGGGTGCTCTGGCAACAGAGGCCCCATCGCGACTGATGGAACCGGCCCACAGGACGCTGAAGAGACTGCCACATACCTCCATGAAGGAAGATGGCCAGGCTGGCTGGGGTCGAACTCTACTGAATGCTCCAGCCAGACGGGGTTTGCGTACAGAGAAACGTCTCTGATGTGCCCCAGGGTGCGGATCATTGCACCCAGGATCAGCATCACCGTGGGAAAGAAGATTTGTTTGAACTGTCTGGGACATGTACCTTTGGACCGTTGGTGGTGGCTGCACAAGTTGAGCAGCACCATGAAGAACTCCACTGTGGAGTGGGAGAGACTGGGTAACAACACCCATCGGACTATTGTGGGAACTCATGGGGGGTTGAGTGTCTGTTGGGACAAATGGTGGGAACCAGATGAGGGGATCTACATCTGTATGTGGGGTTCAGAACGCGCTTGCCCCACAGGCGTCTCCATCTTTTTCCAAAGGCAGTGGCAGGATGCTGGACAAGGAATGAGGTGGGACGTCAGCACACGGGCGTGCGGAGTCCCATACTCTCAGATCCCAGTAAACGCCACTGAGCTCATCACCCGACCCCGCAAGCCCCTGCCCACAATTCCAGTAGCTAAAGCCCTCAAGGAAGGGTGCCCCAGCATGACAAAGGGACCCGGGAACGGATTGGTATTGGTACCCACAGGTCAGGTACTGTACCAAGGGGTCCACTACGCGGTGGCTCCGGTGATTTTAAACCTCACCGAGGTACGATTGCCAGAGTGGTGCCCCAAGGAAACGGAGCAATTATACCAGGTCCTGTTAACAAACATGTTTAAACAGTTTTACGAATTCGACTTTGCCGATGTCGACAGAGCCGAATTGTACACAACACCACATGAGGTCTTGGACAGAGTAGGAAGACAAAGAAGGGGTGCAGTAAATGATATCTTCACAGCTTTTAATACAGGAACTTCCGTCATCAACACACTGGATGATGTGGAGCTGCAAACCCAGATCAATGGTTTGAAAACACAGTTGAGAAAGATACTGACTGACAAGAATAAGGTAGTGGGTTCTGAGTTACATGAGGACCAGGCCATGACACTACACTTAAAAGAGATAATAGCTGAGCTGGAGAAACACGCCAAAATGGTAAATGCTCTCATCAGGGAGGATCGGAATGCGCCCGATCAGGCTGCGCAGAACGAAGCTTGTGTGCTATACGGGGCGTGGTTACTGGGCGAGGGCCGCAGTAATCTGGAGGATTTAAAGCAAGGTTTAGTCCCCTCCTGGATCAGCAACAAGCACCTCGCAGCCCTCCACCCTTTTGAGAATACATCGAGTCCGTGCCAGCTCAGACTAGCTTCAGAGGCCTACCCAGTCCCAGTGGACTGTGGACGGTCTAATCACACCATTATGGGTATAGTGGTAAGAATGCCGGTGATGGGAAAGACAGCAAAACCCACCCCGGTATACAGGGTGGAGAACATTGGAGTCATTCAGTGGGGTGCGCACATTCGCTACACAGGGGTCCCACCTTACATCATTCGATGGGAGCATGCAATGATGGGTACCGACCTCTCGGGGTGCTGGAGCCGGGGAGCACACATCATCCTGTGTCCCCAACACTTGAATGCCCATTTAAAACCACAGTGCGGGTTCAGAACTGCTCGCGCGAAGCCTATAAATTGCACCATGGAGGCAATGGCACAAGGCCATGTGCCCCCACAGGTGGCATATATAGGAGGTGGGATATACTGTGTCACCACTGCAGCACCCCACTACCAGCATGGACAGCATGGTTGGTGTCCGGTCAGTGACAGCAGCTTCTGTTTGAAGCCCAGGGCAGAAGTTCAAGTGGCCCAAGAGCGAATTGTCCCCATCCCTGAACTGTCCACTGTTCACATCACTGTTAAAGGGAATTTCACCGATCTGTATCGATTCGTTGCACATTTTGGGTATATCATTCCCCCTCTCCCTGAACACCTCACCAAGATATTAAAAGCCGTTGTTGTTTCACAGAAACACTTCTACACACTGGAGCAGAAGACTTTAGAGATAGGGGCAGAAATATTGGACATAGTGACCCCACCGTGGTGGGACCTGTTCACAAATATAGAAGTCCCTTCTTGGATTCGGATAACCTCCCACATTCTTGTAGTGTGCCAGGTTGTCATTGTAGTTTATTTACTGTTTGTACACTGTAAAAAGGTCAAACATTCGCAAAAGTATGAGAATAGAGGGGAATGGAGGGAGCATTATGTGCGGGTAGAAGAAGAGACACCCGTTTAAATTTTGCTGCTTTGTATAAAGTTAAAGTTTTCCCTCCCTCCTCTGTATTATTTTTGATATGTATTCATGTGCATTGTGATTTTCATGTGTATTTTATTTTATTATTGAAGTCTTATTAGATGTGTGGAGTTTGCACATTCTCCCCGTGTTTGCGTGGGTTTCCTCCGGGTGCTCCGGTTTCCTCCCACAGTCCAAAGATGTGCGAGTTAGGTTGATTGGCTATGATAAATTGACCCTTAGTGTTAGGGGGATTAAATACGTGGGGTTACGGGGATAGGGTGGGATATGTGTTGGTGTAGGGGTTACAGGGATCGGGTGGGATATGTGTCGGTGCAGGCTCGATGGGCCGAAATGGCCTCTATCTGCACTGTGGGGTTTCTGTGATTTCTGTGATTCTGTGATGTTATTATTAGAAGGTAATGTGTATGCACTAGGTGATGTAGGGGTATAAGGCCCCCCTCCACGCCTGGAAGTAAGTTGTCAGATTTTAACTCCAAGGTATTGCCATCTATAGATGCTTAATGTACACTAGATTTTTCTGAAATGGGAAATGCATGTGTCATGGGGTCATAGATAGGTAAATACTGGGGATGGTTAGATTGTGGAAAGTCAGAAAATTTTGCTCACCCAGAATATGATACTTCAAGCAAGTTACAGTATCATCAGGGGGAGTGTAGGATTTGCAAAATTGAACTTTATATTATAAAGGGTCAAATGGCAGAAGAGACCATGATTTTTAAAGACTGTTTTAAAAGAAGCCCAGAAAAAGGGGCATACGAAATGGCCGCCATACCACATAACCAGCTTATTGGGACATTTTAAAATGGTTCCTTCGAATCCTCAGACAGCTTTGTGGATTCAACCCACAGTAAGTTCTGGAAGCCGTTTCTGAGAGAACGAAACCAGACCCCCACATATACATATGGATTCGATGCAGATCCAGTCAAGATCGGCCTGGAGACAGAGGCCATCTAAATATTGACGCAGACAAAAGGGGACAATTTCATATTCATGAGAACAGCACCATGGACTAGATAACGAGATCAGCAGGACATTAAAAAAAATGAAGGTCATTCCAGACCAGAGATGGGCCTTTACCGGCCATCTAAAATATTTTAAAATATAATAACTACCCCGCTGTGCTCCCAGCCCGCCAAAAGTTAAACAAAGACTAACCTGATTTTGGGCGGGAAGTGGAGGCTCTGGAAGGAAAAGTATAATTGACCGAGTTGCAGTGGAACAAGAGTTGAGCAGTTGTGGAGACAGTTGGAGTGGAGTCACAGTTGCAGTCGTCGGACAGGTGAGTCGCTGGAGAATAGCTGGGTCAAGAGGAGCTGGTTTGGGAGAAGATCAGCGAACTCCTCTCCACTATCGGAGGAAGACGAAGAAGACTAAGCCGCCATCAAGAAGACCGCTCGAGCCAGCGTCCCGCCCCGGGGTCACACATCGGGAGATCATCGACCAACCCCGGGCCGTTGACGAAGACGAGAGGCCTTCTCCCAACTCGGGAGAAGAGACAAAAAAAAAAAAAACTGAAGAAACGATGGGAGCCAGCCCAAGGCTCCTCTGACCGGGGTCGAGCCGATGATCCCCGACCCCGCCGACAGCCAGAACCAGCCGGTGTCCAGCCGCCCTCGACCCCCACCTCAGGAGAGACGTGTGGCGCAGCTCGCTGGGGCTCCACGATCCATGTGGAGACGGAACGCCTGAAAGGATCAAACGCAGGCTGGTTCAAAACCTTGCACTTCCTAGTTGGATTGGTGAGCATGTTTCTGGCCCTTCACAATCAGATCTAGATAGGTTTAAGGGGGTGGATTTAAGGGTACAATTAACATGAGTTGTTGTCCCTCGATATTCCGTGTGTTTCCTTATTTCATGATGATTTTTTGTAGAGTATAAGATGCCTGTATTTGCCTTAGTTAGTATTGTGTCGTTATGATTTGTCTGTGTTTTTCCCTCCCATGTACTCTCTTATCTGCTTGCATTTGATTTATTTTTCCTTATGCAATAAAATTTCATTTTGTTTCATCAAACTTGGTCTACAAGAGTTTTCTCTACATTGTAGTTCTTGCCCCAAAGTCCAGAGTATAGAATCTAAGGGGCGAGTGGGTCGAACCACTCAAGGTTTTACTGTGCAAGAGAGAGGCCTCTAGAGAGAGAAACCTCTGCGATCTAAAACCCCTTACAGGACAATAAGAAGTATGACGTAATTTACTGTTTTCTGCAAGAATGTGCTATTTGTTTTGTTTTATCTGTTCTGTTCGTGTTTAGTTAAAGTGTGAAAACACAACTGTCTTTTCCGATCAGGAAAGTTTTTTTTAATTTACGTTAAGTGACGCAATTACGCCTGATAATGTTTTGCTCCACCTTCTTAAAAACCTGCAAAGGAGTTAACCCTTTCCACTGACAGCTGTTTAAGTTCACCAAGCAACAACTTTAGTATGAAATTTAAAGATATGGGACATTATTAAATTTAAGTTTCTTAATTTTAAGTTAATATTTCCCCACAGTGATAGAAGGAAAATTATGATTTGGCGACACTGGATCAAAAGGTTAGAGACCTGGGGTCTCGCATTAAAGATGTATTACAAAAGACAAATGAAAATACAGGTAAAGAATTATCTGAGGATCAAACACTGACCATACATCTACAAAAGATAGTTACAGTGCTAGAAACACACGCCCAAACCATTAATAAATTAATAAAAGAGTACAATGCATCTCAGCAGGTGGCTGCTAATGACATATGTAGCACATATGGTAACTGGATTGTGGAACAAACCCGAGAAAACCTGGCCCAGATACAGGCAGGGGAAGTACCCTTATGGATAACGAATCAACAATTAAGGGCGAACCTGACCAGTGGGCACAAGGGGGACGGTACCTCTAAACAGACAGTAGCAGGCAGGAGCTTGACGGGAGGCGGCCCCAGTAAAGGGGTCTATGTAGCAGCAGTATTAGGGAGCCAACCATGTGAGATGTTAGTTGACACAGGGGCATCAGTATCCTTGACTGACTTGCCCCTTCCGATAACCAAGGAATGGATTTTTATTGTAGGGTTAGGGGGCACCAAGATTAAAGCTTATAAAAGTGAGGTACAAGTTTTAGAAACAACAGGGAAACTCCTTCCCGCCCAGTTCTATGTCTGTCCAAATAATGAAGGCACTGTGTTAGGAATAGATTTGTTAAAAGAATTTAATATATTGGTAGACTCCGCGCGAAATAAAATTGTTTGGCCCAAAGGAGACGGATCAAAGGCTAGTATAGATAAACCATGTATTCACTTGGCTAAAGTGGGAAGCGCGACATCCTTAAGTAGGGAATGGGATTTGGAACAAAAACCCTATGGGACCGTATGTGGGCTGATGAAAGGAGCCTGGGCCAAAACGAAACAAGACACCGGGTTGGTAAAAATAGAACTGATCATAGTCCCGGGCCCGGAACACAAGTCCCATAAACAATACCCTATTAAGCCAGAAGCATGGGAAGCGGTGCAAGAAATAGTACGTGATTTAGAAGAAAAGGGCATAATTAGGACTACTGAAAGTACGACCAACTCGCCCGTATGGCCAGTCGTAAAGCCGGATAACTCACTCCGGTTGACTATTGATTATACTGAATTAAATAAGGCTACGCCTAAATTACACCCCATAGTAGCCAGCCCATCCACAATCCTAAATGCCCTGAGCACGGAGCACAAGATTTTTACAGTTTTGGACATAGCGAATGGATTCTGGTCTTTGCCTTTAGACCAGGAATCGCAGAATAAATTTGCCTTTACAGTTGGGGAAAAACAATATACATGGGCTAGGTTACCTCAGGGGTTCCATAACAGTCCAGCAATCTTCCACCGAGTAATGAATTCATTATTGGAGACAGTGGACCTCAGCCCGTACAGCAGCACTGTGCTGCAATACGCGGATGACCTATTAATTGCCTCGGAAGATGAGCGCGGACACGCCGTTGCTTTAACCGAAGTCTTACAAGCTTTAGAGAAAGGGGGATTTAAAGTAAACCCTAAAAAGGCTCAAGTGGGGCAGAGCACAGTTACTTATTTGGGGCAACAGATATCCCAGGGGACCCGGACTATGCCAAGTGACCGACGGAAGGCAATCCAAGAGATGCCCCACCCGGTCTCGGTCCGGGGGGTCAGAAAAGTACTGGGTCTCTTTCATTACAGTAGAAACTTTATACCAAACTTTGCAGCAATAGCAGAACCTATCCAGAGACTAGTAAAAGGGGGAAATCCAGGCAATACCCCGATTGAATGGGGATCGGAACAAGAGGAAGCATATGGGAACCTCAAACAAGCCTTAGTATCAGCTCCCGGCCTCGGGTTACTGGATATGAAAAAGCCATTCCACATCCACTGTGAGAATGAAGGAGGCTTTTATGCAGCAGTAGTGACTCAACAGCACGGGGATAGGAAACGACCAGTAGCATATTACTCAACTCAACAGTCACCCGTGGCTGCCGGGATGTCACGATGTGTGGCAGCACTGGATTGCGCGGCGTGGGCTGTGAGAGTAAGTGAACCAACAGTAATGGCAGGCGATATTATTCTACATACCAAACACACGTTGGTAGAAATGTTGAATAATAACAAATTACGGTCCATATCTAACATGCGGAGGGCGTGCTGGGAGGCGGTTTTAATACCCAAACACGAATCGGTAAAAATCATTAGAGACACCGGGGAGAACCCCGCAGAAGGTATTTTAGGGATGGGAGAGCCCCACGAATGTGCAGAAGTAGACGATGAAGTTGATAGGGACCCATTGGAGGATGAACCATTAGAAGAGGCTCAACTTACCCTCTATGTAGATGGCTCACGGAAATATATTGACGGGTCACCCCGGACAGGGTGGGCAGTTGTGAATGACCAGTTAGAAACAGTATTGTCCGGCAGGTTAGATGGGGCACTATCAGCACAGGTGGCAGAACTGGTAGCACTAACAGAGGCCTTGAAATTAGCTGAAGGAACAACAGTAAACATCTATACTGATAGTAGATATGCATTCGGGGTAGTGCACGATTACATGACAGCTTGGGGAAGACGAGGATTTGTCACTGCAGGAGGAGACTATATTAAACATCAGCAACGAATAGAAGCCCTTCTCGCCGCCGCCAAAGCCCCAAGCCAAGCGGCAGTAGTCAAAATTAAAGCCCATCAGAAGGTAGAAACCCGCCAACAGGAGGGCAATCGGGCCACGGATATAGCCGCACAACAGGCATTGGAACAGAAGGAACTTGAGGAAAGAGTAGCTAGTGTACAAGTGGAGGAAGTGGACATTAGAAAATTACATGAGGACACCTCGCCCGGAGAAAGGCAGGAATGGTATCGTGCAGGAGGGAGAGTGGATGATAAAGGGGTTTGGCGAAAGAATGGGAAGGTAATAGCCCCCGGTTGTATTCGACAAACGCTCCTGGGACTACACCATGGCATAGGTCATGTGGGCAGAGGGGCAATGACCCATCTGTTAGGACAAGAATGGTGGTGGCCGGGTGTAGGGAGGGACATAGCAAAGTACTGTCAGAAATGTCTAACATGTGCGCAGCATAACCCAGGAAGACCAGTAAAAATACGACTGGCCCACCAGCCAAGACCTAGAGGAATGTGGGAGAAAATACAAATAGACTTCACAGGGCCATTACCAAGCTCCAGGGGAAAGAAATACTGCCTAGTAATAATAGATCAGTTTACCCGGTGGGTGGAAGCTTTTCCTACACGAAATTGCACTGCCACCACTGTGGCACGGATAATGGCAGAAGAAGTGATACCACGATGGGGGGTCCCAATGCAAATTGACTCCGATCAAGGAACCCACTTCACAGGAGCAGTAGTAAAGAATATTTGTGCATGGATGGGAATAAAACAGAAGTTCCACATCCCCTATCACCCCCAGAGTTCAGGGATGGTAGAACGAATGAATCGGACCTTAAAAAATGCACCAACAAAAGCACTGAGTGAAAAACATCAATTTTGGGTAGATGTACTGCCCGCTGTATTAATGAAACTAAGAGCTATACCAAATCGAACTACAGGCTTGTCGCCTTATGAATTAATGACAGGGCGAGCAATGCACCTCCCCCATGCAATAATTACGGGAGGAGAGGAATTAGGACCTTTGCACGACAGACTCCGTCGGTATGTCCTATTGCTAGTGCGAGCAAGCACTGAGTGCGAGGTCAGCAGAGAGTGCTGTGAGTTTGGGTAAGTGTGAGAGTCCTTTAATTGTTATTTCTCTTTAAATCATTCTTGATAAGATTACTTAAGCAGTTTAAGTAAAGGGGAAAAGTTAAGTATTTGGGATTCAGTTGGTTTAAGAAGAGTAAAACAAGGTTACACTGCAGTAGGAGTAAATTGGCACAGCAGGCAGTGAAAACCAGTTTTCTAACCAATCAGCAGGGGTGACTCATTTAGCTGTAAACAAACAAACAGTATAAAAAGACCATTGCTAGTGCGAGCAAGCACTGAGTGCGAGGTCAGCAGAGAGTGCTGTGAGTTTGGGTAAGTGTGAGAGTTCTTTAATTGTTATTTCTCTTTAAATCATTCTTGATAAGATTACTTAAGCAGTTTAAGTAAAGGGGAAAAGTTAAGTATTTGGGATTCTGTTGGTTTAAGAAGGGTAAAACAAGGTTACACTGCAGTAGGAGTAAATTGGCACAGCAGGCAGTGGAAACCAGTTTGCTAACCAGTCAGCAGGGGTGACTCATTTGGCTGTAAACAAACAGTATAAAAAGACCAGTCCTAGTGCGAACAAGCCCTGAGTGTGAGTCATCAAAGAGTGCTGTGAGTTTGGGTAAGTGTGAGTTAGGGTAAGTGGGGTGTTAGGTGCTCTTTTCAAACTTTAACTCTGTGGGTTGTAGTTAATAAGGCCTTTCTGGTGCAGAGTGACTGTTGGTAAACCATTTAACTGGTGTAACTAGAGGGATTGATTTAATTTAAATCCAATTAATTAAAGGGGATACTAGCATCTAAAATCGGGCAGAGGGTGTCCATAACTAACAATAAAAAATGTAATTAATTACATAGAATGGAGCAGGTGATGTGCTACTGTTGCGAGATGTGGGAGCCGATGAACCCCATTGATGCTCACGGTGATTACGTCTGTGACAAGTGTCTGCTGCTACAGGAACTCCAGCTCCGTGTTGATGAGCTGGAGTCTGAGCTTCAGACACTGCGACACATCAGGGAGGGGGAGAAGTACCTGGACTCTGTGTATCAGGAGGTGGTCACAACTATGAAGTTAAGTAATTCAGATGTAGCCCATGGTCAGGGACAGGATGGTGTGACTACGAATGAGGCAGGTACGGGGATCCAGGAGGTAGAGCTGGCAGAGCCGCAGCCCTTGCTCTTGACCAACAGGTTCGAGGTTCTTACTCCCTGTGGAGATAGGAGCAGGGACTGCAGGGAGGATGAGCAACCTGGCCACAGCACCGTGGAACGGGGGGCCATTCAAGAGGGGGGAGTAAATAGAAATGTTGTAGTGGTAGGGGGTAGTATTATTAGGGGGATAGATAGAGTACTCTGCAGCCAAGAGCGAGAGTCCCGAAGGCTGTGTTGCCTACCCGGTGCCAGGGTTAAGGACATCTCCTCTGGGCTGGAAAGAAACTTGCAGTGGGAGGGGGTGGATCCAGTTGTCGTGGTCCATGTTGGTACAAACGATGTAGATAGGACCAGGAAGCCGCTTCTGTTAAAGGAGTATAAGCAGCTAGGGGTCAAATTAAAAAACAGAACCTCAAGGGTAATAATCACTGGATTATTACCTGAGCCACAAGCGAATTTGGCTAGGACAAATAAAATTAGAGAGCTAAATGCATGGCTCAAAGACTGGTGTGGGAGAAATGGGTTTTGCTTCCTGGGACACTGGCACCAGTACTGGGGCAGGAGGGAGCTGTTCCGTTGGGACGGGCTTCACTTGGCCAGTGCTGGGACTAGAGTCCGGGCGGATCATATAACTAGGGCTGTAGAGAGGGCTTTAAACTAACTAGTGGGGGGGGGGGGGTTCCTAGAGAGCAAATAATAAAAATGACAACAGAGAAGGTCATAGACTTAGGTAGCAGTGGGGAAATTAAAAACCAGAGCGTGTCAGGAAGGGGCAGAAGGTATGGAGTAAAAGGTAAAGTAATAAAAAGGGCAAAAGCAGGAACTAAGTGTCACAAAACATATTTGAAAGTTCTCTATCTGAATGCACGTAGCATTCGTAACAAAATAGACGAGTTAATGGCACAAATAACTACATATGGGTATGATCTTGTGGCCATTACAGAAACATGGCTGCAGGGTGACAATGCCTGGGAATTAAACATACCAGGTTATTTAACGATCAGGAAGGACAGGCAGGAAGGAAGGGGAGGTGGGGTGGCTATGTTAGTAAAGGAAGGAATCACTGTAATACAGAGAAATGATATTGGGTCAAAAGATCAGGATAATGAAACAGTTTGGGTGGAGATAAGGAATAATAAGGGGAAAAAACACTAGTGGGCGTAGTCTGTAGGCCTCCGAACAGTTGCAACTCTGTTGGACGGTGTATCAATCAGGAAATAGTTGAGGCTTGTAATAAGGGAACATCTATAATTATGGGGGATTTTAACTATCATATTAATTGGACAAATCAAATTGGGCAGGGCTGCCTTGAGGATGAGTTCATTGAGTGTATTAGGGATGGGTTTCTTGAGCAGTATGTAACTGAACCGACCAGGGGGCAAGCAACCTTAGATCTGGTCCTGTGTAACGAGACAGGATTAATTAAAAATGTCCTAGTAAAGGATCCCCTTGGAATGAGTGACCATAACATGGTTGAATTCCATATTCAATTAGAGGGTGAGAAGGTTGGATCTCAAACAAGTGTGCTAAGCTTGAATAAAGGAGACTATGAAGGTATGAGAGCGGAATTGAGTAGAGTGGATTGGGAAAATAGATTAAAGGGTAAGACGATACATGATCAGTGGTGTACATTTAAGGGGTTATTTTACAACTTCCAAAAAAAATATATTCCACTGAGAAGAAAAGGGTGGAAAAGAAAAGACAGCCATCCGTGGCTAAGTAAAGAAATTAAGGATAGTATTCGACTAAAAACAAGGGCATATAAGGTAGCCAAATCTAGTGGGATGATAGAGGATTGGGAAAATTTTAAAAGACAGCAAAAAATAACAAAAAGATTGATTAAGAAAGGGAAGATAGATTATGAAAGTAAATTAGCAAAAAATATAAAAACAGATAGTAAGAGTTTTTATAGTTATATAAAAAGAAAAAGGGTGGCTAAAGTAAATGTTGGTCCCTTAGAGGATGAGACCGGGAAATTAATAGTGGGAAATATGGAGATGGCAAAAACACTGAATGAATAATTTGTATCAGTCTTTACAGTAGAGGACACTAAGAATACCCCAACACTGGAGAAACAGGGGGCTATGGGGGGGGGGGGGAGCTAAACATGATCAAAATCACTAAGGAAGTGGTACTCGGTAAAATAATGGGACTCAAGACGGATAAATCACCTGGACCGGATGGCTTACATCCTAGGGTCTTGAGGGAAGTGGCGGTAGGGATTGTGGATGCATTGGTAATAATTTTCCAAAACTCCCTGGACTCGGCAAAGGTCCCGGCAGACTGGAAAACTGCTAATGTAACACCCTTATTTAAAAAGGGCAGTAGGCAGAAGGCTGGAAACTATAGACCGGTTAGCCTAACATCTGTGGTAGGTAAAATTTTGGAGTCCATTATTAAGGAGACAGTAACAAGACATTTGGACAATCATAATTTAATAGGACAAAGTCAGCATGGTTTTATGAAGGGAAAGTCATGTTTGACAAATTTGCTGGAGTTCTTTGAGGAAGTAACATATAGGGTGGATAAAGGGGAACCAGTGGACGTAGTGTATTTAGACTTCCAAAAGGCATTTGACAAGGTGCCACACAAAAGATTATTGCTTAAGATAAAAAATCACGGGATTGGGGGTAATATTCTGGCATGGATAGAGGATTGGCTATCTAACAGAAGGCAGAGAGTTGGGATAAATGGTTCATTCTCGGACTGGCAATCAGTAACTAGTGGTGTTCCACAGGGGTCAGTGCTGGGTCCCCAACTCTTCACAATGTATATTAACGATTTGGAGGAGGGGACCGAGTGTAACATATCAAAGTTTGCAGATGATACTAAGATGGGGGGGAAAGTAGTGAGGGAGGAGGACATAAAAAACCTGCAAGGGGACATAGACAGGCTAAGTAAGTGGGCAGAGATTTGGCAGATGGAATACAATACTGGAAAGTGTGAGGTTATGCACTTTGGCAGGAAAAATCGTAGAGCAAGTTATTATCTTAATGGCAAGAAACTGGAAAGTACTGAAGTACAAAGGGATCTGGGGGTCCTGGTGCACGAAACTCAAAAGGTTAGTATGCAGGTGCAGCAACTGATTAAGAGGGCCAATGGAATGTTGGCTTTCATTGCTAGGGGGATAGAATATAAAAATAGGGAGGTATTGCTTCAGTTGTGCAAGGTATTGGTGAGACCGCACCTGGAATACTGCATACAGTTTTGGTGTCCATACTTAAGAAAAGACATACTTGCTCTCGAGTCAGTACAAAGAAGGTTCACTCGGTTAATCACGGGGATGAGGGGATGGACGTATGAGGAGAGGTTGAGTAGATTGGGACTCTACTCATTGGAGTTCAGAAGAATGAGAGGCGATCGTATTGAAACATATAAGATTGTGAAGGAGTTGGATCGGGTGGATGCGGGGAGGATGTTCCCGATGATGGGTGAAACTAGAACTAGGGGGCATAGTCTTAGAATAAGGGGCTGCTCTTTCAAAACTGAGATGATGAGGAAGCACTTCACTCAGAGGGTGGTAGGTCCATGGAATATGCTGCCCCAAAAAGCTGTAGAAGCTACATCATTACATTAATTTAGAACAGAAATAGACAGTTTCCTAGAAGTAAAGGGAATTAAGGGTTACGGGGAGCGGGCAGGAATTTGGACATGAGTCTAGGTTCGGATCGGTCATGGCCCTGTGGGTAGCGGAGCGGGCCCAGGGGCCGTGTAGCCTGATCCTGCTCCTAGTTCGTGTGTCTAATTCTGTTAGATTCAGGAGATGGTTCTGTGATAGTAGATTGGCAGTTAGGATCAGATCAGCCATGATCTTATTGAATGGCGGAGCAGGCTCGAGGGGCCGATTGGCCTACTCCTGCTCCTATTTCTTATGTTCTTATGTTTTTATGTCCTGGAATTGAGCAAACAGTTAAAGGAGATGAGACAACAGACTAGAGAAAGACAGGAAGAAAAGGACAAAGATTTAGAATTGACTGCATTGCCAGACGTTCCCCCTGCGGGAACGAAAGTAATGGTTGGAGTCCTACCAGAAAAACCAGGATTTGCACCAAAATGGTCCGGCCCTCATCAAGTTCTTATCAGCAGAGACACGTGTGCTTGTATTGATATAAAGGGTATGGGGCAGTGGAAGCACTGGACACAGCTAAAGACCTACAACCCTGCACCAGTGTAGAAATGGACGCCCCAAGACAAATACCAGTTGTAGAGAGTGCAAGATACTGGATACAGTATAAAGAATGGGAATGGGCGGTAGTGCGAGGATTGGTTTGAGCAATATGTATTATTTTAATTTGCTCCACCTTGGGCTGGATTCTGAAGTACACATGGGAACAATCCCACCCACCTCGATGCCAGGAGGGGGAAGGAGGAATCCAAATGGTAATGATGGGGCCGTCAAACTAATACTTATGTACTTATATGCCCCTACAGGACAATAGAATCTACAAGCAACAATTAGTTAGATTGGCGGTATAGCCTTTGGGACGTTGTTAAAATAGAGTAATAAGATTAAATTGCTTATATGTATTAGTGTAGTTGCAGCATGTGTGATGGGCATCACCCCGCTTGATTATGAATGCCTTTGTCAGCAATGGAATCGGATAAGACTGTGTAATCGGGACACCGTTCAATGCCCAGCCCATGATGATGCCGACCGGAAGGAGTGGATACTAGAGCGAGAAACCGGAACGACAGCCTGCTTATTCGGAATTCAAGAACCTACTTGACTGGCAGAGGTATTTGGACTGTTCCATGTGGAAAGACTTTGTGTTCTATCGACTTACGGTGTCCGGATGCCCTCAAGCGACTAAAGAGGGAATTGCGCGTGAATACATTTCTTTACATGTCGTATGTTTATGCTGAGCGTTTTAATCAGTCTAGTTGTTGGGTATGTTCCCATGTTCCGACCCATGCGAAGGGGGGAATTCCCTTAAGAGCCATTCCTTTTAACGCCTCAGACATGGCCGAATGGATTATCCGACACAATAGTACCGAGGGAACTCTGGTAGAATGGGGATTTAGACAAAAGATGGAGGCAGAGGATTGGAGGAGTGCAGGCTATAGCCTCACTGCCTTCCAAGGATGTTACCAACCGAAGTATGACCGCACTCACCCCCCCCCCCCCCCCCGTTCCTGGTAGTTACTAACACATCGGGAATCGGTCAACCCAAGGGAAGCTTATGCTTAATCAGCAAACGACTGAATGGGCAGGTTGTGGGATGGAGTGAGTGCGAGCAGAATTATGAATTGAAGGAAACCAGAACTGGGTTACTCGATAGTAGTACCTTCACCCACGGGGCTTGGAACATAAGTACAGTTTGGAATAAGACTAGTAAAGGCCTATGGAAGGGAAAGATTACCCAGATGCACAATGTTTGGAAGAATTACATTGCATATAATGGCACATATTTTATATGTGGTCACAAAGCGTATCCGTGGCTACCCCAGCTTTGGACGGGTTTGTGTTAGTTAGGATACGCAGTTCCTTATGTGCATCACGTGGCTACACTAGCAGACCACCCCATAAACCGAAACAAACGTGCAATAACTGAAGCAGAGAGATTTGCCACCATAATGTTCCCGTCTTGTGGGACAGCTCGAATTATTCTAGAAGTACGGTTAATGGCGGAGATTTTCGAAATGGTAGCAAATGACACAGCGGAAGCTTTATTGGAGATCAGTGCCGAAATGGTAGCCATACGAACGGTAGCCTTCCAGAATAGGATGGTATTCGATTACCTCTTGGCTAAAGAGGGGGGGACGTGCACAATGCTGGGAACTGAATGTTGTACGTATATCCCTGACAGCTCGGATAACATAACAAACCTGGCACAACATATACGGAAGGAGGTTAAGAAATTACGAAAGACCCCAGGGGAGGACTGGTGGGAATGGCTATTTGGAGGAACTTGGGGATCGTATTTGATGCATGGACTGATAATTGTTATTGTAATTATAATATTGCTTTGTGTAATGATGATGATTTTGAATGTGTGTTGCAAGGCAGCTATGTCCTGGATAATACTAGTTGCTGTGGTCAATATTGAACCAGACGGTGCACAGCTAATATGGAAGGCAGAACTGGCGGAAGCAGAGATGTATATGTAAGGCTCTTGGGGAATTCGCACAGACCACCATGCCCAACACAAAATGACGGATAGAAGGGAGAGACAAACTTAAACTAATAAGTTGAAACCATCAATACAGGAGAAATCCCGAGGATGGTAAAAGCAGAAAAGAAGCTGGTATCCCTAGCCAAAATTTAAATTTGGTACGGGACCAACAGGAGGGATTGAAAGGGTTAAAAAGCAAATCCTCTCAGTGTTTAAAATGCAGGGCAAACAAATTACTTTAGACAAAGGAAAGAGAGAGGGGTCATGTGCAAAATCACTAAGAGCTGAGGAGAAGCCAGGTGGTGATAAAAAGTCTGCCCAGCTCAAGGACATTATACAATAGAGCCTTACAAGAATAAGAAAAGGCATAGCCACCAGGCTACACACAGCTAATGCTGAAGTGTGAGAAAGATTTAATAAAATGTCAGCTAGACTTAGAAGTAGTAACATAAAGAAATAAAATGGCTTCACAGAATTGGCAGTTGGCTTGCATATATATATTAATTAATAGTTGTTCTGAGTTTCGGAAAGGTAGGAAAGAGAAACATCAGCCTAGTACATGGTCTGGCAGTTTGTAGAACCGAACTCATGGTCCAAGTGACAGAGACAAGAAGCAGAACAGTGAAGGGGTTATAATGAACCCTCTCAGAATTCAGACAGCCGAGGTGACCACTACTTAAGTGATGCCAGCAAAGTTAAAATCAGAACAAAGGAGTGGGGTCATGCGAAAGTGAATAAGAACTAAAAGAAACCAGGTTGAGATAAGAAATATCACAATAAAAATTGACTTACGTAAAAAGGCAAAACTAAGGGCAGCACGGTGGCATAGTGGTTAGCACTGTTGCCTCACAGCGCCAGAGACCCGGGTTTGAATCCGGCCTCGGGCGACTGTCTGTGTGGAGTTTGCACATTCTCCCCGTGTTTGCGTGGGTTTTCTCCGGGTGCTCCGGTTTCCTCCCACAGTCCAAAGATGTGCGGGTTAGGTTGATTGGCTATGATAAATTGACCCTTATTGTTAGGGGGATTAAATACGTGGGGTTACAGGGATAGGGTGGGACATGTGTTGGTGTAGGGGTTACGGGGATCGGGTGGGATATGTGTCGGTGCAGGCTCGATGGGCCGAAATGGCCTCTATCTGCACTGTGGGGTTTCTGTGATTCTGTGATAAACAAAGAACAGTGTGAGAAGCTTCGCAAAACCAAGATAAGACGCAGTGGTGGGACAAGACAGAATATGTGTGTTTTGCGTAAGCGATAAGGAATATGCTGCTTTAGCTAAAAATTGTAGACACAGCAGATTATAGGGGTCATGGGAATTTGACCTGTGACCAAAGGCATAGTAAGATGTAACTAACCTTTACTAATACTGAAAAGAATAAATAAGCCATATGTGATCAGGTGATTATTGTAATACAATGTGATTGGATGAAAATAGAATAAAAAGCTGTACCAACCAAGAGAGAATGAGAAGGTGCTCGCACAGACCGCGGGGTCTGAGACGCTTCTCCCAGAGCTCAGGTAATAAACTGCATCTTTTTACTTTTACACGGTTTAGATGTGAATTTATTTTCACCCCAACAGACAGAGTGTAAATCAACAAATAATGGAGGCCTGTAAAAAAGGTACGGTAATAATCATGGGTGATTTTAATCTCCATATTGATTGGACAAATCAAATTGGCCATGGTAGCCTTGAGGATGAGTTCATAGAGTGCATCCAGGATGGTTTCCTATGTAATGGAACCAAGCAGGGAGCAGTTTATCTTGGATCTGGTACTGTGTAATGAAACAGAATTAATAAATGAACTCATAGTAAAGGATCCTCTATGAAAGAGTGATCATAGCATGGTTGAATTTCAAATTCAGTTGGAGGGTGAGAAAGTTGTATCTCAAACCAGTGTTCTGATCTTAAACAAAGGCAATTACAATGGTATGAGGGCAGAACTGGCTAAAGTGGACTGGAAAAACAAATTAAAGGGGAAGACAGTTGAAATGCCGTGGCGGACATTTAAGGAGATATTTCATAACTCTCAACAAAAATATATTCCAGTGAGAGAGAAAGATTTTAAGAGAAGGGAGCACCATCCGTGGCTAACTAAGGAAGTAAAGGATGGTATCAAATTGAAAACAAAGGCATACAATGTTGCCAAAATTAATGGGAGACCAGAGGATTGGGAAATTTTTAAAAACCAACAAAGGTTGACTAAAAAAAAACAAAGAGAGAGAAGATAAATTGAGAGAGTAAACTGGCAAGAAACATTAAAACAGCAAGAAACATTGTAAGAGCTTCTACAGGTATATAAAAAGGAAGAGGGTAGCTAAAGTAAACGTTGGTCCCTTCGAGGATGAGACTGGGGAATTAACAATGGGGAACGGGGAAATGGCAGAGACTCTGAACAAATATTTTGTACCCGTCTTCACTGTAGAAGACACTAACAATAATGGATAATCAAGGGGCCACAGGGAGGGGGGAACTAAAGACAATCACTATCACTAAGGAAATAGCACTTGGTAAAATAATGGGACTAAAAGATGACAAGTCCCCTGGATCAGATGGCCTGCATCCCAGGGTCTTAAAAGAAGTGGCTGCAGAGATAGTGGATGCATTGGTTGCAATATACCAAAATTCCCTGGACTCTGGAGAGGTCCCAGCGGATTGGAAAACCATTAATGTAACACCCCTATTTAAGAAAGGAGGGAGACAGAAAGCAGGAAACTATAGACCAGTTAGCCTAACATCTGTCATTGGGAAAATGCTGGAGTCCTTCATTAAGGAAGCAGTAGCAGGGCATTTGGAAAATCATAATGCAGTCAAACAGAGTCAGCATGGTTTTATGAAAGGGAAATCATGTTTAACAAATTTGCTGGAGTTCTTTGAGGATGTAACAAACAGGGCGGACAAAGGTGAACCAGTGGATGTGGTGTATTTGGATTTCCAGAAGGCATTCGATAAGGTGCCACATAAAAGGTTACTGCATAAGATAAGAGCTCATGGAATTGGGGGGTAATAAATTAGCATGGATAGAGAATTGGCTAACTAACAGAAAGCAGAGAGTTGGGATAAATGGGTCATTTTCCGGTTGACAAACGGTAACGAGTGGGGTGCCACAGGGATCAGTGCTGGGGCCTCAACTATTTACAATCTGCATTAATGACTTGGATGAAGGGACCAAGTGTAATGTAGCCAAGTTTGCAGATGATACAAAGATGGGTGGGAAAGCACGTTGTGCAGAGGACTCAAAGAACCTGCAAAGGGATATAGACAGGCTAAGTGAGTGGGCAAGCATTTGGCAGATGGAGTATAATGTGGGAAAGTGCAAGGTTATCCACTTTGGCAGGAAAAATAAAAAAGCAAATTATTATTTAAATAAGAACATAAGAAGTAGGAGCAGGAGTAGGCCAATCGGCCCCTCGAGCCTGCTCCACCATTCAATAAGATCATGGCTGATCTGATCCTAACCTCAAATCTTCTATCGCTCTCCATCCACCCGAACCCATGTGATCTCCCGGGAGAGGCGAAAAACCAGATAAAAGACTCAATGGCCAATTTGGGAGAAAAAAATCTGGGAAATTCCTCTCCGACCCATCTAGGCGATCGAAATTCTTCCAGGAGATCACTCTGTCCCTATATTTTCTACAGTACTTACCTTCTGTAAAGGCGATCTCCACCCCAGCCAGGAACAGGAATAAAACCATCTCCTGAAATCTAACACAGAATTAGAACACAGTAGGAGCAGAACCAGGCTACACGGCCCCTGGGCTCACTCCACTACCCACAGGGCCATGACCATTCCGAACCTAGACTCGTGTCCAATTTCCTGCCCGCTCCCCGTAACCCTTAATTCCCTTTACTTCTAGGAAACTATCTATTTCTGTTTTAAATTTATTTAATGATGTAGCTTCCACAGCTTTCTGGGGCAGCAAATTCCACAAACCTACCACCCTCTGAGTGAAGAAGTTTCTCCTCATCTCAGTTTTGAAAGAGCAGCCCCTTATTCTAAGATTATGCCCCCTAGTTCTAGTTTCACCCATCATTGGGAACATCCTCACCGCATCCACCCGATCAAGCCCCTTCACAATCTTGTATGTTTCAATAAGATCGCCTCTCATTCTTCTGAACTCCAATGAGTAGGGTCCCAATCTACTCAACCTCTCCTCATATGACCACCCCCTCATGCCTGGGATTAACTGAGTGAACCTTCTTTGTACTGACTCGAGAGCAAGTATGTCTTTTCTTAAGTATGGACACCAAAACTGTATGCAGTATTCCAGGTGCGGTCTCACCAATACCTTGTACAACTGCAGCAGTACCTCCCTGTTTTTATATTCCATCCCCCTAGCAATAAAAGCCAACATTCCATTGGCCTTCTTGATCACTCGCTGCACCTGCATACTAACTTTTTGAGTTTCGTGCACCAGGGCCCCCAGATCCCTTTGTACTTCAGTACTTTCCAGTTTCTTGCCATTAAGATAATAACTTGCTCTATGATTTTTCCTGCCAAAGTGCATAACCTCACACTTTCCAGTATTGTATTCCATCTGCCAAATCTCTGCCCACTTACTTAGCCTGTCTATGTCCCTTTGCAGGTTTTTTATATCCTCCTCACTCACTACTTTCCGTCCCATCTTTGTATCATCTGCAAACTTTGATATGTTACACTCGGTCCCCTCCTCCAAATCGTTAATATAGATTGTAAAGAGTTGGGGACCCAGCACTGACCCCTGCGGAACACCACTAGTTACTGGTTGCCAATCTGAGAACGAACCATTTATCCCAACTCTCTGCTTTCTGTTAGAGAGCCAAACCTCCACCCACGTCAGAATATTACCCCCAATCCCGTGATTTTTTATCTTGGGCAATAATCTTTTGTGTGGCACCTTGTCAAATGCCTTTTGGAAGTCTAAATACACTACGTCCACTGGTTCCCCTTTATCCACCCTGTATGTTACTTCCTCAAAAAACTCAAGCAAATTTGTCAAACATGACTTCCCCTTCATGAAACCATGCTGAGTTTGTCCTATTAAATTATGTTTATCCAAATGTCCCGTTACTGTCTCCTTAATAATGGACTCTAACATTTTACCAACCACAGATGTTAGGCTAACCGGTCTATAGTTTCCAGCCTTCTGCCTACTATCCTTTTTAAATAAGGGTGTTACATTAGCAGTTTTCCAATCTGCTGGGACCTTTGCTGAGTCCAGGGAGTTTTGGAAAATTATTACCAATGCATCCACAATTAAATGGCGAGAGATTACAAAATGCTACAGTTCAGAAGGACCTGGGGGTCCTTGTGCATGAAACACAAAAAGTTAGCATGCAGGTGCAGCAAGTAATCAAAAGGGCAAATTGAATGTTGGCCTTTACTTCAAAGGGGTTGGAGTATAAAAGCAGGGAAGTCCTGCTACAACTGTACAGGGTATTGGTGAGACCACACCTTGAGTACTGCATACAGCTTTGGTCTCCTTATTTAAGGAAGGATATACTTGCATTGGAGGCAGTTCAGAGATGATTCACTGGGTTAATCCCAGAGATGAGGGGTTTGACTTATGAGGAAAGGTTGAGCAGGCTGGGTCTATACTCATTGGGATTTAGAAGAATGAGAGGTGATCTTATTGAAACATATAAGATACTGAGGGGGCTCCAGAAGATAGATGCAGAGAGGATGTTTCCCCTCGTGGGGAAATCTAGAACGCGGAGGCACAGTTTTAGAATAAAGGGTCGCCCTTTTAGAACTGAGATGAGGAGGAATTTCTTCTCTCAGAGGGTCATAAACCTATGGAATTCTCTGCCCCAGAGAGCTGTGGAGGCTGAGTCATTAAATACATTTAAGGTGGAGATAGACAGATTTTTGCAAGATAAGGGAGTGAAGGTTTATGGGGAGCGGGCGGGGAAGTGGCTTTGAGCCAAGATTAGCCATGATCTTACTGAATGGCGGAGCAGGCTCGAGGGGCCCAGTGGCCTATTCCTGCTCCTATTTCTTACGTTCCAAAACCCTCCCTAGTCACCGTCTGAGGCTGAATCAAGCTGTTCACAACCTTGTCATCCTATTTGACCCTGAGCTGAGATTCCGACCCCATACATCTGCAAGAGCACAGAGAACACGAGCACTGCGAGTGAGCTTCTAAACAGAGTGAAATGCAGAGTAAAGACTTTAAAGCTGGAAATTGTTGAGTGGCTACACTGCTGGGCGTTTACTATCAGCCACCAAATAGTGGGACGGAGATAGAGGAGCAATTCTGCAGGCAGATTTCAGAAAAATGTAAACACAATAGAGTTGTGATAATGGGGATAAAAATGCTGTGTTTTCGGATGATGTCGCGGAAGGGCAGCATGTAGATGAGAACTAGGTGGGGGCCAAGGCTAGATCCTTGGAGGACTCCAGAGGTAATGGTGCGGGAGCGAGAAGAGAAGACATTGCAGGTGATTTTCTGGCTATGACTGGATAGATGGGGATGGAACCAGTCAAGTCCAGTCCCGCCCAGCTCGATGATGGAGGAGAGGCGATGGAGGAGGATGGTGTGGTCAACCGTGTCAAAGGCTGCAGACAGGTCGAGAAGGACAAGGAAGGATAGTTTACCACGGTCACAGTCACATAGGTGTCATTTGTGACTTTGATAAGAGCCGTTTTGGTACTGTGGCAGGGGCGAGATCCTGACTGGAGGGATTCAACATGGAGTTCAGCGAAAGATAGGCACAGATTTGGGAAGCAAAAGCACATTCAAGGAATTTGGAGAGGAAAGCAAAGTTGGAGATGGGGCGCTAGTTTGCATGGACAGAGGGGTCAATGCTTCAATTTTCGAGAGGGATGATGACAGCAGATTTGAAGGGGAAGGGGATAGTATCTGAGGAAAGAGAACATTAAAAATATCAGCTAACATGGGAGCCAGATAGGGATGTTGGGTGGTCAGCAGTTTAAAGGGAATAGTGTCGAGGGAGCAGGAGGCGGGTCTCATGGACAAGATGAGCTCGGAGAGGGCTTGAGGAGAGCTAGGAGAGAACCTAGAGAAAGATGAGAGTTCAGGGCTAGGGCAGGGCGAACCTCAGAGGACGTTTGGCCCGGTGGTCTACCGGAGGGAAGCGGCAGAGGCAACTGAATGGATGGTCTCTATCTTAGTGACAAAGAAGTCCATGAGCTCCTCACACTTGCTGTTGGAGATGAGGGTGGAGGAGGCAGGGGAGAGGGGTTTAAGAAGATGGTTTGCAGTAGAGTAAAGAAGCTGGGGGTTATATTTGCATTGCAGGATGATCCAGGAATAGTGAGCAGTTTTCGCAGAGGATAGAAACATAGAAGATAGGAGCAGGAGTAGGCCATTCGGCCCCTTGAGCCTGCTCAACCATTTAATGAGATCATGGCTGATCATCCAAATTCAGTACCCTGTCCCTGCTTTCTCCCCATATCCCTTGACCCCTTTAGCCGTAAGAAATATATCTAACTCCTTCTTGAATATATTTAATGAATTGGCCTCAACTGCCTTCTGTGGTAGAGAATTCCACAGGTTCACCACTCTCTGGGTGAAGAAATTCCTCCTCATCTCTGTCCTAAATGGCTTACCCCTTATCTTTAGACTGTGACCCCTGGTTCTGGACTCCCCCGCCATCGGGAACATCCTTCCTGCATCTAGTCTGTCTAGTCCTGTTAGAATTATATAAGTTTCAATGAGATCCCCTCTCATTCTTCTAAACTCCAGCGAATATAAGCCCAATCGATCCAATCTCTCCCGATACGTCATTCCTGCCATCCCAGGTATCAGCCTGGTGAATCTTCGCTGAACTCCTTCCATGGCAAGAACATCCTTCCTCAGATAAGACGACCAAAATGGCACACAATACTCAAGATGTGGTCTCACCAAGGCCCTGTACAACTGCAGCAAGACATCCTTGCTCCTGTACTCGAATCCTCTCGCTATGAAGGCCAACATACCATTTGCCTTCTTAACCGCCTGCTGCACCTGCATGCTTACCTTCAGTGGCTGGTGCACAAGGACACCCAGGTCTCATTGCACTTCCACTTCTCCCAATCTATTGACGTTCAGATAATAATCTGCCTTCCTGTTTTTGCCACCAAAGTGGATAACCTCGTGAAGGGATAATTACAGTCCTTGCCCTTTTGGGCTATTCCAGATCAGGCGTATTCCCCAGATGTTCACCCTCAACTTAAGTTAGAGATAGCCGAATTGCATAAGATGCTTAAATGGGTCTAAAGGTTCAGGCTATCTCTCCCTAAAGGAAAGGAACGACTAAAGATGTTACCGTCCACCGGAGAGTACTTTTAATAAGTTGAACTAGACTGTAACCTTCCGGATATTATGAGGGTCTGGAATACCCCCCAGAATTCTGCAACTCCTTACAAAAGAGTGTACAGAATTTGTGGGTTCGCGAGTCTATACAGAATTACTCTTTGAGACAATTCTAAAAATATATAGTTTTATTTAAGGGCCGACATTCAGTTAACATCTGTTGAATCAGTCACAACATTAACAATTCAAAATACAATTAGCTTACATTTCTCAGAGATCCTTATTCTCAAATCTTTACTTCGTTACATTTCTTTTTTCTCACTTATTTCTAAATCCAGAACATCCACCAAAATCAATCACTTTGATTTACCCAAGACTCAAAGTTAAAAACTTACAGAGATGCCTCCGTCGAGTTGAGAAACGTTTTGCCCGTTCAGCGTGTTCTGATTTCTGTTAAAAAAGGTCTTATTTTTATACCTTTTTGGCAGTGGTTTCTTCTTTGATGTTCTCTGCTGATGTCAGCTAATTGTCTTTATTGGTACCTCTTTCGAATGCTTTCTATTCTTACTATCAATTCAACTATTGCATGAATAATTATTTCTCTACTTTTAGGTGTTCCAAAAACCATCATAAAAACAATGACAGCAATGGTTTCTGTTTGATGCCATTCTTATCGAAGATTCTTCATTCAATTCTTAATATTGGCTTTACTGGTTTTTTGCAGACATTTTGACTCTCATTCTCCAAGTTCAATAGAAACACAATGCAATTGCTTGGTGTCTCTATTGAAGTCATCTTCAAAGCCTTCTTTTTGGTATTATATTTATAATATGTAAATCAAACCACTTTAACTGTTTACTTGTTTTCCAGCTATCTCAATTGGTTGCATATTTAATATTATGGTTCCTGTTTTCCAAGTTTAACATAAAATTATTTGACCAGCAGATGTTTCTTTTATTTGATGTCATGTTTTCAAAGGCACATGCCTCTTTTAATGTTTGTATTTCTGTTTTACGTGTTAGCTCTTCACACTTTAAACTGGGTCTTTTCATTGTGTTCGTTGCAAACCATAGACCTTTCGGAAGCACCAATGGTTTGCTTCAATCTTTCATTGTTTTAGTATATTTAACTAATTCCCATTTCAAAGCTTGTTTACAACTTTGTTATCAATTGATCTTTTCTCAGAAGCCTGTATTCTGTTTACAGCCTGTCTGCTGAGACTTGTGTCTTTTAAACCCAGTATGTTCTGTATTAATAATATTAGAAATCTGTTCATGGTATCGTGTATTTCTCTGAATCATGGCTATTTCTTCACTCGCATTTATCCACATTATACTGCATCTGCCCAATCACCCAACCCAGGATAGTGCTTTATGTGGTCCAGCCAGATCTGGCGATGAATGGCTAAACCAGTTGTCCACAATATAGGTTCAAGTCTGCGTCCCTTGGACTTAAGTTGGTGGAGATGAGGGCCGAACCAGGGGGAATGAACAGGGTGAGAGAGAGCAATGGTTTTAATAGGGACTAGGGCATCAAAGGTGGAGGTGAGGGGGTGGTTGAGCAGATCGGTAGCTGCAGAAATGTTGAGGTGAATGGAGGGCCAAAGGCTAGGCAGTTGGAATTTTGAAAGTGAATTGGGAGAGAATATTTTCCAGGGGCGGAAACAGAAGGAAGGAGATTTGGGAGAGGTGGGAAGGAGTGTCTGGGTGGAGAGCGATACAAGGAAGTGATCAGAGATGGCCTTATCTGTGGTTGACACGATGGGAGTAGCAAGGACACGCGAGATGGCAAGGTGAAGGGGGTGGTTGTGAATATGGGTAGGGTAGTTTATGTGGAGGGAGAGATTAAGGGAGGATAGGAGGGCAGTGACCTCAGAGGAGAGAGAGCATGATGAGTTAAGATGAAGGTTGAAATCTCCGAGGATGAGAAGTCGCTCAGTGCAGAAACTGAGGGAGGAAAGTAGTGAATATATCTTGGTGATAAACTTGGCATGGCACTTGGGTGGGTGGTAGAGAATGAGGATTTTAAATGAGGAGCGAGATGAGTGGAACAAGGTGAGATGCTCAAAGGAGGTGAAGGTGCCAGAGGAGCAGGGGGACAGACCAAGGGTGGGGCAAGTGGTGGAAGGTATAGCCAGGCAGGGAGGCTTCATTTAGGGGGAAGGTGTCATCATCCCTCAGCTAGCTTTCATGTCAAGGTCATGATGTCAATGCAATCATCCACAATAAGCTCATGGATGGCAAGGGCCTTATTCGCAAGGGAACAAACATTCTGGAGGGAGATGTGGAGAGGGCTGCTGATAGCTGATTAAGTGGTAGAGTCCACAGGGTCAGCATTGGGAAGGGTGAGTGCGTCGGGAAGGAGGTAGGAAAGATAAGCTCTCAGTGGGCGTGCTGGGCAGGAAGTTCAGCGAGAGAGTAGGATGGGGCAGTTGGAGTTGCTGCTCGTAAGAAGGCAGCGACAATGGGCCCTTCGGAGAATGCCAAGGGAGGCACAGAGGGAAGCTTTTGGCTTATCTAAGAGGGAGTCAAGCCTCAGTATGTTCTGTATTAATGGGATGGCAGCAGAAGAGTAGGAAGGTCGAGGAGTGCTGAAGGGTTGATGTAGGGATTTGGGTGGGCAGCATACCCGAGAAGGGACAAATGAAAGGAGGGATAATGACAGGAGAGAGGAGTGTAGGAGAGCTAAAGAAAAAAGAAGAAAAAAGTGGAAATAGAAGTGTTGGGCTTGGGTCCAGAGCGGCAGCATAAACACACATGCGAATTTCACAGGGAAACTCAAGTTACATAGGCCTGGCTATCTAGCAGGATTAGGATACATATGTCCTGGTAGTAAAGGGTTAAGAGAGAGGAAACAATGGGAGGGAGTCCAGAGGTAGAATCAGATGTCCCATGGTGGGATAAAGCTGACATAGGTGCAGTGGCTTGGCATGGAGCATCGACAAACTGGTGTCCAGGTTTGGAGACAGGTGTGGAGGGCGAGAGAGTCCAGAAGCTATTTGAAGGGTAGAGTAGCGGAGGACGCACTGCTGGGGGTATTTCTGTGGGAATGAAGATCCAGGAGGTGTGCAGAATCGATGACGGGGCAGAAAAACGGTGGCGAAGTTGGAGATCAGTATAGGATCCAGAAGCGGTGGGGAAATGGATTTCAGCCCAGGAGAGAGAATCTCTGGCCAGGAATGAGCATCTACTGCTTCTTGTGGGAGGGAGTTCCACACTTCTACCACCCTTTGCATGAAGAAATGTTTCTTAACTTTGCTCCTGGATGGCCTGGATCTGATTTTTAGGTTGTGTGTCCATGTCCTAGACTTCCACACTAATGGAAACATTTCTCTGTATCTACCCCATCAATTCCATTCAAAATCCTAAAACCTCAATCAGATCACCCCCAACCTTTCATATTCTAGGGAATACAAGCCTAGTTTGTGTAATCTCTCCTCATAATCTAAGCCTTGGAGCCCTGGTAACATTCTGGTGAATCTGCACTGCACTCCTTCCAAGGACAATATATCCTTTATAAGGTGCGGTGATTTAGGATTAGACTCTGTAGATAGCTGATAAGTTACAGCATTTGCTAGCACATTTATTCATTGGATTCGAGTTTATAAACTGATAAGGGAAGTAAAAGTAGGAGAACATCTAGGCATAATATAATACACTTTAAGATGATAATCGAGAAGGCCATAAGTATGACAAAAACCAGGTTACTAGATTTTGAGTGGCTGAGAATAGAACTTGGGAAAATAAAATAGGCAACAATATTGGCAAACAACGATGTAGAACAGCAATGGGAAACATTTAAAATGGTGTCCAACAGAGTGCAGGAACAATATATTCTGCTAAAAGGAAAGAACAAACTAAACAATAATGAATGAATAAAGCCATTAGGGAACAATTGAGGGTAAGGAAAGAGGCATACATTAAGTACATAGACAGCAGGGGAGTGCATAAGGGAGAATATGAAGAGATTAGGAGAGAAGACATAAAAAAAGTTAGGAAGGTAAAGAGGAACTATGAGATTAAATTATAAAGGGATATAAAACAAAATAATAAAATATTTTGCAGGCACTTCAATAAAAAAGAAAGGTTGGGATGGGAATAGGGCCATTAAGGAATAGACGGGATAATACCACAGGTAACGACAGAGAGATGGCAGAAATATTAAATAATTATTTTGCTTCAGTATTTACCAGGGAGATAAACAGGTAGACATGACATTGGATGATGAGATTAGTAATGAGATAAGTGCAATTAAAATAAAAAGAGGGGATATATTAAATAAACTAATCAAACTCAAAGAGGATAAAACCCCTGGTCTGGATGGATTGTATCCGCGCAGTTTAAAAGAATCTAGGGAAGAAATAGCAGAGGCATTACTACACGTATTTAATAATTTGTTAGAAAAAGGTGTAGTGCCAGAAGACTGGCGGATAGCTAACGTAATACTGATATTCAAGAAGGGGGATAGAACATGTCCAGGCAATTATAAACCAGTCAGCTTAACATCAGTGGTAGGAAAAATACTGGAATCCCTACTAAAGGAGAAAATAGAAGAACATAGAGTCATAGAGGCACCGAAGGAGGCCATTCAGCCCATCGAGTCCGTGCCGGCTCTCTGTAGAGCAATCCAGTCAGTCCCATTCCCCCGCTCTATCCCCGTAGCCCTGCAAGTTTATTTCCCTCAAATGCCTATCCAGTCTCCCTTTGAAAACATTGATTGTCTCCGCTTCCACCACTTCCGTCGGCAGCGCGTTCCAGGTCATCACCACTCGCTGTGTAAAAAAGTTTTTCCTCACATCCCCGCTGTATCTCTTGCCCAAAACCTTAAATCTGTGTCCCCTAATCCTTGTACCATCAACTAATGGGAACAGCCTTTCCCTGTCTAGCCTATCCAAACCTGTCATAATCTTGTACACTGCTATCAAATCATCCCTCAGCATCTAGAAACCAAAAGTATAATAAGGAATACTCAGCATGAATTTCAAAAGGGAAAGTCTTGCTTGACCAACCTCATTAAATGTTTTGATCAGGTAACAGAGAGAGTAGACAATGGTAATGCAGTCGATGTAATTTATCTAGATTTTCAAAAGGTCTTTGATAAGGTACCCCATAATAGACTGATGAACAAGGTCAGAGAATACGGAGTCAGGGGACAGTGAGCAGCCGAGGAGGAGTGAACTTAGCCGGGAACCGGAGCAGAGACCAGTAAATAAAGAGCGCGGTCAGAGAGGGGCCTGAACTCACTGTGAGAGGAGTGAGAGAAGTAAAAGGAAATCCAAGTGTGACGTCACCAGAAAGCAGGTAAATGATTGGTTGGTGAGTATTTCTCTCTTTCTTCCAAACATAAATTTTGTGGTTTATACTTTCTAAGGTCTCTGTTGTGTAGCAGGGACTGCTGGTAAACAGGGGCCCTTGAGTATATCAGTTAATTATACTGTAATTGGGGAGATTGATTTCATTTAATTTCAATTAATTAAAGGGTAAGTCATGGCATTACAGCTCGGCGCTGTGGTATGCTCCTCCTGCACTATGTGGGAAATCAGGGACACCTCCTGTGTCCCTGACGACCATGTGTGCGGGAAGTGTATCCAGCTGCAGCTACTGGCAGACCGCATTGCGGCGCTGGAGCTGCGAATGGATACATACTGGAGCATTCGCGATGCTGAGGATGTCATGGATAGCAAGTTTAATGAGTTGGTCACACCGCAGGTAATGGCTGCACAGGCAGGAAGGGAATGGGTGACCACCAGGCAGAGTAATAGGTGCAGGCAGGTAGTGCAGGGGTCCCCTGTGGCCAACACCCTCTCAAACAGATATACCGCTTTGGAAATTGTTGGGGAGGATGGCTTAATGGGGGAAGGTAGCAGCAGCCAACTTCCTGGCACCATGGGTGGCCCTGCTGCACAGGACGGGAGGAAAAAGAGGGGTAGAGCTATAGTAATAGGGGATTCTATTGTAAGGGGAATAGATAGGCATTTCTGCGGCTGCAAACGAGACTCCAGAATGGTATGTTGCCTCCCTGGTGCAAGGGTCAAGGATGTCTCAGAGCGGCTGCAGAGCATTTTGGAAGGAGAGGATGAACAGCCAGTTGTCGTGGTGCATATAGGTACCAACGATATAGGTAAAAAATAGGATGAGGTCCTAAAAGCAGAATATAGGGAGTTAGGAGGTAAATTAAAAAATAGGACCTCATAGGTAGTAATCTCAGGATTGCTACGAGTGCCACGTGCTAGTCAGAGTAGAAATAGAAGGATATTTCAGATGAATACATGGCTAGAGGAATGGTGTAAGGGGGAGGGATTCAAATTCCTGGGACATTGGAACCGGTTCTGGGGGAGGAGGGACAAACTGGACAGTTTGCACCTGGGCAGGACCGGGACCAATGTCCTAGGGGGAGTGTTTGCTAGTGCTCTGGGAGAGGGTTTAAACTGAAATGGCAGGGGGTTGGGAACCTGTGCAGGGAGACAAAGGGAAACAAGGATAGAAGCAAAAGACAGGAAGGAGAAAAGCAAAGGTGGCAGTCAGAGAAATCAAGAGTTTAAATCAAACATGGCCACAGTAAATAATAATTCTAAAAGGTCTAAGAGTGTTATAAAAACAAGCCTAAAGGCTTTGTGTCTTAATGCGAGGAGCATTCGTAATAAGGTGGATGAATAGCTGCGCAAATAGATGTAAACGGATATGATATAATTGGGATTATGGAAACAAGGCTTCAGGGTGACCAAGGCTGGGAACTCAAAATCAAGGGGTATTCAATATTCAGGAAAGACAGGCAAAAAGGAAAAGGAGGTGGGGTAGCATTGCTGGTTAAAGAGGGGATTAACACAATTGTAAGGAAGGATATTAGCTCTGATGATGTGGAATCTGTATGGGTAGAACTGAGAAATACCAAGGGGCAGAAAACGTTAGTGGGAGTGGTATACAGACGCCCAAACAGTAATGCAGAGGTTGGGGATGGCATTAAACAGGAAATTAGAGACGCGTGCAATAAGGGCACAGCAGTTATCATGGGTGACTTTAATCTACATATAGATTGGGCCAATCAAATTAGTAACAATACTGTGGAGGAGGAATTCCTGGAGTGTATACGGGATGGTTTCCTGAACCAATATGTCGAGGAAACAATTAGAGATCAGGCCATCTTAGACTGGGTATTATGTAATGAGAGAGGACTAATTAGCAATCTTGTTGTGTGAGGCCCCATGGGGCGGAGCAATCATAATATGATAGAATTCTTCATTAAGATGGAGAGTGAAGTAGTTGACTCAGAGACTAGGGTCCTCAATTTAAATAAAGGAAACTGCGATGGTATGAGGCGCGAGTTGAGTAGAATTGATTGGGGAATGTCACTCAAAGGGTTGACGGTGGATAGGCAATGGCAAACATTCAAAGACCGCATGGATGAGCTACAGAATTTGTTCATCCCTGTTTGGCATAAAAATAAAACAAAAAAGGTGACTCAACCGTGGCTAACAAGGGAAATTAGGGATAGCATAAGATCCAAGGAGAGGGTATATAAATTGGCCAGAAAAAGCAGTAAACCTGAGGATTGGGAGCAGTTTAGGATTCAGCAAAGGAGGACAAAAGCATTAATTAAGAGGGGGAAAATAGAGTATGAGAGTACATAAGAAGTAGGAGCAGGAGTAGGCCATACGGCCCCTCGGGCCTGCTCCGCCATTCAATAGGATCATGGCTGATCCGAACCTAGACTCACGTCCACGTCCCTGCCCGCTCCCCATAACCCCAAATTCCCTTATCAGCTAGGAAACTGTCTATCTCCATTTTAAATTTATTTAATGTCGCAGCTTCCACAGCTCTCTGAGGTAGCAAATTCCATAGATTTACTACCCTCTGAGTGAAGAAGTTTCTCCTCATCTCAGTTTTGAAACGGCAGCCCCTTATGCTAAGATTATGCCCCCTAGTTCTAGTCTCACCCATCAGTGGAAACATCCTCCCCGCATCCACCCGATCAAGCCCCCTCACAATAGAGTCATAGAGTTATACAGCACGGATAGAGGCCCTTCGGCCCATCGTGTCCGTGCCGGCCATCAAGCCCTGTCTAATCTAATCCCATATTCCAGCATTTGGTCCGTAGCCTTGTATGCTGTGGCATTTCAAGTGCTCATCCAAATGCTTCTTAAATGTTGTGAGGGTTCCTGCCTCCACAACCCTTTCAGGCAGTGAGTTCCAGACTCCAACCACCCTCTGGGTGAAAAAGTTCTTTCTCAAATCCCCTCTAAACCTCCCGCCCTTTACCTTGAATCTATGCCCCCTAGTTATTGACCCCTCTACTAAGGGAAAAAGCTCCACAGCATCCATCCTATCTATGCCCCTCATAATTTTGTACACCTCAATCATGTCCCCCCTCAGCCTCCTCTGCTCCAAGGAAAACAAACCCAATCTGCCCAGTCTCTCTTCATAGCTGAAGCGCTCCAGCCCTGGTAACATCCTGGTGAACCTCCTCTGCACCCTCTCCAACGCGATCACATCCTTCCTGTAGTGTGGCGACCAGAACTGCACACAGTATTCCAGCTGTGGCCTAACCAGTGTTTTATACAGCTCCATCATAACCTCCTTGCTCTTATATTCAATGCCTCGGCTAATGAAGGCAAGTATCCCATATGCCTTTTTTACCACCTTATCCACCTGTTCCGCCGCCTTCAGGGATCTGTGTACTTGCACACCCAGATCCCTCTGACCCTCCGTCTTGCCTAGGGTCTTTCCATTCATTGTGTATTCCCTTGCCTTGTTAGTCCCCCCAAAGTGCATCACCTCGCACTTTTCCGGGTTAAATTCCATTTGCCACTGTTCCGCCCATCTGACCAACCCATCTATATCGTCCTGCAGACTGAGGCTACCCTCCTCGCTATTTACCACCCTACCAATTTTTGTATCATCCGCGAACTTACTGATCATACCTTTTACATTCATATCCAAGTCATTAATGTAGACCACAAACAGCAAGGGACCCAGCACCGATCCCTGTGGTACCCCACTGGCCACAGGCTTCCAGTCACAAAAACAACCTTCGACCATCACCCTCTGCCTTCTGCCACTAAGCCAGTTTTGTATCCAATGTGCCAAGGCACCCTGGATTCCATGGGCTCTTACCTTCTTGACCAGTCTCCTGTGCGGGACTTTATCGAAGGCCTTACTGAAATCCATGTATACCACATCCACTGCGTTACCCTCATCCACACACCTCGTCACCCGCTCAAAAAATTCAATCAAATTAGTCAGACATGATCTTCCCTTGACAAAGCCATGTTGACTATCCCTGATTAATCCTTGCCTCTCCAAGTGGAGACAAATTTTGTCCCTCAGAATTTTTTCAAATAATTTTCCTACCACTGATGTTAGGCTCACTGGCCTGTAGTTCCCCGGTTTTTCCCTACTTCCCTTCTTGAATAATGGTACTACATTAGCGGTTCTCCAGTCCTCTGGCACATCCCCTGTGGCCAGAGAGGTCCTGAATATATGTGTTAGAGCCCCCGCAATCTCTTCCTTTGCCTCACACAGCAGCCTGGGATACATTTCATCCGGGCCTGGGGATTTATCCATTTTTAGGCCAGCTAAAACCGCCAATACCTCCTCCCTCTCGATGTTAATATGTTCGAGCATATCACAGTCCCCCCGCCCTATTTCTATGTCTACATCGTCCTTCTCCATAGTGAAAACAGATGCAAAAAATTCATTTAGAACCCCTCCTACATCTTCCGGCTCCACACACAGATTGCCACTTTTGTCCCTAAAGGGCCCTATTTTTTCCCTAGTTATCCTCTTACCCTTAATATACTTATAAAACATCTTAGGATTTTCCTTTATTTTGCTCGCCAGTGTTATTTCATGGCCCCTCCTTGATCTCCTAATTTCTTTTTTAAGTATCCCCCTGCACTTTTTGTACTCCTCTAGGGCTTCCTCCACCTTTAGCCTTTTGTATCTGCCAAAAGCCCTCCTTTTTTCCTAATCCATTCTCGTATATCCCCTGACATCCAAGGTTCCCTATGGTTTTTGGAACCACCCTTGACCTTTACGGGAACATGTTGCCATTGTATGATCTCAATCTCCCTTCTGAAAGCCTCCCATTGCTCCGATGCGGATTTTCCTACAAGTAGCTGATCCCAGTCCATTTTGGCCAGATCCTGCCTTATCCTATTAAAATCGGCCTTCCCCCAATTTAGAACCTTTATTTCCGGCCCATCCATGTCCTTTTCCATGACCACCTTAAATCTTACCATATTATGGTCACTGTCACCAAAGTGCTCACCTACTAGCACTTTTTCCACTTGGCCAGCCACATTCCCTAGAATTAGGTCCAGTACCGCCCCCGCTCTTATATGTTTCGATAAGATCGCCTCTCATTCTTCTGAATTCCAATGAGTAGAGGCCCAGCCTACTCAACCTTTCCTCATAAGTCAACCCCTTCATCTCCGGAATCAACCGAGTAAACCTTCTCTGAACTGCCTCGAGAGCAAGTATATCTTTTTCTAAATATGGAAACCAAAACTGTACGCAGTATTCCAGGTGTGGCCTCACCAGTACCCTGTATAACTGAAGCAAGACTTCCCTGCTTTTATACTCCATCCCCCTCGTAATAAAAGCCAAGATTCCATTGGCCTTCCTGATCACCTGCTGTACCTGCATACTAACCTTCTGTGTTTCATGCACCAGGACCCCCAGATCCCTTTGTACTGTAGCACTTTGCAGTTTCTTTCCATTTAGATAATAACTTGCTCTTTGATTTTTTCTGCCAAAGTGCATAACCTCACACTTTCCAACATTATATTCCATCTGCCAAATTTCTGCCCACTCACTTAGCCTGTCTATGTCCTTTTGCAGGTTTTTTATGTCCTCCTCACTCACTGCTTTCCCTCCCATCTTTGTATCATCGGCAAACTTGGATACGTTGCACTTGGCCCCCTCCTCCAAATCATTAATACAGATTGTAAAGAGTTGGGTTCCCAGCACTGACCCCTGCGGAACACCAGTAGTTACTGATTGCCAACCTGAGAATGAACCATTTATCCCAACTCTCTGTTTTCTGTTAGATAGCCAATCTTCCACCCATGCCAGTATATTTCGATAAGATCGCCAGTGCGGCATCGGCAGCGGGTGGAGGCGGAGCTGAGCGGCAGAGCGACTACAAGAGGCCCCAGAGGCTCAGGTAGGCCCCAGTGCGGCATCAGCAGCGGGTGGAGGCAGAGCTGAGCGGCAGAGTGACTACAAGAGGCCCCAGAGGCTCAGGTAGGCGTACCAATCTCCAATCTCAGGAAGGAGAGAGGTAAAAAGTATTCAAGGTGTGACGTCACCACAAATCAGGTAAGTGATTGGTTGGTGAGTATTTCTACCTTTTTAAGCTTAAATCTCCTTGGTTTATAGTTTCTAAGGTGCGATATTCACCATCTAGAATCGAGGCAGAGGGTATTTAAGAATAATATTAATAAATTTAATTAATTACATAGAATGGGAGATCAGGCGATGTGTTGCTGCTGCAATATGTGGGAGCTGGTGGACACCATTGATGCTCACGGTGATCACATTTGCAGTAAGTGTTGGCTGCTCGAGGAATTCCGGCTCCGTGTTGAAGAGCTGGAGTCCGAGCTTCAAATACTGAGACACATCAGGGAGGGGGAGAAGTACCTGGACTCTATGTATCAGGAGGTAGTCACACCAATTAGATTAATTAATTCAGATGTAGTCCGTGGCCAGGGTCAGGATGGTGTGACTAGAAGTGAGGCAGGTACGGGGATCCAGGAGGTAGTGTTGGAGGAGCCGCAGCCCTTGCACTTGTCCAACAGGTTCGAGGCTCTTACTCCCTGTAAGGATGGGAACAGGGACTGCGGGGAGGATGAGCAACCTGGCCACAGCATCATGGAGCGGGGGGCCATTCAAGTGGGGGGAGTTAAAAGAAATGTTGTAGTGGTAGGGGATAGTATCGTTAGGGGGATAGATAGAGTTCTCTGCAGCCGAGACCGAGAGTCCCGAAGGCTGTGTTGCCTGCCCGGTGCCAGGGTTAAGGACATCTCCTCTGGACTGGAGAGAAACTTGGAGTGGGAGGGGGAGGATCCAGTTGTCGTGGTCCATGTTGGTACCAACGACAGAGATAGGACAAGGAAGGAGGTTCTGCTGAGGGAGTTTGAGCAGCTAGGGGCCAAATTAAAAAGCAGAACCACAAGGGTAATAATCTCTGGATTATTACCTGAGCCACGAGCGAATTTGGCTAGGACAAATAAAATTAGAGAGTTAAATGCATGGCTCAAAGACTGGTGTGGGAGAAATGGGTTTTGCTTCCTGGGACACTGGCACCAGTACTGGGGCAGGAAGGAGCTGTTCCGTTGGGACGGGCTTCACTTGGCCAGTGCTGGGACACGAGTCCTGGTGGATCATATAACTAGGGCTGTAGAGAGGGCTTTAAACTAACTAGTGGGGGGGAGGTTCCTAGAGAGCAAATAATACAAATGACAACAGAGAAGGTCATAGACTTAGGTAGCAGTGGGGAAATTAAAAACCAGAGCATGTCAGGAAGGGGCAGAAGGTATGGAGTAAAAGGTAAAGTAATAAAAAGGGCAAAAGCAGGAACTAAGTGTCACAAAACATCTTTGAAAGTTCTCTATCTGAATGCACGTAGCATTCGTAACAAAATAGATGAGTTAATGGCACAAATAACTACATATGGGTATGATCTTGTGGCCATTACAGAAACATGGCTGCAGGGTGACAATGCCTGGGAATTAAACATACCAGGTTATTTAACGATCAGGAAGGACAGGCAGGAAGGAAGGGGAGGTGGGGTGGCTATGTTAATAAAGGAAGGAATCACTGTAATACAGAGAAAGGATATTGGGTCAAAAGATCAGGGCAATGAAACAGTTTGGGTGGAGGTAAGGAATAATAAGGGGAAAAAAACACTAGTGGGCGTAGTCTATAGGCCTCCGAACTGTGGCAACTCTGTTGGATGGAGTATCAATCAGGAAATAGTTGAGGCTTGTAATAAGGGAACATCTATAATTATGGGGGATTTTAACTATCATATTAATTGGACAAATCAAATTGGGCAGGGCTGCCTTGAGGATGAGTTCATTGAGTGTATTAGGGATGGGTTTCTTGAGCAGTATGTAACTGAACCAACCAGGGGACAGGCAACCTTAGATCTGGTCCTGTGTAACGAGACAGGATTAATTAAAGATGTCCTAGTAAAGGATCCCCTTGGAATGAGTGACCATAACATGGTTGAATTCCATATTCAATTAGAGGGTGAGAAGGTTGGATCTCAAACAAGCGTGCTAAGCTTGAATAAAGGAGACTATGAAGGTATGAGAGCGGAATTGAGTAGAGTGGATTGGGAAAATAGATTAAAGGGTAAGACGATACATGATCAGTGGTGTACATTTAAGGAGTTATTTTACAACTTCCAAAAAATATATATTCCACTGAAGAAAAGGGTGTAAAAGAAAAGACAGCCATCCGTGGCTAAGTAAAGAAATTAAGGATAGTATTCGACTAAAAACAAGGGCATATAAGGTAGCCAAATCTAGTGGGAGGATAGAGGATTGGGAAAACTTTAAAAGACAGCAAAAAATAACAAAAAGATTGATTAAGAAAGGGAAGATAGATTATGAAAGTAAATTAGCAAAAAATATAAAAACAGATAGTAAGAGTTTTTATAGTTATATAAAAAGAAAAAGGGTGGCTAAAGTAAATGTTGGTCCCTTAGAGGATGAGACCGGGAAATTAATGGTGGGAAATATGGAGATGGCAAAAACACTGAATGAATATTTTGTATCAGTCTTTACAGTAGAGGACACTAAGAATATCCCAACACGGGACAAAAAGGGGGCTATGGGGGGGATGAGCTAAACACGATCAAAATCACTAAGGAAGTGGTACTCGGTAAAATAATGGGACTCAAGGCGGATAAATCACCTGGACCTGATGGCTTACATCCTAGGGTCTTGAGGGAAGTGGCGGTAGGGATTGTGGATGCATTGGTAATAATTTTCCAAAACTCCCTGGACTCGGCAATGGTCCCGGCAGACTGGAAAACTGCTAATGTAACACCCTTATTTAAAAAGGGCAGTAGACAGAAGGCTGGAAACTATAGACCGGTTAGCCTAACATCTGTGGTAGGTAAAATTTTGGAGTCCATTATTAAGGAGACAGTAACAGGACATTTGGATAATCATAATTTAATAGGACAAAGTCAGCATGGTTTTATGAAGGGGAAGTCATGTTTGACAAATTTGCTGGAGTTCTTTGATGAAGTAACATATAGGGTGGATAAAGGGGAACCAGTGGACGTAGTGTATTTAGACTTCCAAAAGGCATTTGAAAAGGTGCCACACAAAAGATTATTGCTTAAGATAAAAAATCACGGGATTGGGGGTAATATTCTGGCATGGATAGAGGATTGGCTATCTAACAGAAGGCAGAGAGTTGGGATAAATGGTTCATTCTCAGACTGGCAATCAGTAACTAGTGGTGTTCCGCAGGGGTCAGTGCTGGGTCCCCAACTCTTTACAATCTATATTAACGATTTGGAGGAGGGGACCAAGTGTAACATATCAAAGTTTGCAGATGATACTAAGATGGGGGGGAAAGTAGTGAGTGAGGAGGACATAAAAATCCTTCAAGGGGACATAGACAGGCTAAGTAAGTGGGCAGAGATTTGGCAGATGGAATACAATACTGGAAAGTGTGAGGTTATACACTTTGGCAGGAAAAATCGTAGAGCAAGTTATTATCTTAATGGCAAGAAACTGGAAAGTACTGAAGTACAAAGGGATCTGGGGGTCCTGGTGCACGAAACTCAAAAGGTTAGTATGCAGGTGCAGCAAGTGATTAAGAAGGCCAATGGAATGTTGGCTTTCATTGCTAGGGGGATAGAATATAAAAATAGGGAGGTATTGCTTCAGTTGTACAATGTATTGGTGAGACCGCACCTGGAATACTGCGTACAGTTTTGGTGTCCATACTTAAGAAAGGACATACTTGCTCTCGAGTCAGTACAAAGAAGGTTCACTCGGTTAATCCCGGGGATGAGGGGATGGACATATGAGGAGAGGTTGAGTAGATTGGGACTCTACTCATTGGAGTTCAGAAGAATGAGAGGCGATCTTATTGAAACATATAAGATTGTGAAGGGGTTGGATCGGGTGGATGCAGGGAAGATGTTCCCGATGATGGGTGAAACTAGAACTAGGGGGCATAGTCTTAGAATAAGGGGCTGCTCTTTCAAAACTGAGATGAGGAGGAACTACTTCACTCAGAGGGTGGTAGGTCCATGGAATATGCTGCCCCAAATAACTGTAGAAGCTACATCATTACATAAATTTAAAACAGAAATAGACAGTTTCCTAGAAGTAAAGGGAATTAAGGGTTACGGGGAGCGGGCAGGAATTTGGACATGAGTCGAGCTTCGGATCGGTCAATGGCCCTGTGGGTAGCGGAGTGGGCCCAGGGGCCGTGTAGCCTGATCCTGCTCCTATTTCGTGTGTCTAATTCTGTTAGATGCAGGAGATGGTTCGGGGATAGTGGATTGGCAGTTGGGATCAGATCAGCCATGATCTTATTGAATGGCGGAGCAGGCTCGAGGGGCCGATTGGCCTACTCCTGCTCCTATTTCTTATGTTCTTATGTTCTTATTACCCCCAATCCTGTGATTTTTTATCTTGTGCAGTAATCTTTTGTGTGGCACCTTGTCAAATGCCTTTTGGAAGTCCAAATACACCACATCCACTGGTTCCCCTTTATCCACCCTGTTTGTTACGTCCTCAAAGAATTCGAGCAAATTTGTCAAGCATGATTTCCCCTTCATAAAACCATGCTGACTCTGTCCGCTTAAATTATGCTTATCCAAATGTCCTGTTACTGCTTCCTTAATAATGGACTCCAACATTTTACCAACCACAGAGTAAGCTTTCAGGGAACATAAAAACTGACTGTAAAAGCTTTTATAGATATGTGAAGAGAAAAAGATTTGTGAAGTCAAGCGTAAGTCCCTTGCAGTCAGAATCAGGGGAATTTATAATGGGGAACAAAGAAATGGCAAACCAATTAAATACATACTTTGGTTCTGTCTTCACAAAGGAGGACACAAATAACCTCCCAGAGATGTCAGGGAACATAGGGTCTAATGAGAGGGAGGAACTGAATGAAATCAGTATTTGTAGGTAAATGGTGTTAGGGAAATTGAGGGGATTGAAGGCCGATAAATCCCCACGGCCTGATAATCTACATCCTAGGGTACTTAAGGAAGTGGCCCTAGAAATAGCAGATGCATTGCTGATAATCTTCCAACATTTGTTGGAATCTGGAACAGTACCCATGGATTGGAGAGTAGCTAATGTTTCTCCACTATTCAAAAAAGGTGGTAGAGAGAAAACGGGGAATTACAGACTGGAAAGCCTGACATCGGTAGTGGGGAAAATGCTAGAGTCCATTATAAAAGATGTAATAGCAGAGCACTTGGAAAACAGTGACAGGATCGGACAAAGTCAACATGGATTTACAAAAGGTAAATCGTGCTTGACTGATCGACTGGAATTTTTTGAGGATGTAACTTGTAAAATAGATAGGGGAGAACCAGTGGATGTGGTGTATTTGGACATTCAGAAGGCTTTCGATAAGGTCCCGCATAAGAGATTAGTGTGTAAAGTTAAGGCACATGAGATTGGAGGCAGGTTATTGACTTGGATAGAGAGCTGGTTGGCAGACAGAAAGCAAAGAGTTGGAATAAACGGGTCTTTTTCCGAGTGGCAGGCAGTGACCAGTGGGGTACCGCAGGGATCGGTCCTTGGACCCCAGCTATTCACAATATATATTAATGATCTAGACAAGGGAACTAGATGTAATATTTGCAGACGACACAAAGCTGGGTGGGTGTGTGTGCTGTGAGGAGGATGCTGAGAAACTCCAGGATGATTTGGACAGGTTGGGTGATTGGGCAGAAGCTTGGCAGATGCAATATAACGTGGATACATGCGAGGTTATCCACTTTGGTGTCAAAAACAGGAAGGCAGATTATTATCTGAATGGCAATAGATTGGGAGAAGGGGAAGTGCAATGAGACCTGGGTGTCCTTGTGCAGCAGTCGCTGAAGGTAAGCATGCAGGTGCAGCAGGCGGTTAAGAAGGCAAATGGTATGTTGGCCTTTGTTGCGAGAGGGTTTGAGTACAGGAACAAGGATGTCTTGCTGCAGTTGTACAGGGCCTTGGTGAGACCACATCTTGAGTATTGTGTGCAGTTTCAGTCACCTGATCTGAGGAAGGATGTTCTTGCCATGGAGGGAGTTCAGCGAAGATTCACCAGGCTGATACCTGGGATGACAGGAATGACGTATGAGGAGAGATTGGGTCGATTGGGCTTATACTCGCTGGAGTTTAGAAGAATGAGAGGGGATCTCATTGAAACTTATAAAATTCTGACAGGACTGGACAGACTAGATGCAGGAAGGATGTTCCCGATGGTCGGGGAGTCCAGAACCAGGGGTCACAGTCTAAGGATAAGGGGTAAGCCATTTAGGACAGAAATGAGGAGGAATTTCTTCACCTAGAGTGTGGTGAACCTGTGGAATTCTCTACCACAGAAGGCAGTAGAGGCCAATTCATTAAATATATTCAAGAAGGAGTTGGATATATTCCTTAAGGCTAAAGGGATCAAGGGATATGGGGAGAAAGCAGGGACAGGGTACTGAATTTGGATGATCAGCCATGATCGCATGGCGGAGCAGGCTCGAGGGGCCGAATGGCCTACTCCTGCTCCTATCCTATCTTCTATGTAAACTCCAGTATGATTTGGACAGGTTGGGTGATTGGGCAGATGCATGGCAAGTGCAGTATAATGTGGATAAATGCGAGGTTATCCACTTCGGTGTCAAAAACAGGAAGGCAGATTATTATCTGAACGGCAATAGATTGGGAGAAGGGGAAGTGCAACGAGACCTGGGTGTCCTTGTGCACCAGTCGCTGAAGGTAAGCATGCAGGTGCAGCAGGCGGTTAAGAAGGCAAATGGTATGTTGGCCTTCATAGCGAGAGGATTCGAGTACAGGAGCAAGGATGTCTTGCTGCAGTTGTACAGGGCCTTGGTGAGACCACAGCGTGAGTATTGTGTGCAGTTTTGGTCACCTTATCTGAGGAAGGATGTTCTTGCCACGGAGGGAGTGCAGCGAAGATTCACCAAACTGATACCTGGGATGGCAGGAATGACGTATAGGGAGAGATTGGGTCGATTGGGCTTATACTCATTGGAGTTTAGAAGAATGAGAGGGGATCTCATTGAAACTTATAAAATTCTAACAGGACTAGGCAGACTAGATGCAGGAAGGATGTTCCTGATGGCGGGGGAGTCCAGAACCAGGGGCTACAGTCTAACGGTAAGGGGTAAGCCATTTAGGACAGAGATGAGGAGGAATTTCTTCACCCAGAGAGTGGTGAATTCTCTACCACAGAAGGCAGTTGAGGCCAATTCATTAAATATATTCAAGAAGGAGTTAGATATATTTCTTAAGGCTAAAGCGATCAAGGGATATGGGGAGAAGGCAGGGACAGGATACTGAATTTGGATGATCAGCCATGATCTCATTGAATGGCGGAGCAGGCTCGAGGGGCTGAATGGCCTACTCCTGCTCCTATCTTCTATGTCTATATTTCTATGACAAGTAGCAGAATGGATCGCTAGTTAGGTTCAAGACAGAAAGAAGAGAGTAGGGGTAAAGGGTATCCACAATGGCAAAAGTTGGTTCGTGGTGTTCCACAAGAATCAGTGCTGGGACCATTGTTGTTCACAATTTACATTAACAATTTAGACTTTGGAATCAAAAACATAATTTCTAAATTTGCGATGACACCAAATTGGGAGGGCTAGTCAATACTGAGGAGGACTGCAACAAATTACAGGAGGGTATTAATAAACTTGCAGAATGGGCATATAATTGGCAAATGAAGTTCAACACAGATAAATGTGGGGTATTACATTTTGGTAGGAAGAATAGGGAGGTCACTTATCACTTGGAGGGTGCGAGTCTAGGTAGGGTTGAAGAACAAAGGGATCTCGGAGTACTAATACACAAATCACTTCAAGTTGCAACACAGGTTAGCAAGGCCGTAAAAAAAAGCAAACCAAGCACTAGGGTTTATTTCTAGAAGGATAGATTTGAAAGGTAGAGAAGTTATGCTAAACCTGTATCGAACCTTGGTTAGACCACACTTGGAGTACTGCGTATAGTTCTGGTCGCCATATTATAAAAAGGATATAGAGGCACTGGAGAGGGTGCAGAGAAAATTTACAAGGATAGATACATAGATACATAGAAGATAGGAGCAGGAGTAGGCCATTCGGCCCTTCGTGCCTGCTCCGCCATTCGATGAGATCATGGCTGATCCTTTAATTCAGTATCCCGTCCCCGCCTTCTCTCCGTAACCCTTAACCCCTTTTGCCCGTAGAAATATATCTAATTCCCTCTTAAATATATTTAATGAGCTGGCGTACACTGCCCTCTGTGGCAATGAGTTCCACAGGTTCACCACTCTCTGAGTGAAGAAATTCCCCCTCATCTCTGTCCTAAATGGTTTAGCCCTTATCCTTAAATTATGTCCTCTAGTTCTGTTCTCACCCGCCAAGGGAAACATTCCTTCTGCATCCAGTCTGTCTAGACCTGTCAGAATTTTATACACTTCTATGAGGTCCCCTCTCAATCTTCTAAACTCCAGTGTGTACATCCCTAAACTACATAGTCTCTCCTCATAGGTCATTCCCGCCATTCCTGGTATCAGCCTGGTGAATCGCCGCTGCACCCCCTCCATGGCAAGAACATCCTTCCTCAGATGAGGCGACCAAAACTGTACACAGTACTCGAGGTGTGGTCTCACCAGTGCCCTGTACAGCTGCAGCAAGGTATCCCTGTTCCTGTATTCTAACCCTTTTGCTATGAAGGCCAGCATACCGTTTGCCTTCTTGACCGCCTGTTGCACCTGCATGCTCGCCTTCAGTGACTGGTGTACAAGAACACCCAGGTCTCTCTGTACTTCCCCCTCTCCCAATCTATTGCCATTTAAATAATAATTTGCCCTCCCGTTCCTGCACCCAAGGTGGATAACTTCGCACTTGTCCACATTATAGTGCATCTGCCATTTATCCGCCCAATCGCCCAGTCTGTCCAAATCGCTCTGGAGCTTCCTGGTCTCTTCCTCTGAGCCCACCCCCCCTCCTAGTTTAGTGTCGTCTGCAAATTTGGAAATGCTGCATCCGACTCCCTGATCCAGGTCATTAATGTAAATTGTGAACAGCTGGGGGCCCAGGACAGATCCCTGTGGTACCCCACTTGTTACTGCCTGCCATTCAGAAAATGAGCCGTTTATTCCAACTCTCTGTTTTCTATCTGACAGCCAGTTCCCTATCCACGCCAAAACTTTCCCCTTTATCCCATGAGCCTCAATTTTCCATGCTAATCTTTTATGTGGGACCTTATCGAAGGCCTTTTGGAAGTCCAGGTACACCACATCTACTGGCTCTCCCCCATCTATTCTACCAGTTACTCCCTCAAAAAATTCCAATAGATTAGTCAAGCACGATTTACCCTTTGTAAATCCATGTTGACTCTGTCCTATCCTGTCCCCATTTGCTAAGTGCTCCGCTATTTCATCCTTAATGATGGACTCCAGCATTTTGCCCACAACTGATGTAAGGCTTACAGGTCTGTAATTACCTGCTTTTTCCCTACCCCCCTTTTTGAATAGTGGGGTAACGTTAGCTACCCTCCAATCCATCGGCACTGTTCCCGAGTCTAATGAATTCTGAAAAATCATCCTTAGTGCATCCGCTATCTCTAGGGCCACCTCCTTCAGTACCCTAGGATGCATGTTATCAGGCCCTGGGGATTTGTCCACCTTCAATCCCTTTAGCTTCCTTAACACCATATCCTTAGAGATATTGATTTGCGTCAGTTCCTCCTTTGCCAATGTCCCTATTTTTCCCGATATCCCAGGGAGGTTTTTTGTGTCTTCCTTCGTAAAGACTGACCCAAAGTATGCATTTAGTTGATCTGCCATTTCCTTATTTCCCATTATATATTCCCCCGTATCTGACTGCAATGGACCAACTTTGGTTTTCACCAGTCTTTTCCTTTTGATATACTTATAAAAGCTTTTGGAGTTAGTTTTTATATTTTCCGCCAGCTTGTTTTCGTAAGCTATTTTGCCCCTCTTGATTATGCCCTTTGCCCTCCTTTGCTCTATCTTAAACTGTTCCCAATCTTCCGCTCTGGCGCTTTTTTTGGCTATTTTATACGCCCTATCTTTGGATTTTATGCTGTCTCTAATTTCCCCTGTTATCCACGGTTGAGTCACCTTTTTAGATTTCCTTTTATGCCAGATTGGTATAAACAATTTTTGCAATTTTGTCATTCTATCTTTAAATGTTTGCCATTGTTTATCTACCTCCAGTCCTCCCAGGAACGTTGTCCAATCAGACCTACTCAGTTCCCGTCTCATGGCATCATAATTCCCCTTGTTTAAATTCAGGACCTTAGTCTCTGAGTCAATTTCTTCGCTCTCCATTTCGAGTGAGAAATCGATCATGTTATGATCGCTCTGACCCAAGGGTCCCCGTACAACAAGATTACTGATTAGTCCCTTCTCATTGCACAGTACCCAGTCCAATATAGCCTGTTCCCGAGTTGGTTCCTCGACATATTGATCCAGATAACCGTCCCTCAAACACTCAAGGAATTCCTCCTCCTCATTATTTTTACTGATTAGGCTAGTCCAATCTATATGTAAGTTAAAGTCACCTATGATGACAGCTGTGCTCTTATTGCACGCTTCTCTAATTTCCCTCGTGATGCCCTCCCTAACCTCTATTTTACTATTTGGAGGCCTATATACCACTCCTATTAATGTTTTTCGCCCCTCGCTATTTCTTAGCTCCACCCATATAGATTCTGTATTAACTGAGTTAATATCCTTCCTTTCAATTGCATTTATCCCCTCTTTTACTAGCAATGCTACCCCTCCTCCCTTTCTTTTTTGTCGATCCTTCCTAAATACTGAATACCCCTGTATGTTAAGCTCCCAGCCCTGCTCACCTTGCAACCATGTTTCCGTAATCCCAATTAGGTCATAATTATTAACCTCTATTTCCACAGCTAATTCATCTACCTTGTTCCTGATGCTTCTCGCATTAAGGTATAAAACCCTCAGGCTTTTTTTATGCTCACATTTTTTATGAATTAGTTTGGCCCTTTGTTTTTTGTTCCTCACCCTTTTATCATTTATTTCTGTCTGCCTTTCACTTTCCTCTATTTCACTACATAGGTTTCTAGCCCCCTGCCATACTAGTTTAAATGCTCCCGAACTGCTTTATCAAAAATTACCCCGAGAACATCAGTTCCATCTCTGCACAGGTGTAGACCGTCCCTTTTGTATAGGTCACACCTACCACAAAACTGGTTCCAATGCCTCAAAAATTTAAAACCCTCCCTCTTACACCACTGCTGGATGATACCAAAAATGCGAGGGTATACATATCAGGAAAGGATGAACAGGCTGGGTCTCTTTTCTCTTGAAAAAAGGCCGAGGGGTGACCTAATAGAGGTCTTTAAAATTATGAAAGGTTTTGATAGAGTGGATACAGAGAGAATGGGCTGGATTTTGATTCTGGAGGTGTGTAGGAGGCTGGACTACAACTTTCGGGGCTGTAGTCCTGCCTCCATCGAGTTGTGGCCAACCCACGCGACTTTCACTTGATTGACCTTGTTGAGCCCGCCCAATGGGCTCAGCAGGCCAATTAAGGGCCACCCGGCAACAGGTGATGGCACAGATTGACATTTCATCTGTCAAGAGCTTTTGACAGATGAAATATCAGTGTTTGACAGCTGTTTGAAGCTGTCAAACACTGACAATCTGTACTCTAAGTTAATTCCTTCCTCTCAGGCTGATTTAGAGATCTCTCCAGAACAGAAAGCTGAATGCTGCAACTTTTGACAGCTCGCGGCCATTCTGCTTTCTGTGCCGGTGAGATGAGGGACTCCCGAGACCTGAAGGAAGGAAGGCTGTAAAGGTAAGTAAAACTTCTTTAAACACTTTACACGCACCAAACACACTTACCTCTTCACTCATGCACCCATCACTCACCTGAACACCGGACATCTCGAACCCTCCAAGCCCTTCAGCCCGACTTGCTAACTTGGCATGGTTTGGCGCCGTCGGGAATCCCACACTTCGGGAGTAAAAATAGGGATTCGGCTAAAAAGTGCCTGTTAACTACCTGTTAACAGGCAGTTAATTGGCATTAATCCCCTTCCCACCTTGGGGAGGTGGCTCCCAGCACAGGTCAGGTATCCGCCTCCTTTGAAACTGTCATGGAGGCGGGTTGGGAGCGGGATGGGTTCGTGCCCCCCGATTTCGAGATTTTAACTCCCCACACGCCTCCAATCCTGCCTCCACGGCCCAATGAAAATCCTGCCCAATGTTGCCACTTGTGGGGAAGAGCATAATTAGAGGTCATCAATATAAGATAGTCACCAAGAAATCAAATAGGGAATTCATAAGAAACCTCTTTACCCAGAGTGGGGAGAATGTGGAACTCGCTATCACAGGGAGTGGTTAAACCCAATAGTATAGATGCATTTAAGGGGAGGCTAGACAAGCATGAAGGAGAAGGGAAATGTGGGTTAAGCTGATAGATTTAGATGAGGAAAGCTGGGAGGAGGCTGGAGTGTGCATAAACGCCGGCATGGACTGGTTCGGCCGGATGGCCTGTTTCTGTGCGTATGTCCTATATAAACTGGTGGTTAGCAATGTTTACACAATTTATACAAGCTAGTTGCTTGCCTTCCCCTGGGATGATGGTGTTGACTTCTGGGATGTCCTTCTGTAGCAGGGTATACATTCCCTTGGACCCTCTGGGTAAATCACCTGACACACTTATCAGAATCTGGACTCGTTGGCTTAAATCTCACCTTCCTGACTGCAGGAAGTAATCCACATTTAAGTGACACCCTTGTATCTGCCTGCCATTGGCTGCTATAGCGATACAATTTGATTCTATAATCATTCCCCCTCTGTCAGAGATGCACTCTTGGTTTTTTAGAGACCCCCTTCTACGTATGCTAAAAAAATTGCTAAAAAAAAGTGAAGCAGAGAAAAACTGGAAAAGCAAAATACCCTGAAGATGTTAAAACACCCTTTTATATACGCTGGATTTCCAAAAGAACCCCTTGATTCAACTGACTAATCTGAGTGACGCGTGTCAGAACTGTTCACCTCTGGTGTCAAGCATCTCAAACAGCTGTGTTTGTGCCCCAGTGACCTCAGGTTCCAGTAACTGAAAACCCCGGATACATCAGGCGGTCATTTACTCCAACTCCTCAGGCTCAGTACAAAGAACTGGTGTGTTTGCAGTGAGGGTGGTGACAGGCTTTTCTCACCTACTGAGCTATCTCTGGGCCTGTATCCTTGATGGCATAAACATCTGTAATTTCTGTGAAAGTGCCTTGTTCTTTGGAGACTTTGGGCTGGATTTTGTCATTGGGGCGGGCTGGGGTCGTGTCATCCGCTTTTCGTGTTATCCACCCGATTCCAAATCGATGTGGGAGAATGATGCGATTTTCACCTAATTGGGCAATTGAGTTCCAGCGTGTGGGGACCCATGGCCCAATTCGTTTTTTCAGTCTGAAACTCACCTCCGATGATTGAACAGAGAAACCAGACCTTCATGGAAGTCCTTCTGAGTAGGACTGCCAGTGCAGATACGGGTCCCCATGGCCCCCCTGATGTGCAGCAAGATGCTCTCAAGCCACTTGCAAGCGTTGAGGTGGACCTGACCCATGAGAGGGATGTTGGTGGCAGAGAACAAAGAAGTGGGGGCTCCTCTGCAAGCGCTCACACTTCCATGCCACTGCAGAGCCCTCGGTCAGAGCCCCACCAGAGTCCCCACCCAACTGAGATCGGTGTCTCAACCCCTGCACAGCTGCAGGAGCAGCAGACTGTTGCCGAGCCCTCACAGGTTCTCAGCCCCAGAGGACGCCCGCCAAAGTTGTCGAGACACGAGCAGCAAGAAAATGAGCAAGGGGCCTCCACATCTGCTGATGCCAAGGGGGAACCACCATGAAGGAGCACGCATAAGAGAAAGATACTGCACAAATAGTCACAAGGGTAGTCACTTGGGTGAAATGTGATGTTTAATGTTGAGAAGCCATCAGTTGGTTATTGTAAATAAAAATTCTGATGGCAACTGTTGCAGTTGTGGTGTGTGTCTTTTTGCTAATGGGACTCCCACATTGAGGGCTTAGGATTACTTGCAATTGTCAGTATGGTGGTGTTAGGAATGCTAGGAATCCGCAGGTTCTTGGCCATTGTCAATGGTCTGATAAGAAGGTGAGAGACAAAATTGTTTGATTGTGCAGGCTAAGCAAATCTGGCCAAGATGAGTGTGTCCCTTGCATCCCGGGCAGCAATGTGGTCGCGCGCTGGTGCCTTCTGGCCTGTGCAGCTTCAGGTGGGTGAACAGGAGCTTGGCACTCCTGTTGTTGCTGCTGCTGTTGTTCATGGTTCTGCTGCTGCCACGGCTGGTCTGCGTCCGAATCTGATGTCCAGGAGGAAAGGAAATAAATGGTTCCCATGCTTCTGGTATATGCCTCAGTTGAGGAAGCGCTCAGTCAAGGTGGCGAGAGGGGTTTCCCAGGAGGTCACACTGGAGATGGGCGTCAGGCTCCAAACTTCCACAGCTATGGTTATGCCTACTAAAAGTTCCCCCAGACCTGAGACAACAAAGTCCTGCCACCTGCAAATGATGACTGATCAAATCTACTATTTAATGGTGGAGCTGCAGCTGTTAGTAAGCAATCCACTTGTGCTACCGCCAGGTTTCACCGTCGTGTTTCAGAGGAGGCATGCATCACGTCGGAAAAGTGTTAAAATCAGAAAGGACTCTCAAAATGAGATTATAGAGGCAATTCAGTGGTTGTTAAGGGCCTATCTCACCAAAGAGCTTCAGTTGCCTTTGGAAGGATTGGAGGCTTGTACTCGAGAGCATCTGAGAAAGACACATCAAGTTCAGATCATGAAGGTGCCTGTTGTTACACCCCTGGGTTACACTATCACATTGTTAGATATGGGCCAGTATGGGCACACTCCTGAACATAAGCTGCTCAGGCCACTTAGAGGAGTCACCAGCACTGCTGTACCCAAGAGAATATCTAAATGGCATATCTGAAATTTGAAACAGTTACTCCACCAAAAAATGGCACTAAAACAGAGGAAAATCTAGCCCAAGATGTCACGAGATATTTCTGAGGAACAATGGGTTAGGAATTGGCATGCATCGTGCCCATTTTTTGGGCATAAAACGGGTGCAATCCCCACCAATTTAGTAGTGGGATAACCTGTGACCGATCTATGCAGGCATAGGTCCCACTGCTAAATTTGTGGTGACCATTTTTAGGCATCTCAGGTGAACACCCAAAACAAGACATTAGGCCCCATAAATACATTAATGAAGGACCTAACAGCTGCCCTGCTCATGATTCTTCAGCGGCCCTACCAGAAGGTAGGTTCCTTTTTTAATTAAATGTTCTGTGGAGCCAGGAGGAGATGGCATGCTCCCTCCACCTGTTGCCCAATCCGATACTCCCTCCCGCAACTTACCTGAAGGCCGCACCCCAAAATTAATTTTTCTCATTGGGTGAGCTCCCTGTAGGAGCGTGACACCCCGAATATGTAGGTGAAGCCCGAGGCCCCAAAACAAATGTGAGAGGGTGCATTGATTGGTTTTGGAAACTGTCCACAGAGCAGGTTTGTGGGGTGAGGCAATGAGGGCAAGTCCCACACAGCCCATTATAATCTTCAACCACAGGGTCCCTGATTCAACAGTGCAGTCATCTTGAAAAGGCACAGACTATGGTATTTGACGATCTGCTCCATGGGTAACTGAGCATGACTTGCTATTTCCATTGCTTCCTTTTTTGGGCTCAGGTTTCCAGCAGTTGCATTCTGTTGTTTTTCATTAGTGATTGACTTAAGTCAACCGTGGGTTTCAAAAGCCAGTTGGAAAAAGGAAGATTGGTTTCAACACAGTGACAAGGCAAAGAGGAGTGTGCCCATTGTAAGAATGTTGAAATGGGTTCCTGATTAAACTTTGGCAGAGATATTAATCAGAGCATATCAGATGAACCTTTAACCCCTTCACCATACTTCCTCATCCAGAACCACCTAAAACTCCTCGTCCTGTCTAAGGAATTACTAGATGTCTGAATTTGGTTTGCTCAAACCATCTTACATATGAGCTACTGAGTGAATAAGTTAACCTCTTCTAAGCTAAAGTCATTAAACAGGAAGTTAGACCATGACATCACCTTTATTAATAGACTTACGATAGTCCAATTAGTCACATGTTAATGGAAGCAAGGTACTGAGGTAGATATTAGCTGATGAAATTAATATCTGAGGTTACAAAGTCAATTCAAGTGTATCACAGTAACTCAGCATCGCTGGGCTCGACTTATTACAAGTTGATATTATGCTCAATGGCCAAGACTGAGTTCGTTTAGATTAGACTCTGTATAGCTAACAAGTTAACAGCCTTGAATAACAAGTCTATGGGATACATTAAAGTCCAGTTCATTGCTGATAAACTCGCAGCTTTGGCAAAGATTTCAGGAGCTTATATGACCTTGGTCTGAGTCAGCGCAGTGGAGTTGCTTCTCTCACCTCCATCTGGGATGCTTGGGCTTATTCTGTGATATCACTGGGATGACTCTCAGTCTGTTGTAGTTTTCCATCCTCTCTCCCACATAAGTTCTTTCAGTATAATGGGCCTCAATTCTATTCTCAGGATCATGAATTACCCACCTATCTCTGGCTAATGGAGTTCTCAAACGTTTCTGAACTTTTAAAATTTATTCTTTGTTTACGTTCTGATGTCCAACGTGGAAATGAGATCAAGGAGTTAAAATCTCCAGGTGGTCATGCAACTCTGTCCTGCGAGCTTGCTGCTCTCCGTTTCGCCTGCACGCCTCACTCGTGCCCTGAGTTGCAATCGGGGATACTATCTTTTATAAACTTGATTCACAAAGCAAATTCTTTCTATAGTGTTCAATAGTAGTCTGTAATACACTGATTATAGGGATTCCCCTATCTGGTGTCGTATACCCCAGACTGGCACATGGACTACTGATGCGCTATCAATTACTCATAAAAGACTGAGAGTTAAGAGAGTAACTAAAGGCTTTTATTAACAAAAGAATGAAGGTCTGCCTCGAGTGGTCGACCGGTCCAGAATACCAAGGGGCTGGGGAGCAGTCACCTTTATACTAGGACTTGTGGGAGGAGTCAGCCGAGGCATGTCCAGGCATGTACACAGTGGAATACAAACAGTGGTTTACCACATTCACCCCTTGTTTAAAATTGAGTCCGGTGGGGTGAAGTGTATTAAAAGTTAGTGTATTGGAGTCTCTCCGGAGGTCTTGTCTGCCGCTGTGATCGGCGTGGCGACGGCAGGGGTAGTGGAGCTTCCGGCGTCGAGTCCCGCGTAGGCTGTGGCACAGGCGTGTCATCCTCGTAGATGTCGAGTGGGTCGCGGGGCCCAGGCCTGCCGTCTGCTGGGGCTGGATATCGGATCGTGGGGGGGGGTGGTAGTGAGTAGTGGGTTACTGCGGCCCCCGAGGGTGCAAGGTCTCTTATGGAGACTGTGTCCTCACGCCTGTCCGGGTATGCAATGTAAGCATACTGGGGGTTGGCGTGGAGGAGGTCGACCCTCTCGACCAGGGGGTCCGTTTTATGGGTCCTCACGTGCCTTCTCAGTAGGACCGGCCCTGGGGACATCAGCCATGGCGGTAGCGATGTCCCCGATGTGGACTTCCTTGGGAAGACAAACATTTTCTCATGAGGGGTGGCGTTAGTGGCAGTGCAGAGCAGTGACCGAATAGAGTGGAGCGCATCGGGGAGCACATCCTGCCAGCGGGAGGTTGGAAGGCCCCTGGACTTTAAGGCTAGCAGGGCGGCCTTCCAAACTGTCGCATTTTCTCTTTCCACCTGTCCGTTCCCCCGGGGGTTGTAACTGGTGGTCCTGCTTGTGGCAATACCCCTAGTTAGCAGGTACTGACGGAGTTCGTCGCTCATAAACGATGAGCCCCGGTCGCTATGGATATAGCTGGGGAAACCGAACAGGGTGAAGAGGTCGTTCAGACATTTAATGACCGTGGCACTGGTCATGTCCGGGCAGGGGATGGCGAACGGGAAACGGGAGTACTCATCAATAATATTGAGGAAGTACACATTGCGATCGGAGGAGGGGAGAGGCCCTTTAAAATCAACGCTCAGGCGCTCGAAGGGGCGAGTGGCTTTTATCAGGTGGGCCCTGTCTGGGCTATAAAAGTGCGGTTTGCACTCAGCGCAGACTTGGCAGTTCCTGGTCATGGTCCTGACCTCCTCAATAGAGTAAGGCAGGTTGCGGGCCTTGATGAAGTGGAAGAACCTGGTGACCCCCGGGTGGCAGAGGTCATTGTGGAGGGCCCGCAGTCTATCGATCTGCGCGCTGGCGCAGGTGCCACGTGATAGCGCATCCGGGGGTTCATTGAGCTTCCCGGGCCGGTACAGGATCTCGTAATTGTAGGTGGAAAGTTCGATTCTCCACCTCAAGACCTTGTCATTTTTGATTTTGCCCCTCTGCTTGTTGTTAAACATGAAAGCAACTGAACGTTGGTCAGTGAGCAGGGTAAATCGTTTTCCGGCCAGGTAGTGCCTCCAATGACGCACAGCCTCCACAATCGCCTGGGCCTCCTTCTCAACAGCGGAGTGTCTGGTCTCCGGGCCTTGGAGGGTTCGTGAAAAGAAGGCCACGGGTCTCCCCGCCTGATTGAGGGTAGCGGCCAGGGCAAAGTCGGACGCGTCGCTTTCCACCTGGAAGGGGATGGATTCATCCACTGCGTGCATGGTGGCTTTGGCAATGTCTTCCTTGATACGGTGGAAGGCTAAGCGGGCCTCTGCCGTCAAGGGAAAAGAGGTGGACTTGATCAGCGGATGGGCCTTGTCCGCATAGTAGGGGACCCACTGGGCATAATAGGAGAAAAACCCTAGGCACCTCTTCAGGGCCTTGAGGCAGTGGGGCAGTGGGAGTTCCATAAGGGGACGCATCCGGTCGGGGTCGGGGCCGATGACTCCGTGTTCCACAACACAGCCAAGGATGGCGAGGCGGTTTGTGCGGAATATGCACTTCTCCTTGTTATATGTCAGGTTCAGGAGTTGGGCGGTGCGGAGGAATTTTTCGAGGTTTGCGTCATGGTCCTGCAAGTCACGGCCGCAGATGGTCACATTGTCCAGATATGGGAAAGTGGCCTGCAGCGCATTTTGATCTACCATCCGGTCCATCTCCCTTTGGAAGACGGAGACCCCGTTGGTGACGCCAAAGGGAACCCTAAGGAAGTGATAGAGGCTGCCATTTGCCTCAAAGGCAGTATACTGGTGGTCCTCAGGGCGGATAGGGAGCTGGTGGTACGCTGATTTCAGGTCAATGGTCGAGAAGGCGCGGTACTGCGCGATCTGGTTGACCATGTCAGCTATGCGGGGGAGTGGGTAGGCGTCCAGCAGGGTGTAGCGATTTATTGTCTGGCTGTAGTCGATGACCAGGCGCTGCTTCTCGCCGGTCTTAACGACCACAACCTGGGCTCGCCAGGGGCTAGTGCTGCCCTCAATAATCCCTTACTTCAGGAGCCGCTCCACTTCGGTTTTAATGAAAACCCTGTCCCCGGCACTGTATCGCCTGCTCTTTGTGGCGATGGGCTTAGTCGGGGGTGAGGTTAGCAAACAGTGGGGGGGGGGGGGTGACTCTGAGTGTGGAGAGGTTGCACCTGGTGCGCGGCGGGCAATTTGGGAGCTGCTGGCTGCGGACTGTGAGTGGGGGTAGGGGTCCACCGTACGCCATCGTAACACTTTTAAGGTGGCACTGAAAATCTAACCCCAGCAGGACGGCAGCGCAGAGGTCGGGCAGGACCAGAAGTTTAAAATGATCGTACACGGTCCCGTCTACTACGAGTGTCACTACGCAGTAGCCGCCGATGTCCGCCGACTGGGACTCGGAGGCCATAGAAATCCGCTGGTGCGCAGGCAGGACTGGGAGAGAGCAACGCCACACCGTGTCGGGGTGGATGAAGCTCTCCGTGCTCCCAGAGTCAAAAAGGCAGATTGTATCGTGGCCATTTACCTTAATGTCCATTGTGGAGCTGGCCAGCTGGTGCGGTCTCGCTTGGTCCAGTGTAACGGATGTCAGCATAGGGGTCGGTGTGTCGCTGCGGGTATCAGATGAGGCGGTGTTGGGGGCCTGCTGCGTTCCGGCTGTCATCCAAGATGGCGGCGTCCATGATCCCCATGTGGCTGGAGGCGTCCAAAATGGCTGCTGTACCGGTGGTTCGCACATGGCCGGGGAGGCCCAAGATGGCGGCCCACATGGCCCACACGCGGCGCTGCTGGGGTTCGGGGTGGCTTTGGCCCTGCAGATGTTAGCGTAGTGTCCCTTCTTCCCGCAGCCCGAGCAGATCGCGTTTTTCGCCGGGCAGCGCGCTCTGGGGTGTTTTGCCTGGCCACAGAAGTAGCATTTCTGGCCTTGGGGCACTGCTGTCTGGCCTTGGGACACTGCTGCGGTAGTTGGGCCGTTGCTGGGGTGTGGCTGGGGTGGCACGGCGCTATGAGGCGGTCCTACCGTGTCCCAGGCTGTCATTCCCCGCGGCGTCCACGGTGCAGAGGAGTAGGCATCCATGCCCCGGTAGGCTGCATCCAATGATAGTGCGAGTTCAGAGGCCTTGTTGAGGTCGAGGTCACTCTGCTCCAACAGTCGCTGTTGGGTGTAATTGGATCTGTGGCCCGCTACAAAAGCGTCCCGGATAAGTTCCTCTGTGTACACGGCGGCCTTTACACCCTTACAACCACAGGCCCGGCCAAGCACAGACAGTGCCTGAAGGTATTCCACGGTCAATTCCCCAGGTTGTTGTTTACGACTCCCCAGAAGGTGCCTGGCGTACACTTCGTTCACTGGGCGCGTGTACTGGTCCTTGAGGAGCTTGATAGCATCCGCGTACGAGGTCGCGTCTTGGATGACCGAGTACACTCGGTGGTTCACTTTGGAGGTCAGGACATCCAGTTTGTCCTCGTCCGATTTGATTGCTGCGGAGGCGGTCAGGAATTTTTCAAAACACTTAAGCCAGTGAGTAAACTTGGTGGATGAGTCCGCCTCCCGATGATCTAAGTCCAGGCATGCTGGTGTGAGGATCTTCTCCATTGTAAAAATTTTGTTAATAAAATTGATGCGCTATCAATTACTCATAAAAGACTGAGAGTTAAGAGAGTAACTAAAGGCTTTTATTAACAAAAGAATGAAGGTCTGCCTCGAGTGGTCGACCGGTCCAGAAATACAAAGGGGCTGGGGAGCAGTCACCTTTATACTAGGACTTGTGGGAGGAGTCAGCCGAGGCATGTCCAGGCATGTACACAGTGGAATACAAACAGTGGTTTACCACAACTACTGCTTAATGGTCCCAGAAACAGCTCAGATTAGCTGCGGTTTACTTTGCTGGGCTACAAATACCTGAGATGAACGAGTTTCTCTTCATCAGCCCAGCTCCCGCCCCAGGCCTATCTAACTGCAGACTGCCCCGTGTCTCTCTTCTCCTGGTATTTCTGTGTGTCTATCCCGCTGATTTCTTGCTCAATTAGTGATTTGCCTGCAGACTATTGTTAAATTGGCTGCCTCTCCTTCCCTGTGGGTTGCAGGCTGAAAGAAAGTATCTCCTGCTATATTCATAACTAGCAGGGGAGCCCCGCGGTGCGAGGGCAATTTTGGGCTGCGCGGTCTCCTTGCCCCTGTCTGTCCTCCCTCTCGGGCCTGGTCGATGTGTGGGCCGGAAGCCTGGGACTGGATTTGGGTTGTCAGCAGTTTCCAGGGCTTTTTTGGGCCTGAGGATGTGTGGGCCGGAAGCCTGGGACTGGATTTGGGCTGTCGGCAGTTGGAGAAGCCTAGGCCCGTTTTGCACTGTTTTTTAACCTAAACATTTGTAGCTTTTAATACCTTCAAAGATGAAAGTTAAAGTACTTATAAAACATTTTTGGCAAATCTTTTTGAAAAAAAATAAGATACTAACCTCGATGAGCATATTTTTAGGTTGAGTAATGGGGCTTTTAGCTTGAGGCAATGGCTGCCAGATCCCTGAGATGAAAACGATTAGCCCCGCCCACACACACACCGATTGGTCAACGAATGAGGTGACTGAACTGTAGGATTGGTCAATCATGACGGCACAGGATTGGTCGACCTTGACATCAGTCAATCAATGCTAATGAGTGGATAATGAGTGGAATTTTGAAGGTTTTTTGTATAATGTGTGAACAAGCCGGACAGACAGACGGAAGGACAGACAGACAGACAGATCGATCCTTTTATATATATAGACTAGCTGGGGGTGCCCGGCGGTGCCGAGGCTTTTTTGAGGGCATGTTGTTGGAAGAGAGAGAGGGAGCGACTGGGGGGGAAGAGAGGGAAGGAGAGAGAGAGAGAGGGAAGGAGATAGAGAGAGAGGGGGAAGGAGAGAGAGAGAGAGAGAGGGAAGGAGAGAGAGAGAGAGATGGATGGAAGGAGAGAGAGAGAGGGAAGGAGAGAGAGAGAGAGTGTGTGAGAGAGAGAGACTGGGAGTGTGAGAGAGAGAGAGTGTGAGAGAGAGAGAGAGACTGGGAGTGTGTGAGAGAGAGAGTGGGAGTGTGTGTGTGAGAGAGAGAGAGAGGGAGATTGGGAGTGTGAGAGAGACTGGGAGTGTGAGAGAGACTGGGAGCATGAGAGAGAGACTGGGAGCGTGAGAGAGAGAGGCTGGGAGCGTGAGAGAGAGAGAGATTGGGAGTGTGAGAGAGAGAGAGAGATTGGGAGTGAGAGAGAGAGAGAGAGACCGGGAGTGTGAGAGAGAGAGAGAGACTGGGAGTGTGAGAGAGAGAAACTGGGAGTGTGAGAGAGAGAGATTGGGAGTGAGAGAGAGAGAGAGAGAGAGAGACTGGGAGTGTGAGAGAGAGAGAGATTGGGAGTGTGAGAGAGAGAGAGATTGGGAGTGTGAGAGAGATTGGGAGTGTGAGAGAGAGAGAGACTGGGAGTGTGAGAGAGAGAGAGAGAGAGAGACATTGGGAGTGAGAGAGAGAGACTGGGAGTGTGAGAGAGAGAGAGATTGGGAGTGTGAGAGAGAGAGAGATTGGGAGTGTGAGAGAAAGAGATTGGTAGTATGAGAGAGAGAATGGGTGTGAGAGAGAGAGACTGGGAGTGTGAGAGAGATTGGGAGCGTGAGAGAGAGAGACTGGGAGTGAGAGAGAGAGTTTGGGAGTGTGAGAGAGAGATTGGGAGTGAGAGAGAGAGATTGGGAGTGAGAGAGAGAGAGACTGGGAGTGAGAGACAGAGAGATTGGGAGTGTGAGAAAGAGATTGGGAGTGTGAGACAGAGACATTGGGAGTGTGAGAGAGAGAGAGATTGGGAGTGTGAGAGAGAGAGATTGGGAGTGTGAGAGAGAGAGAGAGACTGGGCCGTCGCGGCCACTCACCTGATGGCTTTGGGTCGGGCTCTCGGGCGGGGCTGTTGATGCCGCGGGGAAGTTTTGTGCGCGGCAGCTGCCGGCACGGCCCGCCGCGGCCGGTGACCTGGTGGCTTTGGGTCGGGCTCTCGGGCGGGGCTGTTGACGCCGTGGGGAAGTTTTGTGCGCGGCAGCTCCCGGCACGGCCCGCCGCAGCCGGTAACCTGGTGGCTTTGGGTCGGGCTCTGGGGCGGGGCTGTTGACGCCGCGGGGACGTTTTGTGCGCGGCAGCTCCCGGCATGGCCCGCCGCGGCCGGTGACCTGGTGGCTTTGGGTCGGGCTCTGGGGCGGGGCTGTTGACGCCGCGGGGAAGTTTTGTGCGCGGCGGCTCCCGGCACGGCCCGCAACTCAAGGCCCAGGCTTCCCGGGCTGCTAGGCCGCGCCCGGCGCCGGCACAGCCGCTTGAAATGGCCGTCAAAGTAGGCGAGCCTCCGGGCGAAGGGCAGGGGATCACTTCATTTCCTACTGTTGCTAAATACAATTTAAAACTCAAATAAATTGTTATTTTCCTTCATTCCCTAACACACAGAAAGTGTGGGAAAAAAATCGTGAAGAATCAAGATGGCGGCCACTCACCTCGGTTCAGAATGATAAGGCCCGCCCACACACGGTCAACTGTCAGGTCACTGAACTGTACGATTGGTCAATCGTCAAGTCACTCAACACTCAACTGTAGGATGGCCTGCCCGCACGAGCAATGAACCCGCCCCCGTGACGCAGCGATTGGTCAACCGTCAGTCAACTGTCAGGTCGCTCGACCGTACGATTGGTCAACCTTCACATCACTCAATGCTAATGAGCAAATGAGCGGAACTTTTCCCATTTAATGAGCGGAATTTTGAACGTTTTTTGGATACCGTGGGCACGATTTTTGTCTGACGGAAAAGTAAATACACCTATGACCGGTCCGTAATCGTAAGCTTTCTTTTGATGTGACGCGCGTGTAGGTACGCTCTATAACTTTCGAACGTATAGAGAACGGACAGACAGACAGACAGAAGAGGTCTTTTATATACTGGGATGTGACATTTGACCCTCGTCGCATCAGTACGAGCTGTGACACTCCACAAACTGACTCAACTTGCTCTTATACACCTTCAATGTCTGCAGCTGTGGCTTTTAAAAAATACCTCTGTGAATTTACTCTGTTTAAAAATACAACACAAACATAACTCAAAACCAAATCTTGTATACCTGTACTGCTTTAAATTACATATTTGTTGTTTGTAATTAGATATACACTAATATATTTTAGCCACTATGCTAGATTATGTATATGTTATTGCAGTTTAAGCACTCTGGAATCATGTCTGCTCTCCTCCTCCTAAGCTCCCACTTCCTGCTCCATGTCTCTGGTTTTCCTCCTCCTCCTCAGAGACCCTCTCCTGCCATTGGAGGCCCCATGTGTCAGCAGGGAAGGATGGACATGCTCCCCTCGGGATGAAGGAGAGATGGACGAGGGGGTGGAAGGTCATGATTTGGTTATGCTTTGGGCTGCCAGGGTGAGATTATGGGTGTTAATGTACTCATCTGGCATCAGAAATATTCCACTGGCCGCAGCATCACCTGTAGTGATAGGGCAAGGCAAGCCCAGGATGTCCAAAGCCTTCTGCAGGCACAAGTCCAGGGAGCTCTACCCAGGAAAATGTGCACCGTGAGGTTCAAAAAATGTCACTGACAGGATCTTCCAGCACAAAGGTGGGCGAGGATGTGTCCTCTTCCCATCGGAGGCTATCGATTGAATCAGTCGTGGTACACAGAGCTCATGGGCTCTTGCCTGAGAAAGAGGATGTTTGATGAACATCGTTGGTAAGTACAGGTCCAAGGCCAAGCTCCCAGACTCTACGGCAATTGGCAGGTGTGACTGCCAAGTCTGCATCTCTTCTTTGCATCTCGGAAGGCCTGCCTTACTTGCAGGTGTTGAGCGAGACCAGGCTTCCCAGGTGGGTGGTGGGTGAGACCAGGCTTCCCAGGTGGGTGGTGGGCGAGACCAGGCTTCCCAGGTGGGTGGTGGGCGAGACCAGGCTTCCCAGGTGGGTGGTGGGCGAGACCAGGCTTCCCAGGTGGGTGGTGGGCGAGACCAGGCTTCCCAGGTGGGTGGTGGGCGAGACCAGGCTTCCCAGGTGGGTGGTGGGCGAGACCAGGCTTCCCAGGTGGGTGGTGGGTGAGACCAGGCTTCCCAGGTGGGTGGTGGGTGAGACCAGGCTTCCCAGGTGGGTGGTGGGCGAGACCAGGCTTCCCAGGTGGGTGGTGGGCGAGACCAGGCTTCCCAGGTGGGTGGTGGGTGAGACCAGGCTTCCCAGGTGGGTGGTGGGCGAGACCAGGCTTCCCAGGTGGGTGGTGGGCGAGACCAGGCTTCCCAGGTGGGTGGTGGGCGAGACCAGGCTTCCCAGGTGGGTGGCGGGCGAGACCAGGCTTACCAGGTGTGTGGTGGGCGAGACCAGGCTTCCCAGGTGGGTGGTGGGCGAGACCAGGCTTCCCAGGTGGGTGGTGGGCGAGACCAGGTTTCCCAGGTGGGTGGTGGGTGAGACCAGGCTTCCCAGGTGGGTGGTGGGCGAGACCAGGCTTCCCAGGAGCTCCCTCCAGTGACGCAGCCAGCAGTGGCTCACTGTCAGGAGCTGAGGACCACCTCAGTCCCAGGACCCTTCAGCACGAGGAGCCATCCACCTCCTGCCAGCCTGGCCCTCGGGTGGTACTTCAAGGTAACTACAGATGAGGGAGTAGGAGGTGGCGCCGAGTGAGCAAGGAGAGTCGGGGTGTAAATAAAGATGATGCTATTTTCACATGGGGTACATGCCTGTTGATGATTGTACATTTTACACTAATCTTGTATTTTGTTGTTCATGGACATTAAGGTAATAAAACAACTTCCCAGCACCACATTCCCTACGTTTAAGTTGTTCACAACTTATGATTAAAGGGGCTGAAAGTTTAAAAGCGCTGAATGCAAATTATACTAAAATAACAGTGATACAAAAAACAATTCATTGTTTAACATAAAAGTATCAGTGATGGTATCACAGAGCAATCCAGCCTAAACACAATCAATTAAAATCAGTGCAGAAATCAAAAATGGCCCTTACACCAGTAATCTAACTCACACTAAAGCAGGGCCCTTAAACCAGTAATCTAACTCACACTAAAGGGCCCTTACACCAGTAATCTAACTCACACTAAAGGGCCCTTACACCAGTAATCTAACTCACACTAAAGCAAGGCCCTTAAACCAGTAATCTAACTCACATTAAAGCAAGGCCCATACACCAGTAATCTAACTCACACCAAAGGGCCCTTAAACCAGTAATCTAACTCACACTAAAGCAGGGCCCTTAAACCAGTAATCTAACTCACACTAAAGGGCCCTTACACCAGTAATCTAACTCACACTAAAGCAGGGCCCTTAAACCAGTAATCTAACTCACACCAAAGGGCCCTTAAACCAGTAATCTAACTCACACTAAGGCAGGGCCCTTAAACCAGTAATCTAACTCGCACTAAAGCAGGGCCCTTAAACCAGTAATCTAACTCGCACTAAAGCAGGGCCCTTAAACCAGTAATCTAACTCACACTAAAGGGCCCTTACACCAGTAATCTAACTCACACTAAAGGGCCCTTAAACCAGTAATCTAACTCACACTAAAGCAGGGCCCTTAAACCAGTAATCTAACTCACACTAAAGGGCCCTTACACCAGTAATCTAACTCACACTAAAGGGCCCTTACACCAGTAATCTAACTCACACTAAAGCAAGGCCCTTAAACCAGTAATCTAACTCACATTAAAGCAAGGCCCATACACCAGTAATCTAACTCACACCAAAGGGCCCTTAAACCAGTAATCTAACTCACACTAAAGCAGGGCCCTTAAACCAGTAATCTAACTCACACTAAAGGGCCCTTACACCAGTAATCTAACTCACACTAAAGCAGGGCCCTTAAACCAGTAATCTAACTCACACCAAAGGGCCCTTGAACCAGTAATCTAACTCACACTAAGGCAGGGCCCTTAAACCAGTAATCTAACTCGCACTAAAGCAGGGCCCTTAAACCAGTAATCTAACTCGCACTAAAGCAGGGCCCTTAAACCAGTAATCTAACTCACACTAAAGGGCCCTTACACCAGTAATCTAACTCACACTAAAGCAAGGCCCTTAAACCAGTAATCTAACTCACACTAAAGCAAGGCCCATACACCAGTAATCTAACTCACACCAAAGGGCCCTTAAACCAGTAATCTAACTCACACCAAAGGGCCCTTAAACCAGTAATCTAACTCACACTAAAGCAGGGCCCTTAAACCAGTAATCTAACTCACACTAAAGGGCCCTTACACCAGTAATCTAACTCACACTAAAGCAGGGCCCTTAAACCAGTAATCTAACTCACACCAAAGGGCCCTTAAACCAGTAATCTAACTCACACTAAGGCAGGGCCCTTAAACCAGTAATCTAACTCGCACTAAAGCAGGGCCCTTAAACCAGTAATCTAACTCACACTAAAGGGCCCTTACACCAGTAATCTAACTCACACTAAAGGGCCCTTAAACCAGTAATCTAACTCACACTAAAGCAAGGCCCATACACCAGTAATCTAACTCACACCAAAGGGCCCTTAAACCAGTAATCTAACTCACACCAAAGGGCCCTTAAACCAGTAATCTAACTCACACTAAAGCAGGGCCCTTAAACCAGTAATCTAACTCACACTAAAGGGCCCTTACACCAGTAATCTAACTCACACTAAAGGGCCCTTACACCAGTAATCTAACTCACACCAAAGGGCCCTTAAACCAGTAATCTAACTCACACTAAAGCAGGGCCCTTAAACCAGTAATCTAACTCGCACTAAAGCAGGGCCCTTAAATCAGTAATCTAACTCACACTAAAGCAGGGCCCTTACACCAGTAATCTAACTCACACCAAAGGGCCCTTAAACCAGTAATCTAACTCACACTAAAGCAGGGCCCTTAAACCAGTAATCTAACTCACACTAAAGCAGGGCCCTTAAACCAGTAATCTAACTCACACTAAAGCAGGGCCCTTAAACCAGTAATCTAACTCACAATTATTTATCTTATGGAGCAAAAGTATCAGCAGGGATCACGTTTATCTGCTTCTGTACATCAATGCCGCAATCTGGATCTCAGTTAAGAAGCAAATCCAAGACAATTAGTTTGCTTTTGATGAATTCTGCTTCACTTCATCCCAGATTGAATTAATCTGGTTGAACTCGTTTTCAAAATCTGCAATAAAAGAAATAAAAAAGCGTCAGTTCTGAACATTGGGTGACATGCAGTTGTGTGTGACGAGCAACTAGTGTTCAGGTACCTGGTAAAGGATTACGCCCGGGCCATTGGGACAACCCCAGCTTGAAGGTGATGGTCATTCTTTTCTCCATCTCATCCTTCAAATAGTCCTTTTAATGATAAAAACAGTGAGATGTATTTTCTTACTTTGCAATACAGCACCGGTTTACTGCCCGATATTGAATGCAGTGTATATTTCAGCACCGGTTTACTGCCCGATATTGAACGCAGTGTGTATTTCAGGACTGGTTTACTGCCCGATATTGAACGCAGTGTGTATTTCAGCACCGGTTTACTGCCCGATATTGAACGCAGTGTGTATTTCAGCACCGGTTTACTGCCCGATATTGAATGCAGTGTGTATTTCAGGACTGGTTTACTGCCCGATATTGAACGCAGTGTGTATTTCAGCACCGGTTTACTGCCCGATATTGAATGCAGTGTGTATTTCAGGACCGGTTTACTGCCCGATATTGAACGCAGTGTGTATTTCAGGACTGGTTTACTGCCCGATATTGAATGCAGTGTGTATTTCAGGACTGGTTTACTGCCCGATATTGAATGCAGTGTGTATTTCAGCACCGGTTTACTGCCCGATATTGAATGCAGTGTGTATTTCAGGACCGGTTTACTGCCCGATATTGAACGCAGTGTGTATTTCAGGACTGGTTTACTGCCCGATATTGAACGCAGTGTATATTTCAGCACCGGTTTACTGACCGATATTGAACGCAGTGTATATTTCAGGACTGGTTTACTGCCCAATATTGAACGCAGTGTATATTTCAGGACTGGTTTACTGCCCGATATTGAACGCAGTGTATATTTCAGCACCGGTTTACTGCCCAATATTGAACGCAGTGTATATTTCAGGACTGGTTTACTGCCCGATATTGAACGCAGTGTATATTTCAGGACTGGTTTACTGCCCGATATTGAACGCAGTGTATATTTCAGCACCGGTTTACTGCCCGATATTGAACGCAGTGTATATTTCAGGACTGGTTTACTGCCCGATATTGAACGCAGTGTATATTTCAGGACTGGTTTACTGCCCGATATTGAACGCAGTGTATATTTCAGGACTGGTTTACTGCCCGATATTGAACGCAGTGTGTATTTCAGGACTGGTTTACTGCCCGATATTGAACGCAGTGTATATTTCAGGACTGGTTTACTGCCCGATATTGAACGCAGTGTGTATTTCAGGACTGGTTTACTGCCCGATATTGAACGCAGTGTATATTTCAGGACTGGTTTACTGCCCGATATTGAACGCAGTGTGTATTTCAGCACTGGTTTACTGCCCGATATTGAACGCAGTGTATATTTCAGCACTGGTTTACTGCCCGATATTGAACACAGTGTATATTTCAGCACTGGTTTACTGCCCGATATTGAACGCAGTGTATATTTCAGCACTGGTTTACTGCCCGATATTGAACGCAGTGTATATTTCAGGACCGGTTTACTGCCCGATATTGAATGCAGTGTGTATTTCAGCACCGGTTTACTGCCCGATATTGAACGCAGTGTGTATTTCAGCACCGGTTTACTGCCCGATATTGAACGCAGTGTGTATTTCAGGACTGGTTTACTGCCCGATATTGAACACAGAGTGTATTTCAGCACTGGTTTACTGCCCGATATTGAACGCAGTGTATATTTCAGGACTGGTTTACTGACCGATATTGAATGCAGTGTGTATTTCAGCACTGGTTTACTGCCCGATATTGAACGCAGTGTATATTTCAGCACCGGTTTACTGCCCGATATTGAACGCAGTGTGTATTTCAGCACTGGTTTACTGCCCGATATTGAACGCAGTGTATATTTCAGCACCGGTTTACTGCCCGATATTGAACGCAGTGTGTATTTCAGGACTGGTTTACTGCCCAATATTGAACGCAGTGTATATTTCAGCACCGGTTTACTGCCCGATATTGAATGCAGTGTGTATTTCAGGACTGGTTACTGCCCGATATTGAATGCAGTGTGTAATTCAGGACCGGTTACTGCCCGATATTGAACGCAGTGTATATTTCAGCACCGGTTTACTGCCCGATATTGAACGCAGTGTATATTTCAGGACTGGTTTACTGACCGATATTGAATGCAGTGTGTATTTCAGCACTGGTTTACTGCCCGATATTGAACGCAGTGTGTAATTCAGGACTGGTTTACTGCCCAATATTGAACGCAGTGTATATTTCAGCACCGGTTTACTGCCCGATATTGAATGCAGTGTATATTTCAGCACCGGTTTACTGCCCGATATTGAACGCAGTGTATATTTCAGGACTGGTTTACTGACCGATATTGAATGCAGTGTGTATTTCAGCACTGGTTTACTGCCCGATATTGAACGCAGTGTGTAATTCAGGACCAGTTACTGCCCGATATTGAACGCAGTGTGTATTTCAGCACTGGTTTACTGCCCGATATTGAACGCAGTGTATATTTCAGCACCGGTTTACTGCCCGATATTGAACGCAGTGTGTATTTCAGCGCCGGTTTACTGCCCGATATTGAACGCAGTGTGTATTTCAGCACCGGTTTACTGCCCGATATTGAACACAGTGTATATTTCAGCACCGGTTTACTGCCCGATATTGAACACAGTGTATATTTCAGCACTGGTTTACTGCCCGATATTGAACGCAGTGTGTATTTCAGCACTGGTTTACTGCCCGATATTGAATGCAGTGTGTATTTCAGCACCGGTTTACTGCCCGATATTGAATGCAGTGTGTATTTCAGCACCGGTTTACTGCCCGATATTGAATGCAGTGTATATTTCAGCACCGGTTTACTGCCCGATATTGAACGCAGTGTGTATTTCAGCGCCGGTTTACTGCCCGATATTGAAAGCAGTGTATATTTCAGCACCGGTTTACTGCCCGATATTGAAAGCAGTGTATATTTCAGCACCGGTTTACTGCCCGATATTGAACGCAGTGTGTATTTCAGCACTGGTTTACTGCCCGATATTGAACGCAGTGTGTATTTCAGGACTGGTTTACTGCCCGATATTGAACGCAGTGTGTATTTCAGCGCCGGTTTACTGCCCGATATTGAATGCAGTGTGTATTTCAGCACTGGTTTACTGCCCGATATTGAACGCAGTGTGTATTTCAGGACTGGTTTACTGCCCGATATTGAACGCAGTGTATATTTCAGCACCGGTTTACTGCCCGATATTGAACGCAGTGTATATTTCAGCACCGGTTTACTGCCCGATATTGAACGCAGTGTATATTTCAGCACCGGTTTACTGCCCGATATTGAATGCAGTGTATATTTCAGGACCAGTTTACTGCCCGATATTGAACGCAGTGTATATTTCAGGACTGGTTTTTTGCCCAATATTGAACACAGTGTATATTTCAGGACTAGTTTACTGCCCGATATTGAACGCAGTGTGTATTTCAGCACCGGTTTACTGCCCGATATTGAATGCAGTGTATATTTCAGGACTGGTTTACTGCCCGATATTGAACGCAGTGTGTATTTCAGCGCCGGTTTACTGCCCGATATTGAACGCAGTGTATATTTCAGCACCGGTTTACTGCCCGATATTGAATGCAGTGTATATTTCAGGACCAGTTTACTGCCCGATATTGAACGCAGTGTATATTTCAGGACTGGTTTTTTGCCCAATATTGAACACAGTGTATATTTCAGGACTAGTTTACTGCCCGATATTGAACGCAGTGTGTATTTCAGGACCGGTTTACTGCCCGATATTGAACGCAGTGTGTATTTCAGCACTGGTTTACTGCCCGATATTGAATGCAGTGTGTATTTCAGCACCGGTTTACTGCCCGATATTGAATGCAGTGTGTATTTCAGCACTGGTTTACTGCCCGATATTGAACGCAGTGTGTATTTCAGCACTGGTTTACTGCCCAATATTGAACGCAGTGTGTATTTCAGGACTGGTTACTGCCCGATATTGAATGCAGTGTGTAATTCAGGACCGGTTACTGCCCGATATTGAACGCAGTGTATATTTCAGGACTGGTTTACTGACCGATATTGAATGCAGTGTATATTTCAGGACTGGTTTACTGACCGATATTGAATGCAGTGTGTATTTCAGCACTGGTTTACTGCCCGATATTGAACGCAGTGTGTAATTCAGGACTGGTTTACTGCCCAATATTGAACGCAGTGTATATTTCAGCACCGGTTTACTGCCCGATATTGAACGCAGTGTATATTTCAGGACTGGTTTACTGACCGATATTGAATGCAGTGTGTATTTCAGCACTGGTTTACTGCCCGATATTGAACGCAGTGTGTAATTCAGGACCAGTTACTGCCCGATATTGAACGCAGTGTGTATTTCAGCACTGGTTTACTGCCCGATATTGAACGCAGTGTATATTTCAGCACCGGTTTACTGCCCGATATTGAACGCAGTGTGTATTTCAGCGCCGGTTTACTGCCCGATATTGAACGCAGTGTGTATTTCAGCACCGGTTTACTGCCCGATATTGAACACAGTGTATATTTCAGCACCGGTTTACTGCCCGATATTGAACACAGTGTATATTTCAGCACTGGTTTACTGCCCGATATTGAACGCAGTGTGTATTTCAGCACTGGTTTACTGCCCGATATTGAACGCAGTGTGTATTTCAGCACTGGTTTACTGCCCGATATTGAATGCAGTGTATATTTCAGCACCGGTTTACTGCCCGATATTGAACGCAGTGTGTATTTCAGCACCGGTTTACTGCCCGATATTGAATGCAGTGTGTATTTCAGCACCGGTTTACTGCCCGATATTGAATGCAGTGTATATTTCAGCACCGGTTTACTGCCCGATATTGAATGCAGTGTATATTTCAGCACCGGTTTACTGCCCGATATTGAACGCAGTGTGTATTTCAGCGCCGGTTTACTGCCCGATATTGAAAGCAGTGTATATTTCAGCACCGGTTTACTGCCCGATATTGAAAGCAGTGTATATTTCAGCACCGGTTTACTGCCCGATATTGAACGCAGTGTGTATTTCAGCACTGGTTTACTGCCCGATATTGAACGCAGTGTGTATTTCAGGACTGGTTTACTGCCCGATATTGAACGCAGTGTGTATTTCAGCGCCGGTTTACTGCCCGATATTGAATGCAGTGTGTATTTCAGCACTGGTTTACTGCCCGATATTGAACGCAGTGTGTATTTCAGGACTGGTTTACTGCCCGATATTGAACGCAGTGTATATTTCAGCACCGGTTTACTGCCCGATATTGAACGCAGTGTATATTTCAGCACCGGTTTACTGCCCGATATTGAACGCAGTGTATATTTCAGCACCGGTTTACTGCCCGATATTGAATGCAGTGTATATTTCAGGACCAGTTTACTGCCCGATATTGAACGCAGTGTATATTTCAGGACTGGTTTTTTGCCCAATATTGAACACAGTGTATATTTCAGGACTAGTTTACTGCCCGATATTGAACGCAGTGTGTATTTCAGCACCGGTTTACTGCCCGATATTGAATGCAGTGTATATTTCAGGACTGGTTTACTGCCCGATATTGAACGCAGTGTGTATTTCAGCGCCGGTTTACTGCCCGATATTGAACGCAGTGTATATTTCAGCACCGGTTTACTGCCCGATATTGAATGCAGTGTATATTTCAGGACCAGTTTACTGCCCGATATTGAACGCAGTGTATATTTCAGGACTGGTTTTTTGCCCAATATTGAACACAGTGTATATTTCAGGACTAGTTTACTGCCCGATATTGAACGCAGTGTGTATTTCAGGACCGGTTTACTGCCCGATATTGAACGCAGTGTGTATTTCAGCACTGGTTTACTGCCCGATATTGAATGCAGTGTGTATTTCAGCACTGGTTTACTGCCCGATATTGAACGCAGTGTGTATTTCAGCACTGGTTTACTGCCCAATATTGAACGCAGTGTGTATTTCAGCACCGGTTTACTGCCCGATATTGAACGCAGTGTATATTTCAGCACTGGTTTACTGCCCGATATTGAACGCAGTGTATATTTCAGCACTGGTTTACTGCCCGATATTGAACGCAGTGTGTATTTCAGCACCGGTTTACTGCCCGATATTGAACGCAGTGTGTATTTCAGCACCGGTTTACTGCCCGATATTGAATGCAGTGTATATTTCAGCACCGGTTTACTGCCCGATATTGAATGCAGTGTATATTTCAGCACTGGTTTACTGCCCGATATTGAATGCAGTGTATATTTCAGCACTGGTTTACTGCCCGATATTGAACGCAGTGTATATTTCAGCACTGGTTTACTGCCCGATATTGAACGCAGTGTGTATTTCAGCACCGGTTTACTGCCCGATATTGAACGCAGTGTATATTTCAGGACTGGTTTACTGCCCGATATTGAATGCAGTGTATATTTCAGGACTGGTTTACTGCCCGATATTGAACGCAGTGTATATTTCAGGACTGGTTTACTGCCCGATATTGAACGCAGTGTGTATTTCAGCACCGGTTTACTGCCCGATATTGAACGCAGTGTGTATTTCAGCACCGGTTTACTGCCCGATATTGAACGCAGTGTGTATTTCAGGACCGGTTTACTGCCCGATATTGAACGCAGTGTATATTTCAGGACCGGTTTACTGCCCGATATTGAATGCAGTGTGTATTTCAGGACCGGTTTACTGCCCGATATTGAATGCAGTGTGTATTTCAGGACCGGTTTACTGCCCGATATTGAATGCAGTGTGTATTTCAGCACCGGTTTACTGCCCGATATTGAATGCAGTGTGTATTTCAGCACCGGTTTACTGCCCGATATTGAACGCAGTGTGTATTTCAGGACTGGTTTACTGCCCGATATTGAACGCAGTGTATATTTCAGGACTGGTTTACTGCCCGATATTGAACGCAGTGTATATTTCAGGACTGGTTTACTGCCCGATATTGAACGCAGTGTATATTTCAGGACTGGTTTACTGCCCGATATTGAACGCAGTGTATATTTCAGGACTGGTTTACTGCCCGATATTGAACGCAGTGTGTATTTCAGCACCGGTTTACTGCCCGATATTGAACGCAGTGTGTATTTCAGGACTGGTTTACTGACCGATATTGAACGCAGTGTATATTTCAGGACTGGTTTACTGCCCGATATTGAACGCAGTGTGTATTTCAGGACTGGTTTACTGCCCGATATTGAACGCAGTGTATATTTCAGGACTGGTTTACTGCCCGATATTGAACGCAGTGTGTATTTCAGCACTGGTTTACTGCCCGATATTGAACGCAGTGTATATTTCAGCACTGGTTTACTGCCCGATATTGAACGCAGTGTGTATTTCAGCACTGGTTTACTGCCCGATATTGAACGCAGTGTGTATTTCAGCACTGGTTTACTGCCCGATATTGAATGCAGTGTATATTTCAGCACCGGTTTACTGCCCGATATTGAACGCAGTGTGTATTTCAGGACTGGTTTACTGCCCGATATTGAACGCAGTGTATATTTCAGGACTGGTTTACTGCCCGATATTGAACGCAGTGTATATTTCAGCACTGGTTTACTGCCCGATATTGAACGCAGTGTATATTTCAGGACTGGTTTACTGCCCGATATTGAACGCAGTGTATATTTCAGGACTGGTTTACTGCCCGATATTGAACGCAGTGTGTATTTCAGCACTGGTTTGCTGCCCGATATTGAACGCAGTGTATATTTCAGCACTGGTTTACTGCCCGATATTGAACACAGTGTGTATTTCAGCACCGGTTTACTGCCCGATATTGAACGCAGTGTATATTTCAGGACTGGTTTACTGCCCGATATTGAACGCAGTGTGTATTTCAGCACCGGTTTACTGCCCGATATTGAACGCAGTGTGTATTTCAGCACTGGTTTACTGCCCGATATTGAACGCAGTGTATATTTCAGCACCGGTTTACTGCCCGATATTGAATGCAGTGTGTATTTCAGCACTGGTTTACTGCCCGATATTGAACGCAGTGTGTATTTCAGCACCGGTTTACTGCCCGATATTGAATGCAGTGTATATTTCAGCACCGGTTTACTGCCCGATATTGAATGCAGTGTGTATTTCAGCACCGGTTTACTGCCCGATACTGAACGCAGTGTATATTTCAGCACCGGTTTACTGCCCGATATTGAATGCAGTGTGTATTTCAGCACCGGTTTACTGCCCGATATTGAACGCAGTGTGTATTTCAGCACCGGTTTACTGCCCGATATTGAACGCAGTGTGTATTTCAGCACTGGTTTACTGCCCGATATTGAACGCAGTGTGTATTTCAGCACCGGTTTACTGCCCGATATTGAATGCAGTGTGTATTTCAGCACTGGTTTACTGCCCGATATTGAACGCAGTGTGTATTTCAGCACCGGTTTACTGCCCGATATTGAACGCAGTGTATATTTCAGCACCGGTTTACTGCCCGATATTGAACGCAGTGTATATTTCAGCACCGGTTTACTGCCCGATATTGAACGCAGTGTGTATTTCAGGACTGGTTTACTGCCCAATATTGAACGCAGTGTATATTTCAGCACCGGTTTACTGCCCGATATTGAATGCAGTGTGTATTTCAGGACTGGTTACTGCCCGATATTGAACGCAGTGTATATTTCAGCACCGGTTTACTGCCCGATATTGAATGCAGTGTGTAATTCAGGACCGGTTACTGCCCGATATTGAACGCAGTGTATATTTCAGCACTGGTTTACTGACCGATATTGAATGCAGTGTGTATTTCAGCACTGGTTTACTGCCCGATATTGAACGCAGTGTGTATTTCAGCACTGGTTTACTGCCCGATATTGAACGCAGTGTGTATTTCAGGACTGGTTTACTGCCCAATATTGAACGCAGTGTATATTTCAGCACCGGTTTACTGCCCGATATTGAACGCAGTGTATATTTCAGGACTGGTTTACTGCCCGATATTGAATGCAGTGTGTAATTCAGGACTGGTTTACTGCCCAATATTGAACGCAGTGTATATTTCAGCACCGGTTTACTGCCCGATATTGAACGCAGTGTGTATTTCAGCACCGGTTTACTGCCCGATATTGAACGCAGTGTATATTTCAGGACTGGTTTACTGCCCGATATTGAATGCAGTGTGTAATTCAGGACTGGTTTACTGCCCAATATTGAACGCAGTGTATATTTCAGCACCGGTTTACTGCCCGATATTGAACGCAGTGTATATTTCAGCACCGGTTTACTGACCGATATTGAACGCAGTGTGTATTTCAGCACCGGTTTACTGCCCGATATTGAACGCAGTGTATATTTCAGGACTGGTTTACTGACCGATATTGAATGCAGTGTGTATTTCAGCACTGGTTTACTGCCCGATATTGAACGCAGTGTATATTTCAGCACCGGTTTACTGACCGATATTGAACGCAGTGTATATTTCAGGACTGGTTTACTGCCCAATATTGAACGCAGTGTATATTTCAGGACTGGTTTACTGCCCGATATTGAACGCAGTGTATATTTCAGCACCGGTTTACTGCCCAATATTGAACGCAGTGTATATTTCAGGACTGGTTTACTGCCCGATATTGAACGCAGTGTATATTTCAGGACTGGTTTACTGCCCGATATTGAACGCAGTGTATATTTCAGCACCGGTTTACTGCCCGATATTGAACGCAGTGTATATTTCAGGACTGGTTTACTGCCCGATATTGAACGCAGTGTATATTTCAGGACTGGTTTACTGCCCGATATTGAACGCAGTGTATATTTCAGGACTGGTTTACTGCCCGATATTGAACGCAGTGTGTATTTCAGGACTGGTTTACTGCCCGATATTGAACGCAGTGTATATTTCAGGACTGGTTTACTGCCCGATATTGAACGCAGTGTGTATTTCAGGACTGGTTTACTGCCCGATATTGAACGCAGTGTATATTTCAGGACTGGTTTACTGCCCGATATTGAACGCAGTGTGTATTTCAGCACTGGTTTACTGCCCGATATTGAACGCAGTGTATATTTCAGCACTGGTTTACTGCCCGATATTGAACACAGTGTATATTTCAGCACTGGTTTACTGCCCGATATTGAACGCAGTGTATATTTCAGCACTGGTTTACTGCCCGATATTGAACGCAGTGTATATTTCAGGACCGGTTTACTGCCCGATATTGAATGCAGTGTGTATTTCAGCACCGGTTTACTGCCCGATATTGAACGCAGTGTGTATTTCAGCACCGGTTTACTGCCCGATATTGAACGCAGTGTGTATTTCAGGACTGGTTTACTGCCCGATATTGAACACAGAGTGTATTTCAGCACTGGTTTACTGCCCGATATTGAACGCAGTGTATATTTCAGGACTGGTTTACTGACCGATATTGAATGCAGTGTGTATTTCAGCACTGGTTTACTGCCCGATATTGAACGCAGTGTATATTTCAGCACCGGTTTACTGCCCGATATTGAACGCAGTGTGTATTTCAGCACTGGTTTACTGCCCGATATTGAACGCAGTGTATATTTCAGCACCGGTTTACTGCCCGATATTGAACGCAGTGTGTATTTCAGGACTGGTTTACTGCCCAATATTGAACGCAGTGTATATTTCAGCACCGGTTTACTGCCCGATATTGAATGCAGTGTGTATTTCAGGACTGGTTACTGCCCGATATTGAATGCAGTGTGTAATTCAGGACCGGTTACTGCCCGATATTGAACGCAGTGTATATTTCAGCACCGGTTTACTGCCCGATATTGAACGCAGTGTATATTTCAGGACTGGTTTACTGACCGATATTGAATGCAGTGTGTATTTCAGCACTGGTTTACTGCCCGATATTGAACGCAGTGTGTAATTCAGGACTGGTTTACTGCCCAATATTGAACGCAGTGTATATTTCAGCACCGGTTTACTGCCCGATATTGAACGCAGTGTATATTTCAGGACTGGTTTACTGACCGATATTGAATGCAGTGTGTATTTCAGCACTGGTTTACTGCCCGATATTGAACGCAGTGTGTAATTCAGGACCAGTTACTGCCCGATATTGAACGCAGTGTGTATTTCAGCACTGGTTTACTGCCCGATATTGAACGCAGTGTATATTTCAGCACCGGTTTACTGCCCGATATTGAACGCAGTGTGTATTTCAGCGCCGGTTTACTGCCCGATATTGAACGCAGTGTGTATTTCAGCACCGGTTTACTGCCCGATATTGAACGCAGTGTATATTTCAGCACCGGTTTACTGCCCGATATTGAACACAGTGTATATTTCAGCACTGGTTTACTGCCCGATATTGAACGCAGTGTGTATTTCAGCACTGGTTTACTGCCCGATATTGAATGCAGTGTGTATTTCAGCACCGGTTTACTGCCCGATATTGAATGCAGTGTGTATTTCAGCACCGGTTTACTGCCCGATATTGAATGCAGTGTATATTTCAGCACCGGTTTACTGCCCGATATTGAACGCAGTGTGTATTTCAGCGCCGGTTTACTGCCCGATATTGAAAGCAGTGTATATTTCAGCACCGGTTTACTGCCCGATATTGAAAGCAGTGTATATTTCAGCACCGGTTTACTGCCCGATATTGAACGCAGTGTGTATTTCAGCACTGGTTTACTGCCCGATATTGAACGCAGTGTGTATTTCAGGACTGGTTTACTGCCCGATATTGAACGCAGTGTGTATTTCAGCGCCGGTTTACTGCCCGATATTGAATGCAGTGTGTATTTCAGCACTGGTTTACTGCCCGATATTGAACGCAGTGTGTATTTCAGGACTGGTTTACTGCCCGATATTGAACGCAGTGTATATTTCAGCACCGGTTTACTGCCCGATATTGAACGCAGTGTATATTTCAGCACCGGTTTACTGCCCGATATTGAACGCAGTGTATATTTCAGCACCGGTTTACTGCCCGATATTGAATGCAGTGTATATTTCAGGACCAGTTTACTGCCCGATATTGAACGCAGTGTATATTTCAGGACTGGTTTTTTGCCCAATATTGAACACAGTGTATATTTCAGGACTAGTTTACTGCCCGATATTGAACGCAGTGTGTATTTCAGCACCGGTTTACTGCCCGATATTGAATGCAGTGTATATTTCAGGACTGGTTTACTGCCCGATATTGAACGCAGTGTGTATTTCAGCGCCGGTTTACTGCCCGATATTGAACGCAGTGTATATTTCAGCACCGGTTTATGCCCGATATTGAATGCAGTGTATATTTCAGGACCAGTTTACTGCCCGATATTGAACGCAGTGTATATTTCAGGACTGGTTTTTTGCCCAATATTGAACACAGTGTATATTTCAGGACTAGTTTACTGCCCGATATTGAACGCAGTGTGTATTTCAGGACCGGTTTACTGCCCGATATTGAACGCAGTGTGTATTTCAGCACTGGTTTACTGCCCGATATTGAATGCAGTGTGTATTTCAGCACCGGTTTACTGCCCGATATTGAATGCAGTGTGTATTTCAGCACTGGTTTACTGCCCGATATTGAACGCAGTGTGTATTTCAGCACTGGTTTACTGCCCAATATTGAACGCAGTGTGTATTTCAGGACTGGTTACTGCCCGATATTGAATGCAGTGTGTAATTCAGGACCGGTTACTGCCCGATATTGAATGCAGTGTGTATTTCAGCACTGATTTACTGCCCGATATTGAACGCAGTGTGTATTTCAGCACTGGTTTACTGCCCGATATTGAATGCAGTGTGTATTTCAGGACTGGTTACTGCCCGATATTGAATGCAGTGTGTAATTCAGGACCGGTTACTGCCCGATATTGAACGCAGTGTATATTTCAGCACCGGTTTACTGCCCGATATTGAACGCAGTGTATATTTCAGGACTGGTTTACTGACCGATATTGAATGCAGTGTGTATTTCAGCACTGGTTTACTGCCCGATATTGAACGCAGTGTGTAATTCAGGACTGGTTTACTGCCCAATATTGAACGCAGTGTATATTTCAGCACCGGTTTACTGCCCGATATTGAACGCAGTGTATATTTCAGGACTGGTTTACTGACCGATATTGAATGCAGTGTGTATTTCAGCACTGGTTTACTGCCCGATATTGAACGCAGTGTATATTTCAGCACCGGTTTACTGCCCGATATTGAACGCAGTGTGTATTTCAGCGCCGGTTTACTGCCCGATATTGAACGCAGTGTGTATTTCAGCACCGGTTTACTGCCCGATATTGAACACAGTGTATATTTCAGCACCGGTTTACTGCCCGATATTGAACACAGTGTATATTTCAGCACTGGTTTACTGCCCGATATTGAACGCAGTGTGTATTTCAGCACTGGTTTACTGCCCGATATTGAACGCAGTGTGTATTTCAGCACTGGTTTACTGCCCGATATTGAATGCAGTGTGTATTTCAGCACCGGTTTACTGCCCGATATTGAATGCAGTGTGTATTTCAGCACCGGTTTACTGCCCGATATTGAATGCAGTGTATATTTCAGCACCGGTTTACTGCCCGATATTGAACGCAGTGTGTATTTCAGCGCCGGTTTACTGCCCGATATTGAAAGCAGTGTATATTTCAGCACCGGTTTACTGCCCGATATTGAAAGCAGTGTATATTTCAGCACCGGTTTACTGCCCGATATTGAACGCAGTGTGTATTTCAGCACTGGTTTACTGCCCGATATTGAACGCAGTGTATATTTCAGCGCCGGTTTACTGCCCGATATTGAACGCAGTGTATATTTCAGGACTGGTTTTTTGCCCAATATTGAACACAGTGTATATTTCAGGACTAGTTTACTGCCCGATATTGAACGCAGTGTGTATTTCAGCACCGGTTTACTGCCCGATATTGAATGCAGTGTATATTTCAGGACTGGTTTACTGCCCGATATTGAACGCAGTGTGTATTTCAGCGCCGGTTTACTGCCCGATATTGAACGCAGTGTATATTTCAGGACTGGTTTACTGCCCGATATTGAATGCAGTGTGTAATTCAGGACTGGTTTACTGCCCAATATTGAACGCAGTGTATATTTCAGCACCGGTTTACTGCCCGATATTGAACGCAGTGTATATTTCAGCACCGGTTTACTGACCGATATTGAACGCAGTGTGTATTTCAGCACCGGTTTACTGCCCGATATTGAACGCAGTGTATATTTCAGGACTGGTTTACTGACCGATATTGAATGCAGTGTGTATTTCAGCACTGGTTTACTGCCCGATATTGAACGCAGTGTATATTTCAGCACTGGTTTACTGCCCGATATTGAACGCAGTGTATATTTCAGCACCGGTTTACTGCCCGATATTGAACGCAGTGTGTATTTCAGCGCCGGTTTACTGCCCGATATTGAATGCAGTGTGTATTTCAGCACCGGTTTACTGCCCGATATTGAACGCAGTGTATATTTCAGCACTGGTTTACTGCCCGATATTGAACGCAGTGTGTATTTCAGCACTGGTTTACTGCCCGATATTGAACGCAGTGTGTATTTCAGCACTGGTTTACTGCCCGATATTGAACGCAGTGTGTATTTCAGCACCGGTTTACTGCCCGATATTGAACACAGTGTATATTTCAGCACCGATTTACTGCCCGATATTGAACGCAGTGTATATTTCAGGACTGGTTTACTGCCCGATATTGAACGCAGTGTGTATTTCAGCACCCGTTTACTGCCCGATATTGAACACAGTGTATATTTCAGCACCGGTTTACTGCCCGATATTGAACGCAGTGTATATTTCAGCACTGGTTTACTGCCCGATATTGAACGCAGTGTGTATTTCAGCACTGGTTTACTGCCCGATATTGAACGCAGTGTGTATTTCAGCACTGGTTTACTGCCCGATATTGAATGCAGTGTATATTTCAGCACCGGTTTACTGCCCGATATTGAATGCAGTGTGTATTTCAGCACCGGTTTACTGCCCGATATTGAATGCAGTGTATATTTCAGCACCGGTTTACTGCCCGATATTGAACGCAGTGTGTATTTCAGGACTGGTTTACTGCCCGATATTGAACGCAGTGTATATTTCAGCACCGGTTTACTGCCCGATATTGAACGCAGTGTGTATTTCAGGACTGGTTTACTGCCCGATATTGAACGCAGTGTATATTTCAGCACCGGTTTACTGCCCGATATTGAACGCAGTGTATATTTCAGCACTGGTTTACTGCCCGATATTGAATGCAGTGTGTATTTCAGCACTGGTTTACTGCCCGATATTGAACGCAGTGTGTATTTCAGCACTGGTTTACTGCCCGATATTGAACGCAGTATATATTTCAGCACCGGTTTACTGCCCGATATTGAACGCAGTGTGTATTTCAGCACTGGTTTACTGACCGATATTGAATGCAGTGTATATTTCAGGACTGGTTTACTGCCCGATATTGAACGCAGTGTGTATTTCAGCACCGGTTTACTGCCCGATATTGAACGCAGTGTGTATTTCAGCACCGGTTTACTGCCCGATATTGAACGCAGTGTGTATTTCAGCACTGGTTTACTGCCCGATATTGAATGCAGTGTATATTTCAGCACCGGTTTACTGCCCGATATTGAACGCAGTGTGTATTTCAGCACCGGTTTACTGCCCGATATTGAACGCAGTGTATATTTCAGCACCGGTTTACTGCCCGATATTGAACGCAGTGTGTATTTCAGGACTGGTTTACTGCCCAATATTGAACGCAGTGTATATTTCAGCACCGGTTTACTGCCCGATATTGAACGCAGTGTATATTTCAGCACTGGTTTACTGCCCGATATTGAACGCAGTGTATATTTCAGCACCGGTTTACTGCCCGATATTGAATGCAGTGTGTAATTCAGGACTGGTTTACTGCCCGATATTGAACGCAGTGTATATTTCAGCACTGGTTTACTGACCGATATTGAATGCAGTGTATATTTCAGCACTGGTTTACTGACCGATATTGAACGCAGTGTATATTTCAGCACTGGTTTACTGACCGATATTGAATGCAGTGTATATTTCAGCACCGGTTTACTGCCCGATATTGAACGCAGTGTGTATTTCAGCACCGGTTTACTGCCCGATATTGAACGCAGTGTGTATTTCAGCACTGGTTTACTGCCCGATATTGAACGCAGTGTGTATTTCAGCACCGGTTTACTGCCCGATATTGAACGCAGTGTGTATTTCAGCACTGGTTTACTGCCCGATATTGAACGCAGTGTGTATTTCAGCACTGGTTTACTGCCCGATATTGAACGCAGTGTGTATTTCAGGACTGGTTTACTGCCCAATATTGAACGCAGTGTATATTTCAGCACCGGTTTACTGCCCGATATTGAACGCAGTGTATATTTCAGGACTGGTTTACTGCCCGATATTGAATGCAGTGTGTAATTCAGGACTGGTTTACTGCCCAATATTGAACGCAGTGTATATTTCAGCACCGGTTTACTGCCCGATATTGAACGCAGTGTATATTTCAGGACTGGTTTACTGCCCGATATTGAACGCAGTGTATATTTCAGGACTGGTTTACTGACCGATATTGAATGCAGTGTGTATTTCAGCACTGGTTTACTGCCCGATATTGAACGCAGTGTATATTTCAGCACCGGTTTACTGCCCGATATTGAACGCAGTGTATATTTCAGCACTGGTTTACTGCCCGATATTGAACGCAGTGTATATTTCAGCACCGGTTTACTGCCCGATATTGAACGCAGTGTGTATTTCAGCACTGGTTTACTGCCCGATATTGAACGCAGTGTATATTTCAGCACTGGTTTACTGCCCGATATTGAACGCAGTGTATATTTCAGCACTGGTTTACTGCCCGATATTGAACGCAGTGTATATTTCAGCACCGGTTTACTGCCCGATATTGAACGCAGTGTGTATTTCAGCACTGGTTTACTGCCCGATATTGAATGCAGTGTATATTTCAGCACCGGTTTACTGCCCGATATTGAACGCAGTGTGTATTTCAGCACCGGTTTACTGCCCGATATTGAACGCAGTGTATATTTCAGCACCGGTTTACTGCCCGATATTGAATGCAGTGTGTATTTCAGCGCCGGTTTACTGCCCGATATTGAATGCAGTGTGTATTTCAGCACTGGTTTACTGCCCGATATTGAACGCAGTGTGTATTTCAGCACCGGTTTACTGCCCGATATTGAATGCAGTGTGTATTTCAGCGCCGGTTTACTGCCCGATATTGAATGCAGTGTGTATTTCAGCACCGGTTTACTGCCCGATATTGAACGCAGTGTATATTTCAGCACTGGTTTACTGCCCGATATTGAACGCAGTGTGTATTTCAGCACTGGTTTACTGCCCGATATTGAACGCAGTGTGTATTTCAGCACTGGTTTACTGCCCGATATTGAACGCAGTGTGTATTTCAGCACCGGTTTACTGCCCGATATTGAACACAGTGTATATTTCAGGACTGGTTTACTGCCCGATATTGAACGCAGTGTGTATTTCAGCACCGGTTTACTGCCCGATATTGAACACAGTGTATATTTCAGCACCGGTTTACTGCCCGATATTGAACGCAGTGTATATTTCAGCACCGGTTTACTGCCCGATATTGAATGCAGTGTATATTTCAGCACTGGTTTACTGCCCGATATTGAACGCAGTGTGTATTTCAGCACTGGTTTACTGCCCGATATTGAACGCAGTGTGTATTTCAGCACTGGTTTACTGCCCGATATTGAATGCAGTGTATATTTCAGCACCGGTTTACTGCCCGATATTGAATGCAGTGTGTATTTCAGCACCGGTTTACTGCCCGATATTGAATGCAGTGTATATTTCAGCACCGGTTTACTGCCCGATATTGAACGCAGTGTGTATTTCAGGACTGGTTTACTGCCCGATATTGAACGCAGTGTATATTTCAGGACTGGTTTACTGCCCGATATTGAACGCAGTGTGTATTTCAGGACTGGTTTACTGCCCGATATTGAACGCAGTGTATATTTCAGCACCGGTTTACTGCCCGATATTGAACGCAGTGTATATTTCAGCACTGGTTTACTGCCCGATATTGAATGCAGTGTGTATTTCAGCACTGGTTTACTGCCCGATATTGAACGCAGTGTATATTTCAGCACTGGTTTACTGCCCGATATTGAATGCAGTGTGTATTTCAGCACCGGTTTACTGCCCGATATTGAACGCAGTGTATATTTCAGCACTGGTTTACTGCCCGATATTGAATGCAGTGTGTATTTCAGCACTGGTTTACTGCCCGATATTGAATGCAGTGTGTATTTCAGCACTGGTTTACTGCCCGATATTGAATGCAGTGTATATTTCAGGACTGGTTTACTGCCCGATATTGAACGCAGTGTGTATTTCAGGACTGGTTTACTGCCCGATATTGAACGCAGTGTATATTTCAGCACCGGTTTACTGCCCGATATTGAACGCAGTGTATATTTCAGCACCGGTTTACTGCCCGATATTGAACGCAGTGTATATTTCAGCACTGGTTTACTGCCCGATATTGAACGCAGTGTGTATTTCAGCACTGGTTTACTGCCCGATATTGAACGCAGTGTGTATTTCAGCACTGGTTTACTGCCCGATATTGAATGCAGTGTATATTTCAGCACCGGTTTACTGCCCGATATTGAATGCAGTGTGTATTTCAGCACCGGTTTACTGCCCGATATTGAATGCAGTGTATATTTCAGCACCGGTTTACTGCCCGATATTGAACGCAGTGTGTATTTCAGGACTGGTTTACTGCCCGATATTGAACACAGTGTATATTTCAGCACCGGTTTACTGCCCGATATTGAACGCAGTGTATATTTCAGCACTGGTTTACTGCCCGATATTGAACGCAGTGTGTATTTCAGCACTGGTTTACTGCCCGATATTGAACGCAGTGTGTATTTCAGCACTGGTTTACTGCCCGATATTGAATGCAGTGTATATTTCAGCACCGGTTTACTGCCCGATATTGAATGCAGTGTGTATTTCAGCACCGGTTTACTGCCCGATATTGAATGCAGTGTATATTTCAGCACCGGTTTACTGCCCGATATTGAACGCAGTGTGTATTTCAGGACTGGTTTACTGCCCGATATTGAACGCAGTGTATATTTCAGCACCGGTTTACTGCCCGATATTGAACGCAGTGTGTATTTCAGGACTGGTTTACTGCCCGATATTGAACGCAGTGTATATTTCAGCACCGGTTTACTGCCCGATATTGAACGCAGTGTATATTTCAGCACTGGTTTACTGCCCGATATTGAATGCAGTGTGTATTTCAGCACTGGTTTACTGCCCGATATTGAACGCAGTGTGTATTTCAGCACTGGTTTACTGCCCGATATTGAACGCAGTATATATTTCAGCACCGGTTTACTGCCCGATATTGAACGCAGTGTGTATTTCAGCACTGGTTTACTGACCGATATTGAATGCAGTGTATATTTCAGGACTGGTTTACTGCCCGATATTGAACGCAGTGTGTATTTCAGCACCGGTTTACTGCCCGATATTGAACGCAGTGTGTATTTCAGCACCGGTTTACTGCCCGATATTGAACGCAGTGTGTATTTCAGCACTGGTTTACTGCCCGATATTGAATGCAGTGTATATTTCAGCACCGGTTTACTGCCCGATATTGAACGCAGTGTGTATTTCAGCACCGGTTTACTGCCCGATATTGAACGCAGTGTATATTTCAGCACCGGTTTACTGCCCGATATTGAACGCAGTGTGTATTTCAGGACTGGTTTACTGCCCAATATTGAACGCAGTGTATATTTCAGCACCGGTTTACTGCCCGATATTGAACGCAGTGTATATTTCAGCACTGGTTTACTGCCCGATATTGAACGCAGTGTATATTTCAGCACCGGTTTACTGCCCGATATTGAATGCAGTGTGTAATTCAGGACTGGTTTACTGCCCGATATTGAACGCAGTGTATATTTCAGCACTGGTTTACTGACCGATATTGAATGCAGTGTATATTTCAGCACTGGTTTACTGACCGATATTGAACGCAGTGTATATTTCAGCACTGGTTTACTGACCGATATTGAATGCAGTGTATATTTCAGCACCGGTTTACTGCCCGATATTGAACGCAGTGTGTATTTCAGCACCGGTTTACTGCCCGATATTGAACGCAGTGTGTATTTCAGCACTGGTTTACTGCCCGATATTGAACGCAGTGTGTATTTCAGCACCGGTTTACTGCCCGATATTGAACGCAGTGTGTATTTCAGCACTGGTTTACTGCCCGATATTGAACGCAGTGTGTATTTCAGCACTGGTTTACTGCCCGATATTGAACGCAGTGTGTATTTCAGGACTGGTTTACTGCCCAATATTGAACGCAGTGTATATTTCAGCACCGGTTTACTGCCCGATATTGAACGCAGTGTATATTTCAGGACTGGTTTACTGCCCGATATTGAATGCAGTGTGTAATTCAGGACTGGTTTACTGCCCAATATTGAACGCAGTGTATATTTCAGCACCGGTTTACTGCCCGATATTGAACGCAGTGTATATTTCAGGACTGGTTTACTGCCCGATATTGAACGCAGTGTATATTTCAGGACTGGTTTACTGACCGATATTGAATGCAGTGTGTATTTCAGCACTGGTTTACTGCCCGATATTGAACGCAGTGTATATTTCAGCACCGGTTTACTGCCCGATATTGAACGCAGTGTATATTTCAGCACTGGTTTACTGCCCGATATTGAACGCAGTGTATATTTCAGCACCGGTTTACTGCCCGATATTGAACGCAGTGTGTATTTCAGCACTGGTTTACTGCCCGATATTGAACGCAGTGTATATTTCAGCACTGGTTTACTGCCCGATATTGAACGCAGTGTATATTTCAGCACTGGTTTACTGCCCGATATTGAACGCAGTGTATATTTCAGCACCGGTTTACTGCCCGATATTGAACGCAGTGTGTATTTCAGCACTGGTTTACTGCCCGATATTGAATGCAGTGTATATTTCAGCACCGGTTTACTGCCCGATATTGAACGCAGTGTGTATTTCAGCACCGGTTTACTGCCCGATATTGAACGCAGTGTATATTTCAGCACCGGTTTACTGCCCGATATTGAATGCAGTGTGTATTTCAGCGCCGGTTTACTGCCCGATATTGAATGCAGTGTGTATTTCAGCACTGGTTTACTGCCCGATATTGAACGCAGTGTGTATTTCAGCACCGGTTTACTGCCCGATATTGAATGCAGTGTGTATTTCAGCGCCGGTTTACTGCCCGATATTGAATGCAGTGTGTATTTCAGCACCGGTTTACTGCCCGATATTGAACGCAGTGTATATTTCAGCACTGGTTTACTGCCCGATATTGAACGCAGTGTGTATTTCAGCACTGGTTTACTGCCCGATATTGAACGCAGTGTGTATTTCAGCACTGGTTTACTGCCCGATATTGAACGCAGTGTGTATTTCAGCACCGGTTTACTGCCCGATATTGAACACAGTGTATATTTCAGGACTGGTTTACTGCCCGATATTGAACGCAGTGTGTATTTCAGCACCGGTTTACTGCCCGATATTGAACACAGTGTATATTTCAGCACCGGTTTACTGCCCGATATTGAACGCAGTGTATATTTCAGCACCGGTTTACTGCCCGATATTGAATGCAGTGTATATTTCAGCACTGGTTTACTGCCCGATATTGAACGCAGTGTGTATTTCAGCACTGGTTTACTGCCCGATATTGAACGCAGTGTGTATTTCAGCACTGGTTTACTGCCCGATATTGAATGCAGTGTATATTTCAGCACCGGTTTACTGCCCGATATTGAATGCAGTGTGTATTTCAGCACCGGTTTACTGCCCGATATTGAATGCAGTGTATATTTCAGCACCGGTTTACTGCCCGATATTGAACGCAGTGTGTATTTCAGGACTGGTTTACTGCCCGATATTGAACGCAGTGTATATTTCAGGACTGGTTTACTGCCCGATATTGAACGCAGTGTGTATTTCAGGACTGGTTTACTGCCCGATATTGAACGCAGTGTATATTTCAGCACCGGTTTACTGCCCGATATTGAACGCAGTGTATATTTCAGCACTGGTTTACTGCCCGATATTGAATGCAGTGTGTATTTCAGCACTGGTTTACTGCCCGATATTGAACGCAGTGTATATTTCAGCACTGGTTTACTGCCCGATATTGAATGCAGTGTGTATTTCAGCACCGGTTTACTGCCCGATATTGAACGCAGTGTATATTTCAGCACTGGTTTACTGCCCGATATTGAATGCAGTGTGTATTTCAGCACTGGTTTACTGCCCGATATTGAATGCAGTGTGTATTTCAGCACTGGTTTACTGCCCGATATTGAATGCAGTGTATATTTCAGGACTGGTTTACTGCCCGATATTGAACGCAGTGTGTATTTCAGGACTGGTTTACTGCCCGATATTGAACGCAGTGTATATTTCAGCACCGGTTTACTGCCCGATATTGAACGCAGTGTATATTTCAGCACCGGTTTACTGCCCGATATTGAACGCAGTGTGTATTTCAGGACTGGTTTACTGCCCGATATTGAATGCAGTGTGTATTTCAGGACTGGTTTACTGCCCGATATTGAACGCAGTGTGTATTTCAGGACTGGTTTACTGCCCGATATTGAACGCAGTGTGTATTTCAGGACTGGTTTACTGCCCGATATTGAACGCAGTGTATATTTCAGCACCGGTTTACTGCCCGATATTGAATGCAGTGTATATTTCAGCACCGGTTTACTGCCCGATATTGAACGCAGTGTGTATTTCAGGACTGGTTTACTGCCCAATATTGAACGCAGTGTGTATTTCAGCACTGGTTTACTGCCCGATATTGAACGCAGTGTGTATTTCAGCACCGGTTTACTGCCCGATATTGAATGCAGTGTGTATTTCAGCACCGGTTTACTGCCCGATATTGAACGCAGTGTGTATTTCAGCACCGGTTTACTGCCCGATATTGAACGCAGTGTGTATTTCAGCACCGGTTTACTGCCCAATATTGAACGCAGTGTGTATTTCAGCACCGGTTTACTGCCCGATATTGAACGCAGTGTGTATTTCAGCACCGGTTTACTGCCCGATATTGAATGCAGTGTGTATTTCAGCACCGGTTTACTGCCCGATATTGAACGCAGTGTATATTTCAGCACCGGTTTACTGCCCGATATTGAACGCAGTGTATATTTCAGCACCGGTTTACTGCCCGATATTGAACGCAGTGTGTATTTCAGGACTGGTTTACTGCCCGATATTGAACGCAGTGTATATTTCAGCACCGGTTTACTGCCCGATATTGAACGCAGTGTATATTTCAGCACTGGTTTACTGCCCGATATTGAACGCAGTGTGTATTTCAGCACTGGTTTACTGCCCGATATTGAATGCAGTGTATATTTCAGCACTGGTTTACTGCCCGATATTGAATGCAGTGTATATTTCAGCACTGGTTTACTGCCCGATATTGAACGCAGTGTGTATTTCAGCACTGGTTTACTGCCCGATATTGAACGCAGTGTATATTTCAGCACCGGTTTACTGCCCGATATTGAACGCAGTGTGTATTTCAGCACCGGTTTACTGCCCGATATTGAACGCAGTGTGTATTTCAGCGCCGGTTTACTGCCCGATATTGAAAGCAGTGTATATTTCAGCACCGGTTTACTGCCCGATATTGAAAGCAGTGTATATTTCAGCACCGGTTTACTGCCCGATATTGAACGCAGTGTGTATTTCAGCACTGGTTTGCTGCCCGATATTGAATGCAGTGTGTATTTCAGCACCGGTTTACTGCCCGATATTGAACGCAGTGTGTATTTCAGCACTGGTTTACTGCCCGATATTGAACGCAGTGTGTATTTCAGCACTGGTTTACTGCCCGATATTGAATGCAGTGTGTATTTCAGCACCGGTTTACTGCCCGATATTGAACGCAGTGTGTATTTCAGCACTGGTTTACTGCCCGATATTGAATGCAGTGTGTATTTCAGCACCGGTTTACTGCCCGATATTGAATGCAGTGTGTATTTCAGCACTGGTTTACTGCCCGATATTGAACGCAGTGTGTATTTCAGGACTGGTTTACTGCCCGATATTGAACGCAGTGTGTATTTCAGCGCCGGTTTACTGCCCGATATTGAACGCAGTGTATATTTCAGCACCGGTTTACTGCCCGATATTGAACGCAGTGTGTATTTCAGCACCGGTTTACTGCCCGATATTGAACGCAGTGTATATTTCAGGACTGGTTTACTGCCCGATATTGAACGCAGTGTATATTTCAGGACCAGTTTACTGCCCGATATTGAATGCAGTGTGTATTTCAGGACTGGTTTTTTGCCCAATATTGAACACAGTGTATATTTCAGGACTAGTTTACTGCCCGATATTGAACGCAGTGTGTATTTCAGGACCGGTTTACTGCCCAATATTGAACGCAGTGTATATTTCAGCACTGTTTTACTGCCCGATATTGAACGTAGTGTGTATTTCAGCACTGATTTACTGCCCGATATTGAACGTAGTGTGTATTTCAGCACTGGTTTACGGCCCGAAATTGAACGCAGTGTGTATTTCAGGACCGGTTTACTGCCCGATATTGATCGCAGTGTATATTTCAGGACTGGTTTACTGCCTGATATTGAATGCAGTGTATATTTCAGGACTGGTTTACTGCCCGATGTTGAATGCAGTGTGTGATAATAATAACTTCCGGGAAGTTATGTGCATCACTTCCTGTGAACTGTGAACTTTGTACATACATCACTTCCTGTCATATGTCACTTCCTGTTGGACTGGTATAAATAGTGAGCTCCTCAGTATTGTAAGGGGCTTCTACCAGAGGCATGGTGAAGACCTCTCTTGTATATAGTGTGATTATAAGTTGCTTAAAGCTTACTTTAAAGTTACTTAATGTGTGAGACTCCTTTTTCTTACATCAATTTAAGCAACTTAGTATTTACACTCACAAATACTAGACCTTCGGACAAACTCGGAGTTAAGGATCCAGGGAACCACCCATCATGGAAAAAATCCTTAAACCTACTCGTCTGGACTTGGACCCAAACACACCAGCAGCTGGCAGGGTATGGAAGCATTGGTACTGTACTTTTGAGAATTTCCTTGATGAATGTAACGCGGATGCTCCTACTAAACTGAGGATACTTATCAACTATGTGACTCCAACAGTGTTTGAATATGTTGATGAATGGGATAATTACGATGAGGTGATTTGGGCGCTTAAAAAACTGTATGCCAAGACTCCAAATGAAGTCTATGCTAGACATCTACTGGCCACAGCCCGACAAGGGCCAGGGGAATCGATTAACGAATTCCTTCAAGGACTTCGCAGGCTCAGCATAGATTGTAACTTTCAGGCAGCCTCAGCTGAGCTGTACCGCGAAGAAATGATTCGCGATGCTTTCATCTGCGGGATTGCCTCTCCATTTATACGCCAGCGTCTACTAGAAAGTAAAACACTTGAGCTACAAAAAGCTTTTGACCTAGCTTGTTCTCTGGATTTGGCAAAGAGAAATGCAGACCTCTATCAGCTGCCCAGATCTCGATCTGCTGCTGTAACTGCAACCAGACAATCCAAGTGGTCTCAGGTGAACCCTATCATGGAGGAATCTAATCCTGATAATGCTGATGAAGAGGAGGAGGATGACGCCACTTTAGCAGCCTCTTGGCAATCTAGGAAGAAATGCTTCTTTTGTGGAGATGCTTTTCACCCTAGGAAACTCTGCCCTGCCCGCAATGCGTTCTGCAGTCATTGCAAAAAAAAAAGACACTTTGCTAAAGTTTGCCAATCAAGAGCCTCTACGAGGGCCTATCCAGCTAAGGCCTACCGAACTGCCCCAATTAGGGCCTATCAACATGCTCCAGCTAGGACCTATCAAGCTTCCTCTCGAGCTCTCTCCCGAAGAAGCACACCGAGAGTTTTGGCCACTCTCTGTGCAACCACACCAATTACAGCTGCTTGCCCACAGAACCTGTTTCATGCAGCTACAAAAGTTTCAATTAATGGGCATACCTTAGATGCCTTAATTGACTCAGGAAGTACTGATAGTTTCATTAGAGAACAGATTGTTGCGAAATTGAAACTACATGTCTTCCCATCGGACCAGGCAATTGCGATGGCTCAGTCATCACTTAATACCAGAATCTCCGGCTTTTGTGTTGTTGATATGACACTTCATGGTCGTATGTATCCCTCCACCCGACTTTCGGTGCTCAAGGACTTATGTAGTGATCTCCTCTTAGGGCTGGACTTCCAAAAACAGCATAAGAAACTCACCATTGAGTTCGGTGGATCCAAACCCGGACTTACTATTTCTAATATACCGTCTAAATTACCGTTTTGTGCATTGTCAGCAGCTTCACTTGATGAACCCTCATTATTTGCCAGTATTCCGCCTCGATGCAAACCAATAATAACGAAATCGCGACGCTTTAATCAGGAAGACCAATCTTTTATTGAGGCTGAAATCTCTCGACTTCTAGCAGAGGATATCATCGAACCATGTTCGTCGCCCTGGCGGGCTCAAGTCGTCATTGTCAAGAACCCTCTAAAACCTCACAAACAGCGACTATGCATTGATTATTCACAAACCATCAATCAATATACCGACTTGGACGCCTACCCATTGCCACGCATTGATGATATGGTTAATAAACTGGCCGAATACAAAGTGTTCTCAACTTACGATTTTAAAAGTGCCTATCATCAGGTACCCTTGAAGGTCTCAGATAAGCAGTACACGGCCTTTGAGGCTAATGGACGGCTGTACCAATTTCGTCGCCTCCCATTCGGGGTTACTAATGGAGTGGCTGTCTTCCAACGGGCAATGGATGGCCTGGTTAAGCAGGAAAACCTAAGGGACACTTTTCCCTATCTTGATAACATTACCATTGCAGGAACACGACGCCAACCTCCAAAAATTTCGGGATGCCCTCCATCGCCGTAATTTAACCCTGAATGAATCCAAATCTGTTGAGTCGCAACCGACCATCAACATCCTTGGCTACTGCGTAGGCAATGGTATCATTAAGCCAGACCCAGAAAGACTTCGCCCGCTCCAAGAGCTCCCGTCACCTAAGAATCCGGCTTCTTTACGTCGGGCTCTCGGTCTGTTTGCATACAACGCTAAATGGATTCGTCATTTTTCAGACAGAATCCAACCCTTGCTGCATGCGAGATCATTTCCATTGAAAACGGCGGCTGTTGCAGCCTTTAACCTTCTCAAAAAACAGTTGGAGAAAGCGGCTCTTCACTCCATTGATGAGAATCTCCCTTTCATAGTCGAATGTGATGCCTCGGAGGTGGCGATCTCGGCTACTCTAAATCAGGAAGGTCGTCCTGTAGCATTTATGTCCAGGACCTTACAAGATGCCGAGCTACATTATCCTCCGGTTGAGAAGGAAGCCACAGCCATCATAGAGGCAGTACGGAAGTGGAACCATTTTCTAGCTCGCCAGCACTTTACATTAATTACGGACCAGCGATCAGTCGCCTTCATGCTCGATAATCGGAAATGAACCAAAATTAAGAATAATAAAATACAACTTTGGAGGATGGAACTGGCCTCTTTTGGTTATACCATTCACTATCGACCTGGCAAGGAGAATGTGGCCCCGGACACCCTCACACGGGCATTCTGCTCCACTATGTCGTCCTCTACTCTCATAGATGTCCATAATGGATTGTGTCATCCTGGCGTTACGCGCATGCTACATTTCGTACGATCACGGAATCTCCCTTTTTCTACTGGAGATGTAAAGAAAATATGCTCAGAATGCCGGCTTTGTGCGGAATTAAAGCCTCAGTTCTTCCGCCCCTCAGATGGTATACTCATACATGCAACCCAACCGATGCAATGACTTAGCATTGATTTTAAGGGCCCAGTGCCCTCTTCAACTCGGGACACATATTTGCTCACCATGATTGATGAATATTCACGTTTTCCGTTTGCCTTCCCCTGCTCCAATATGCTGGTGTCCACAGTAATCTGCTGCCTTGAGCAGGTATTTTCTCTCTGTGGCATGCCGGCTTATATTCACTCAGATCGGGGTCCATCCTTTATGTCAAAGGAACTCAAGGACTACCTCTCAGAACGGGGAGTTGCTACAAGCAAAACCACACCATACCATACCATCGGAAATGGGCAGGTAGAGAGGTATAACGGTATCATCTGGAATTCCGTACGTCTTGCTTTAAGATCTCGGGGCCTACCAGACCAGCAATGGGAAGCAGTGCTTCTGGATGCATTGCACTCTATACGGTCCCTTCTTTCTACAGCCACAAATACTACACCTCATGAGCGGTTCTTTGGATTCCAGCGTCGCTCATCTCATGGGACATCACTCCCGTCATGGCTAACTACTCCTGGACCGGTACTACTCCGAAGATACGTTCGGACGTCTTAAAAATGAACCCCTCGTAGACGAGGTCGAACTAACCGATGCCAACCCCACCTATGCAAACATACGATATCCCGACGGCCGAGAATCTGCCGTATCATTACGGGATCTGGCTCCCTGCCCGCCAGGACCTAGTGGGACATCGGGTGATGGTATTTCACCAGGAAACTCTTGGAATCTATCGGGTACCCCTCTCCAAGATCCTGATCGGACACCAACTAGCTTGGTGCCGGTAGAACCCCGTACTCAAAGTTGCGACTCTCCCAGTATCGCGCACGAAAGTACTGATCCGCCACAGACCAGCTCTGCACCTCCCTCTGAACAGAGGCAGACCAACTTTGAACCTATTGGGGCTAGCACACGAAGCCATGATTTCCCCGACCCTTCACAGGGTAATCCAGGCCACACAGACTCTGACCAATGGCCAACCGCATGTAAGCGGACCAGCGACCCTCTACGACGGGAACCCAAACGGGTGCGACTCTTCCTCGTTCGGCGGCTGCGGAACAAAAGGAAGACCACAGCCTTCTCCTCCTGCAGGAGGGAAGAATGTGATAATAATAATAACTTCTGGGAAGTTATGTGCATCACTTCCTGTGAACTGTGAACTATGAACTGTGAACTTTGTACATACATCACTTCCTGTCATGTCACTTCCTGTTGGACTGGTATAAATAGTGAACTCCTCAGTATTGTAAGGGGCTTCTACCAGAGGCATGGTGAAGACCTCTCTTGTATATAGTGTGATTATAAGTTGCTTAAAGCTTACTTTAAAGTTACTTAATGTGTGAGACTCCTTTTTCTTACATCAGTGTGTATTTCAGGACCGGTTTACTGCCCGATATTGAACGCAGTGTATATTTCAGCACTGGTTTACTGCCTGATATTGAACGCAGTGTGTATTTCAGCACCGGTTTACTGCCCGATATTGAACGCAGTGTATATTTCAGGACTGGTTTACTGCCCGATATTGAATGCAGTGTTTATTTCAGGACCGGTTTACTGCCCGATATTGAATGCCGTGTGTATTTCAGCACTGGTTTACTGCCCGATATTGAATGCAGTGTTTATTTCAGCACTGGTTTACAGCCCGATATTGAACGCAGTGTATATTTCAGGACCGGTTTACTGCCCGATTATTGAACGCAGTGTATATTCCAGCACCAGTTTACTGCCGATATTGAACACAGCGTATACTTCATCGGTTTACTGCCCGATATTGAACGCAGTGTATATTCCAGCACCGGTTTACTGCCCGATATTGAACGCAGTGTATATTTCAGGACTGGTTTACTGCCGATATTGAACACAGCGTATACTTCATCGGTTTACTGCCCGATATTGAACACCGTGTGTATATCAGCACTGGTTTACTGCCCGATATTGAACGCAGTGTATATTTCAGGACCGGTTTACAGCCCGATATTGAACGCAGTGTATACTTTAGGACCGGTTTACTGCCCAATATTGAACGCAGTGTATATTTCAGGACTGGTTTACTGCCGATATTGAACACAGCGTATACTTCAGCATCGGTTTACTGCCCGGTATTGAACGCAGTGTATATTTCAGGACCGGTTTACAGCCCGATATTGAACGCCGTGTGTATTTCAGCACTGGCTTACTGCCCGATATTGAACGCAGTGTATATTTCAGGACCGGTTTACAGCCCGATATTGAACGCAGTGTATATTTCAGCACTGGTTTACTGCCCGATATTGAAAGCAGTGTGTATTTCAGGACCGGTTTACAGCCCGATATTGAACGTAGTGTGTATTTCAGGACCGGTTTACAGCCCGATATTGAACGTAGTGTGTATTTCAGCACCGGTTTACTGCCCGATATTGAACGCAGTGTGTATTTCAGGACCGGTTTACAGCCCGATATTGAACGTAGTGTGTATTTCAGCACCGGTTTACTGCCCGATATTGAACGCAGTGTGTATTTCAGGACCGGTTTACAGCCCGATATTGAACGCAGTGTATATTTCAGGACCGGTTTACAGCCCGATATTGAACGCAGTGTATATTTCAGCACCGGTTTACTGCCCGATATTGAATGCAGTGTGTATTTCAGCACCGGTTTACTGCCCGATATTGAACGCAGTGTGTATTTCAGCACTGGCTTACTGCCCGATATTGAACGCAGTGTATATTTCAGGACCGGTTTACAGCCCGATATTGAACGTAGTGTGTATTTCAGCACCGGTTTACTGCCCGATATTGAACGCAGTGAGTATTTCAGCACCGGTTGACTGCCCGATATTGAACGCAGTGTGTATTTCAGCACCGGTTGACTGCCCGATATTGAACGCAGTGTGTATTTCAGCACCGGTTGACTGCCCGATATTTAACAGTGTGTATGTCAGTACGTGTAGCCAGATAATATTATTAATTAATCTAAAAGAAACCTTCAAGCTGTTGAATTCCTCCATCACGCTGTCTGCCGCATCTTTGAAGAGCTTTTTCTCTTGTTCTTTTACATGCTCCATTAATATATTCTGCATGGAAAGCACGACTTTTGCGCCTTTTTTCTTTGCAGCTTCTGAAAAGAGAGAATTGTATTAAGGATGAAATCTCTCAAATGTTAAGTACTGCCTCACCCAGCTATCTTTAACACACAGTAACCCTTACCAATGCCAGTGTGTGAATAACACACCATACCCCAATACCAAGTGTCAGTGTTAGCGTGCCAGCTATCTATAACACACCATACCCCAATACCAAGTGTCAGTGTTAGTGTGCCAGCTAGGTATAACACACCATGCCCCAATACCAAGTGTCAATGTTAGTGTGCCAGCTATCTATAACACACCATGCCCCAATACCAAGTGTCAGTGTTAGTGTGCCCAGCTATCTATAACACACCATGCCCCAATACCAAGTGTCAGTGTTAGTGTGCCAGCTATCTATAACACACCATACCCCAATACCAAGTATCAGTGTTAGCGTGCCAGCTAGGTATAACACACCATGCCCCAATACCAAGTGTCAATGTTAGTGTGCCCAGCTGTCTATAACACACCATACCCCAATACCAAGTGTCAGTGTTAGTGTGCCAGCTATCTATAACGGACAGTACCTTCATATGCTGGTTTCATCGTACGCTGAACAGACAAAACAGCTGCTTTATAAAGGCAAATCTTCCTTTCAATTATCTGCCTCTCAAGGTCACTTAATAATGTGTTGAGCTGCAACAGGATTTGAAAGTCATTAAAATCATGTTGTATATCCTGCAGGGTTTAAAGCAATGCACCCATAGTTTGCCAACAGCCCATAGTTTCTGTTTCATTTTGTTCTAACGAATGTGAAGCTGGTTTTATTTTTCTGATCTTGCATTAGCCATCCCTATCTTTCATTAAATCGCTAAGGCTGCGATATTTGCAGGGAAGCGCGGTAGTGAGGGGGAAACCTGGAAAGTATGGGGAAGCGAAGGTCCTGCCGATATTAACGGCAGAACATCATTATCATTTCCTTCATCCATTTCCCACGGGGCAGCCAATTAATTTGGTCGGCTGCTGAGTAGGAAACCAGCAGATGAAGGCCATTGAGAAAAGCCTCTGGTAATCAGAAGAGATCGGATCTTGGGATCAGAGCGTCAGAGCTTGGATTGGAGCTTGGTGGGGGTTGCCGATCGCAGAACCACTTCCCGACTCATTTCGCTGCCGTTTTTCCCTGGGAAACCCAGCCGGCAAGGGTTAAATTTAAATCAGCCTCCCAACGGCACTGTGGGAGCCTGATTTAAATATAATATAGTGCCCCGCCTCTTCAAGACCAGTTCCCCAATTTTTAATTATTAACAATCAGCAGCCTCCGCCACCTCCGATATTTCCTGTACGTCCCAGTTTCTGTGTCATTCTAGCATTGTGCTCCGCTTGGGCATGAACGAGCGGGGGAGGGGCGGTGGGAGCGATGGCATGAACGAGCGGGGGAGGGGCGGTGGGAGCGATGGCATGAACGAGCGGGGGAGGGGCGGTGGGAGCGATGGCATGAACGAGCGGGGGAGGGGCGGTGGGAGCGATGGCATGAACGAGCGGGGGAGGGGCGGTGGGAGCGATGGCATGAACGAGCGGGGGAGGGGCGGTGGGAGCGATGGCATGAACGAGCGGGGGAGGGGCGGTGGGAGCGATGGCATGACTGAGCGGGGATGGGGCGTGTGAGCGAGCATCCTGCCTCATTTCAGGCCAATGTACTTGTTGGGACTCAGTGCAGGTGTACGAATTGATATCTGACACCACGGCTTGTTCCTGGATCTGCGCCAACTGGAGGAGTCCTGGGGTCTGTTTGAAACCCCAGGCTGTTTAGAGGCAGCTTGGCTGCTGATCTCTATCCCGATCATGATGGCCTGATACTCAGATGTGCTTCCATTCCAACCTGCTTTCAGATGCAAGGTCGTATGGGTGCCATGCTCCCCAATCTATGCAAATAGAAGTGGTGCTACCGAGCCTCTCTTGGTGATGGACACTGAAGTCCCCCACCCAAAATACATTCTGTGCCCTTGCTAACCTCAGTGCTTGCTTCTTTCCAAGTGTTATTCAACGTGGATGTTACTGGTAAAATAGATAAGGGAGAACCAGTGGATGTGGTGTATTTGGACTTTCAGAAGGCTTTCGATAAGATCCCGCATTGACTTGGATAGAGAACTGGTTAGCGGACAGAAAGCAAAGAGTTGGAATAAACGGGTCGTTTTCCGAGTGGCAGGCAGTGACTAGTGGGGTACCGCAAGGATCGGTCCTAGGACCCCAGCTGTTCACAATATATATTAATGATCTGTACGAGGGAATTGGATGAAATATCTCTAAATTTGCAGACAACACAAAGCTGGGTGGGAGGGTAAGCTGTGAGGAGGATGTCGTGAAACTCCAGTACGATTTGGGCAGGTTGGGTGATTGGGCAGAGACATGGCAAATGCACTATAACGTGGATAAATGTGAGGTTATCCACTTTGGTGGCAAAAACAGGGAGGCAGATTATTATTTGAATGGCAATAGATTGGGAGAAGGGGAAGTGCAAAGAGACCTGGGTGTTATTGTGCACCAGTCGCTGAAGGTAAGCATGCAGTTGCAGCAGGCGGTTAAGAAGGCAAATGGTATGTTGGCCTTCGTAGCAAGAGGGTTCGAGTACAGGAACAAGGATGTCTTGCTACAGTTGTACAGGGCCTTGGTGAGACCGCACCTTGAGTATTGTGTGCAGTTTTGGTCGCCTTATCTGAGGAAGGACGTTCTTGCCATGGAAGGAGTGCAGCGAAGATTCACCAGGCTGATACCTGGGATGGCAGGAATGACGTACGAGGAGAGATTGGGTCGATTGGGCTTATACTCATTGGAGTTTAGAAGATTGAGAGGGGATCTCATCGAAACCTATAAAATTCTGTCAGGCCTGGACAGACTAGATGCAGGAAGGATGTTTCTGATGGCCGGGGAGTCCAGAACCAGGGGTCATAGTCTAAGGATAAGGGGTAAGCCATTTAGGACTGAAATGAGGAGGAATTTCTTCACCCAGAGAGTGGTGAACCTGTGGAATTCTCTGCCACAGAGGGCGGTGGAGGCCAGTTCATTAAATATATTCAAGAAAGAGTTGGATATATTTCTTAAGGCTAAAGGGATCAAGGGATGTGGGGAGAAGGCAGGGACAGGGTACTGAATTTGGATGATCAGCCATGATCTCATTGAATGGCGGAGCAGGCTCGAGGGGCCAAATGGCCTACTCCTGCTCCTATCTTCTATGTTTCTATGTGGAGGAGTACTGATTCATCAGCTGAGGGAGGGCAGTTGGTGGTAATCAGCAGGAGGTTTCCTTGCCTGTGCTTGACTTGAATCCATGAGACATCTTGGGGTCCGGAGTCAATTTTGAGCACTCCCAGGGCCACTCCCTCCCGACTGTATACCAGTGTGCCGCCACCTCTGGTGGGTCTGTTTTGCCGGTGGGACAGGACATACCCAGGGATGGTGATGGAGGAGTCTAGGACACTGGCTGAAAGCTATGATTCTGTGAGGATGACTATGTCAGGCTGTTGCTTGACTAGTTTGTGGGGCAGCTCTCCCAATTTTGGCACAAGTCCCCAGATGTTGGTGAAGAGGACTTTGCAGGGTCAACGGGGCTGGGTCTACCTTTGTCATGTCGAAATCCGTAGCCTAGGTCTATGCTGGCTGGTCTCTCTGGTTTTACTCTTATTATAGTTTTTCATAGCAGTTTGATACAACTGAGTGTCTCGCTAGGCCATTTCAGAGGGCAGTTAAGAGTCAACCACATTGCTGTGGGTCTGGAGTCACATATAGGCCAGACCGGGTAAGGACTTCAGATTTTCTTCCCTAAAGGACATTAGTGAACCAGATGGGTTTTTACGACAATCCAGAACAAGGGGGCAAAATCTTAAAATTATAGCTGGGCCATTCAGGAGTGATGTCAGGAAGCACTGCTCCACATAAAGGGTTGTAGAAATCTGGAACTCTCTCCCCCAAAAGGCTGTGGATTCTGGGGGTCAATTGAAGATTTCAAGACTGAGATTGGTAGATATTTGTTAGGTAAGGGTATCAAGGGATATGGGGCAAAGTTGAGTCAATGGAGTTAAGATACAGATCAGCCATGATCTAATTGAATGCTGGAGCAGGCTCGAGGGTCTGAATGGGCTCCTTCTGTTCCTATGTGTTTGCCACCTGCACTCCTGCCATTGCTTTGTGGCCACAGAACTGATATTCTACAATCCTCTGTATCAAGGTTCATTGCTGAATGGTTTGTCCCACTTCAGCCTAGGCACTTTAATACCAGTTCACTGTAGGTAACAACTTCTTTTCAGTCGATATCACTACAATATGAGGCCAAGTTTCCACTTCTATCCTCAAAAGTTCTTGCCATGAAATGTGGCACTTATGGTTCATGTAGTTTTGCTGCCATTGTCCTTCGTTGCTGTCACTGGAAACCTCACTTCACCAATGCAGGTCAAATGATTATTTCCAGTTATGAAGCCATTTAATTTGCATGATCACAGGTTAGATTTCATTAGACGGGTAACTTACTGTCTGTGGTAAGTTACCAGAGAAACTGTGGACCCAGTGTAGCAATGGCTGGTGGATAACCATGGTGGGACACTCAACCAGCAAACATCCTGTACACCCGCAGGTAGCATAATATCACTCTCACCATCACACGAACACCAATTATCACTTACCTCAGATTTCATGAAATTCTGCCGGCATTCCCAAACCCATTCATTTTCTCCCGCAGATTTGGTGGGGAGAGCCTCGTCTATCACCTTAGTTAATGTGGATTGAAAGAGACCCAAATGTCCTTTTATCGATCTCCTTGTAGCTCTTTCAAACCTATTGAACCAAGCAGTTTACTTTAAATCATCAGAAAGTCTAATCCTTATCCCTACACTAAATTTATCAGTTGCAATTTCCTCATTCCTTGCACCTTCAAATAGACAGATAAGAAACACCTGGACCTTTTGGACTAGTTCTATATCAGAAGAGGGGAGGGGAGGAGAGAGAGAGCCCACTTACAGCTAGTCCCCTGTGGTCCAGCATTGTGGATAAACACAGGGATTTCTGTGGGCAAATCAAGTTACTTGCGGACACCCTGATTCTCGAATACTTCATCATTTCCATATGAAAGATGACTAGTAGGGCAGGGTTGCAATCTAATGAGAAGATCACTGCTGAAATCTCCAACATATCTAAACAGAGGCTGCGCCACATGATCCCTGTTTGTCCATGTATATGAAGTGTATTTGGGTTTGGACCAACTGTGACATGGACTGATACAGCACAGAGGAGGCTATTCGGCCCATCATGTCTGTGCCGGCTCTTTCAGAGAGCGATCCAATTAGTCCCACACCCCTCCTCTTCCCCCATAACCCTGCACATTATCCCCCTTCAAGTATTGATCCAATTCCATTTGGAAACTTTATTTGATCACACTTCTGTGAAGTGCCTTGGGTTGTTTTACTATGTTAAAGGCACTGTATAAATGCAAGTTGTTGTTGTTGTTGTCAACAAGGAAGTGCTGTCAAACTTAGAAATACTACGAGCCCCAAAACATCACTAAATCTTCAAATAAATTTTAAAAAACACATTTTAAAATAAACTATAAATTACATGAAATAACTATTTTAAACAATAATTTAAATTTTTGAAAAAAATAATTTTATTTTCTAACGGGGCTAAAAATAAACGTACCTTTCTTTAAAGTATTTAAAAATAATAAACCTGTGGAAAAAAATGTTTTAATTTTAATTAATTCACCACTTACCTTGTAAAAAGCAGGCCTTACGCCTGCTTTTTGAATGTGTAAATTCTGCAGACTTACCCTCCCGGGAAAACCTGCAAAAAAAACGTAAGTTCGATGCGCACGCGCAGTCTCCCGCGCACGCGTTCCACCTCTGAACCCCTGCTTTCAGGGGAACGGAAGTGCCGGTTTCCCGCACATGCGCAGTGCATGCAGGAAACCGGCACTTCCATTGGGCTTACGGGTGAGTACCCCGTGCGTACTCACCCGTGGAGACCCGAAGTTCTGGGCCAACAATCCAGTTGAGGCCTAACCAGTGTTTTATAAGGTTTAGCATATGAATCACACTGCCCAATATTGCAGCCTGTTCATGGGTCAGGTGAACTGCTGTTGAGACCAATACCTTCGGGGAAGTGTTCTTGGTTCAGATTAGGGGAAGCTGGAGGGAGTGGTTTTGGTTCAGATTAGGGGGGGCTGGAGGGAGTGGTTTTGGTTCAGGTTAGGGGGGGCTGGAAGGAGTGGTTTTGGTTCAGGTTAGGGGGGGCTGGAAGGAGTGGTTTTGGTTCAGATTAGGGGGGGCTGGAGGGAGTGGTTTTGGTTCTTGGAATCGGAACAGTGTTAGACAGAGAGAATTAAACACATTTACAATGTGGGACACTCAGGGACAGAGGGAATCTTATCAGATCAGCCTTCAGTCTGCCAGTTGCTGAAAGTTGAGAGTACGTTGTCTCCAAACAGCTAATGGACATCAACTTACAATTCCACGATTCACCTATCAGTGTGACTGGACAATTCCACTATCAGTGTGACTGGACAATTCCACTATCAGTGTGACTGGACAATTCCAGTATCGGTGTGACTGGACAATTCCACTATCAGTGTGACTGGACAATTCCATTATCGGTGTGACTGGACAATTCCAGTATCGGTGTGACTGGACAATTCCACTATCAGTGTGACTGGACAATTCCACTATCAGTGTGACTGGACAATTCCACTATCAGTGTGACTGGACAATTCCATTATCGGTGTGACTGGACAATTCCAGTATCGGTGTGACTGGACAATTCCACTATCAGTGTGACTGGACAATTCCACTATCAGTGTGACTGGACAATTCCACTATCAGTGTGACTGGACAATTCCAGTATCGGTGTGACTGGACAATTCCACTATCAGTGTGACTGGACAATTCCACTATCGGTGTGACTGGACAATTCCAGTATCGGTGTGACTGGACAATTCCACTATCAGTGTGACTGGACAATTTCACTATCAGTGTGACTGGACAATTCCATTATCGGTGTGACTGGACAATTCCACTATCGGTGTGACTGGACAATTCCACTATCAGTGTGACTGGACAATTCCACTATCGGTGTGACTGGACAATTCCAGTATCGGTGTGACTGGACAATTCCACTATCAGTGTGACTGGACAATTTCACTATCAGTGTGACTGGACAATTCCATTATCGGTGTGACTGGACAATTCCACTATCAGTGTGACTGGACAATTCCACTATCAGTGTGACCGGACAATTCCACTATCAGTGTGACTGGACAATTCCACTATCAGTGTGACTGGACAATTCACCTATCAGTGTGACTGGACAATTCCACTATCAGTGTGACTGGACAATTCCGCTATCAGTGTGACCGGACAATTCCACTATCAGTGTGACCGGACAATTCCACTATCAGTGTGACCGGACAATTCCACTATCAGTGTGACCGGACAATTCCAGTATCGGTGTGACTGGACAATTCCACTATCAGTGTGACTGGACAATTCCACTATCAGTGTGACCGGACAATTCCACTATCAGTGTGACTGGACAATTCCACTATCAGTGTGACTGGACAATAATAACAACAACTTACCTTTATATAGCACCTTTAACACAGTAAGACATCCCACAGTGCTTCACAGAAGTGTTATCAGACAACATTTGACATCGAGCCACATGAGATATTAGGACAGATGGGTAGGTTTTAAATGAGCGTCTTTAAGGAGAAGAGAGAGGTCGAGAGTCAGAGAGGTTGAGGGAGGGATTGCCAGAGCTTAGGGCCTGAAGGCACGGTCACCAATGGTGGGGCGATGGAAATCAGAGATGCACAAGAGGCTAGAATTTAAGGAACAGAGATCTCGGAGGGTTGCAGGGCTGGAGCAGGTTACCGAGATAGGGAGGAGTGAGACCATGGAAGGATTTGAACACGAGGATGAGAATTTAAAAGTCGAGTCATTGTCAGACTGGGAGCCAATGTAGGTCAGTGAACACAGAGGTGATGGGTGAATGGGACTTGGTGTGAGTTAGGATACAGGCAGGAGTGTATTAGGATAGTTGAGTCTAGAGGTAACAAAGGCATGAATGAGGGTTTCAGAAGTAGATGGGTTGTGGCAGGGGCGGAGACAAGTGATGCTGCAGACGTGGAAGTAGTTGGTCTTGGTGATGGAGAGAATATGTGGTCGGAAGCTCATCTCGGGGTCAAATAGGACGCCATGGTTGCCAGGAGTCTGTTTCAGCCTCAGGCAGTTGCCAGGGAGCAGGATGGAGTCTGCGGCTAGGGAACGGAGTTTGTGGCAGGGACCGAAGACAATATTAAATTGAAGGAAATTGCTGCACGTCCAGGACTGGATGTCAGACAAGCAGCATGACAAATCAGATAGTGGAGGGGTCAAGAGAAGTGGTGGTGAGGTAGAGCTGAGTGTCGTCGTGTTTTCAGATGATGTCACTGAGAGGCAGCATGTAGATGAGAACTTGGAGGGGGCCAAGGATAGAGGTAATGGTGCGGGGGATGGGAAGAGAAGCCATTGCAGGAGATTATCTGGCTACAGCTGGACAGATAAGAATGGAACCAGGTGAGGGCAGCCCCACCCAGCTGGACAATGGAGGAGAGGCGTTGGGGGAGGTTGGTGTGGCCAACTGTGTCAAAGGCTGCAGACAGGTCAAGATGGATTTCAATAACTAGATGATAGACTCAGGATTTTGTAAACTTAACATTAAACCCACGGTACAAAATCTGCTGCGCACCCCCAGCAGAGTATGGTTGTTTGTGTTAGAATCTGCAACCGCTCATTTTTAGATCTTCTGCAGCTCAGTGGCGTTTCCCTCATTTAGGGATCAATTTGTCTTTCGGTTGAGGCTTCAATCGAGGCCCTTTCTGTCTGTTCAGGTGGAGAAAAGCAAGGGTGTTCTCCCAGTGTCCTGGATCAACATTCTTCCCTGGGAGAACACCATCAAAACAGATTCACTGGTTATTCATTTCATTCCTGTTTGTGGGACCTTGCTGTATGCAAACTGACTGCTGTGTTTCCCTAAGTTACAACTATTAGTACTTAGTTGGCTGGGTAGTGCTTTGGTGCATCCTGAGATGTGAAAGGTGTTATATAAATGCAAGTTCATTCTTTCTTCAGACTTGGAGCTTTCTGGGTTTGGACCAGGTACTACCTGTATCACAAATACTCATGGGGTGGCATTTCAAACTACACACCAAAATCAGCCCTAAACTATCCCTATGGGGGACTGCAAAGTTTTCAAAGTGGAATGATTCTGTGGAAAGCCTACCAGAGGCAGTGCTACAAGGCTAACAGAAATGAGAAATCTTCACAACTCCTGGCTCCATTCAAGGGTTAGATGGGATGAAGGTTTGCTGACTGTGGAGCCCTCAAAGGGGAAGTCAGATTCAACAACATCTATGACTCAACCCTGCTCCAGGGCACAGGCCACACAGAGCAAGGAGAGCACTGCGTCACGGCTTCCAAGGAAGCACAGCATCAGTCATAAAGGAACAGGTTAAGAGTATATTCAAATGGTAAAACACTTACAATAAATCAAATAATGATAAAGGTTTGTTTGGCTAAGAACCAAAGTAAAATGCTGTAGGACAGGAAACTGCTCTTTCTGTTCAAAAGCAGGCAAGCACCAGCAGCAAAACACATTAAATCTCCAAATTAGTGAAAATAAACTGCATTCTTCCTATAAATTGAGCTTCTAACTGCATTTACTAAACCGAGGGGATGTGAAGCTCGACTTTGCCTGATGTTTAATGATCCCTGGTTGGTCATTCGCCAACTCATTTATTAGTGTGTAAGTTTTGTGTGGGTTACTAGGATACTTACTGAAATGTAGTTTTAGAAAAAGTATCAATTTCACGGTAGAGACACTTTGACAGATCGTAGTTAACGTCAATGGGCCCGAACGTGGCCGAGTTGTACATTCCATGGTTTCTACATATCGCCTTCAGTGTCCTGTGGTAACCTTGGTAAGTTTTAGCCCCTGGCTACAAAAACAACAGGAACACCAATGTGCACATTATTTGTGTTTACCATTTTAAGCAATGATTATTTTGTTATACAGTTACTTTATTTAATGGTTACAGATAGGTTACTAATTTACATCAGGACTGGCTCCAAGACCTAGATCTGTTCTAACTGAAAGCAAAATAATGCACAATAAGAGATTGGCGCTTATCAAGTCCCACTGGGACGTGTACATGTTCCAATTGTTTCAGCAGCAGAAGGGAACTTGTGCCCCAGAAGCGGCTCTGCAGCATGTGAGGAACCTCATCAAATCTGGACAATAGACGCCACCATTCTACTCCTGCCAATGTACAATTACATCGAGTCTACAGCTCAGAAATAGGCCATTTGGCCCAACAGCTCTGTGCTGGTGTTTATGCTTCACACGAGCCTCCTCCCACTCATCTTCATTGACCCCTATCTACATATCCTTTCTATTCCTTTCTCCCTCACATGCTTATCTAGCTTCTCCTTAAAGGCAACAACTACTCCATGTGGTAGCAAGTTCCACATTCTAATTACTCTCTGGGTAAAGAAGTTTCTCCTGAGTTGGGTTTATTAGTGACTCTTATATTTATGACCCTTAGTTCTGGTCTCCTCCACAAGTGAAAACATATTCTCTACATCTACCCTATCAAACCCTTTCATAAGCTTAAGGACCTTTCTCAGGTCACCCCTCAGCCTTCTCTTTTCTAGAGAAAAGAGCCCTCGTCTGTTCAATCTTTCCTGATAGGTATAACCTCTCAGTTCGGTATCATCCTTGTAAATCTTTTTTGCACCTCCTCCAGTGCCTCTATATCCTTTTTGTAATATGATGAAAAGAACTGTACAGAGTACTCCAAGTATGTTTGCGGAACACCTCCGTTCAGTCCGTACGGGTGACCCTGAGCTTCCGGTCGCCTGTCACTTTAATTCACCGCTTCACTCCCACTCTGATCTCTCTGTCCTCGGGCTATTGCATTGTTCCAGTGAAGCTCAACGTAAGCTCGAGGAACAGCACCTCATCTTTCGATTAGGCACTTTACAGCCTGCCGGACTCAACATTGAGTTCAACAATTTCAGATAATTATCCCTGCCCCCATTTTTCATGCTGTATGATTTTTGCCACTCCCATTTGCAACATTTTATCTTTCCTGCCTCTTACAAAAGTACAGTATATTCTTTCAATTTGTTCCTCCCCTCCTAACTGCCCACCGCCCCCCGTCTCTGCACCTGCTTAATATCTGTTACAGCTCCAGCTTTTTCCAGTTCTGATGAAGGGTCCCAGACCTGAAACGTTAACTCTGTTTCCCTCTCCACAGATGCTGCCTGGCCTGCTGAGTATTTCCAGCATTTTCTGTTGTTATTTTATGTTCTCCTAGCTGGGGGGGGCCCGGCATTGCCAAGGCTTTTTTGTAAAACGGCAGTTTACAGGGCCGCGCGGTTGACGGCCGGCCGCTGCCGCTCCCCCGCTCTGTGTCTCAGGCCGAGCGGTTGTCAGGCCCGGCCCGAGTGACCCCCAACTCACCTCCCGCTCCAGCGGGCCGCCGCAGCTTGCCCCGCTCGCTGTTGAGTAAAAGCAGTGAAAAAAATGGCGGCTATGTTTCGGGAGGCTGCAGGATTAGGTCCCGCCCACACACGGAATGAAACGCCCCCCGTGACGCACCGATTGATCAACCATCAGGTCACTGAACTGTAGGATTGGTCAACCATCATGTCACTCAACGCTAATGAGCAGTAGGATTGGTCAACCGCTAATGAGTGGATTTTTGTATACTGGCCGAACAATTTTTGTCTGACCAAAAAGTAAATATGCCTATGAGACTCCCCTAATCATAAGCTTTGTTTTGATATAACATATGTGTAGGTACGCTCTATAACTTTTGAGTGTATAGCGGACAGACAGACAGACATATAGACAAACGGATCCTTTTATATATATACTAGCTGGGGAGCCCCGCGTTGCGAGGGCAATTTTGGGGCGCGAGGGCATTTTTGGGGCGTTTGGTCTCCCTGCCCCTGTGTGTCCCCCCTCTCCCTGTCATGTCCTCTCCCTGTCCTATCCCTCCCTCCCCTCTCTCCCCTCCCCTCCCCTCTCTCCCTCCCTCCCCTCCCCTCTCTCCCCTCCCTCCCTCCCCTCCCCTCTCCCTCCCCTCCCCTCTCCCCCTCCCCTCCCTCTCTCCCTCCCCCTCCTCTCCCCTCCCCCTCTCTCCCTCCCCTCCTCTCTCCTCCCTCCCCTCCCCCTCCTCTCCCCCCCTCCTCTCCCCCCCCTCCCCTCCCCCTCCTCTCCCCCCCTCCCTCCTCTCCCCCCCCCTCCTCTCCCCCCCCCCACCCATCCCCCCCCTGCTTCCTCTCCCCCCTCCTCTCCCCCCCCACCCCTCCCCCCCCCACCTCCCCCCGCTCCCCCACTCCCCTCTGTCCCTCTCTCCGGCCCCTCCCCCTGCCTAGCGCCTGAGGTCCGGTGCCGTTGCTGAGGTCCCCCGCGTATCGCGCGGCTGATGGACGGCCCGCTGCGGGCGGGTCGGGCAGCGCATGCGCGGTGAATGTGGGCGGCGCATGCGCGGTGAGTGCGGGCGGCGCATGCTGCGGTCAGTGCGAGCGGCCCGCGGGAGCCGGCAAGGCCATTAGCGAGCGGGAAACTTCGGGCGGCGCGCCCACACGCTCCGTCCGCGACACCTGAGAGGGGGAAGTAGAGAGAGACAGAGAGGGAAGAGGAGAAGGAGAGAGAGGGGAAGAGGAGAGAGGGAAGAGGAGAAGGAGAGAGAGGGAAGAGGAGAAGGAGAGAGAGAGAGAGAGACATTTTTTCAGCTTCAGGCCTGAGTCCCCCCTGCGCGAGGGTGAGGAGGAGGGGGGGGGGGGTTGCTAAACACAATATAAAACTCAAATAAATTGTTAATTAATTGCCTAACACATAATTGAAATATTTACCTTAGTTCCCTAACACACAGAAAGTGTGGGGGAAAAAAATCGTGGAAAATCAAGATGGCGGCCACTCACCTCGGTTCAGAAGGATAAGGCCCGCCCACACACGCACCGATTGGTCGGACCGGTCAGGTCACCGAAGCGTAGGATTGGTCAATTGTCGAGTCACTCGACACTCAACTGTAGGAAGACCTCGACGTCACACGGTCGCTAATGAGATGCTAATGAGGCGAACGCTGAACGTTTTTGGGACACCGCGGGCGGGATTTTTGTCCGGCCGAAACGTAAATACGCCTATGACCGGTCCCGGAATCGCAAAGCTTTCTTTTGAGGCGACGCGCGTGTCGGTACGCTCTGTAACTTCCAAACGTATAGAGACCAGGCAGACAGACAGACAGACAGAAGAGCCGCTTTATATATATAGAGATACTAGCTGGAGTGCCTGGCGGTGCCGAGGCTTTTTCGAGGGCATGTTGTTGTTGGAAGAGAGAGAGGGAGCGACTGGGGGGCAGACAGAGATCGACTGGTGGGAAGAGAGAGAGCGACTGGGGGGGAAAGAGAGAGAGTGACGGGGGGGGAAGAGAGAGAGCGAACTGGGGGGAAGAGAGAGAGCGACTGGGGGGGAAGAGAGAGAGTGACTGGGGGGGGGAAGAGAGAGAGAGCGACTGGGGGGAAGAGAGAGAGCGACAGGGGGGGGAAGAGAGAGAGCGACTGGGGGGGGAAGAGAGAGAACGACTGGGGGGGAAGAGAGAGAGCGACTGGGGGGGAAGAGAGCGACTGGGAAGGGGGGGAAGGAAGGGGGAGGGAGGAAGGGGGGAA